>NC_041389.1:261790894-261835683 GCF_002162155.2 Triticum dicoccoides
GCATACCATATCCCCCTGCTCACTGCTCGCCTGCCTACGCCATCTTCCTCTGCAGCTCGTGCATATCATATCCCCTCGCTCACTGCTCAGCCACACACGCCATCTTCTTCACTCGCCCTCCCGAATCCACTTCCCTGCTCGCCCACAGGCACCAAAACCCCCAATCACTTAGTGCCCTAAAAAGCCTATGACAGAACCGACTGACACGCAAAGTTGTGATTGAAATTCCCTCCCTGATGTTCTCTTGGAGCACATCTGTAATCGTATGTACCTGCTCAGCACCGTGCATATGGCCACATGCTCGGTGTCTATGTACCGTGTACTCGTCTGCAGCCGGCCGACCCTTTTCTCCTTGCTGATGCCCGATCCTCGCAGGTGGCCCAGACACCGACTTGACGATCCCATGGAGGTTGTCTTCGTGCCCCTCGACTTGCTACCACTACCCTCCCATCTGTTCTTCATGCGCGGCCACTACCAAGCGGGCATGAAGGCCAACTGGATCATCCTCATCCACCAATCCGGTAGTCCATGGCATCTCGTGGATATCTACACCCAGCGAGAGATCACCCTTCCATCATTGGATACTGCCGGCATCAATCCTCGCAGCCCGCCGGACACTCCTACCTACTACGCACGAGACACGTCGAGCTTTTCGTACAATCTCCGTTTGCTGAAGGTTGTAATCTGTGAAGTTCCCACACCATCACAAGACTACATGGATTACAAGCTCATTGCTTTGTTCGACGGGGGATTAGTCTATCTAGAATCCAGTAGTCATACATGGTTATGTGGTGTAGGGTGAAACCCTAAGATGGATCATTTCACACTTGGAGCGGGAAAAGGGAGATGAACACCAAGAACACAAAGAGGAAATCACTCCAACAATACCCAATTACACATCCAATAGAATAGCAAACACAAGATCCACAAGTTTACAAACATAATCAAAGGAAAGATACAATAGAGTTCTTCCCACTCCTAGGAGATGAGGTCTTGATGATGGTAGTCTTCTCCAAGAGGAGGTCTTGACATCCACAAGTGGATCCTCTCCTAAGAGGTCTTGAAGTCCACAAGGGGATCCTCTCCTAATAGGCCTTGATCTCCAATGGAGGTGGTACAAGGAGCAAAGCCCTCAAATTCTCATCTATGTATTTCTTAACCCTAAACAACAACCTAGGTGCGGAATATATAGACTTGGGGTCGAAGTGGATGAGGAGGGGCTCAAACAGGAGATCACAGCCGGCCATCCCGGAGAGCCCGTGCGCACGGGGTTAGTTGGGCCCGTGCGCACGGGGGTCCCGTGTGCATGGTACACGCCTGTGCGCACGGGGCGCTACAGCGCCAACTCTCTATGTAGCCCGTGGGCACGGGGTCATGGGGGCCCATGCACACGGGGTCACCTGCGACTTCCAGTGCTGCTGCTGTTTGGCTCGTTCCTCATTCGTGTGGCCTTGGGGTGGTTCTCCTTGCACTTGGTGGTGTTCTCAGCTGCTTGGAAGGGTACCTCTTTGTACCTAATGATGCATAGGGTATTTTGGTGAGGCAGCAACCAAATCTCATTCGAGTTCATGTGCAAGTCAAGTAGGAAGGAGTTCACTTTGGTTTCCATTGCGCGTGCTCGAGCTCTTGTCATAGGTCCGTGTGGGGCTTGATGTGTTGGTGTAGAATCCATGGGGATGATGGAAGGATTCTCCGTGTCATCCCCCCTCCCTTGGGAGAGATTCGTCCACGTATCATGATCTTCATTACCATGGTACTTGGCCAACTCTTTGACGTTGAAGATGTCTCTTACGTTGTACTTGTCGCGTGGGATGTCAATCTTGTAAGCGTTGTCGTTGTAGCGTGCTAGCACCTTGAAGGGCCCGTCGGCTCATGGTAGTATCTTTGACTGGCGCTCGTTGGGGAAGCGGTCCTTGTGAAGATGAAGCCATACGAGATCTCCCGGTTGGAACACCATTGGTGTCTTGTTGATGTTGATCTTGGTGGCGATGCGGTGTACTTGACGCTCGATTGTTGCCCTTGTATCTTCATGCATCTTCTTGAGAAAACCTACCCTTGCACTTGCATCCATGTTTGCACGTTCTTGGAGCAGAAGAGGTAGAATGTCCAATGGGGACAATGGGTTGAAGCCTCGGCGATGGGAAAGCACTCCTCCCACTCCTTGATGTTCTTCTTGATCAACATGAGTAGGAGAGTAGATAGCATCCGGTTGGTGACTTCCATTTGGCCATCAGTTTGAGGATGATAGGCTATTGAGAATAGAAGCTTGATGACAAGCTTGGCGCAAATGGTCTTCCAAAAGTAGCTTAAGAACTTGACGTCCCGGTCTGACACAATGGTCCTTGGCACTCCATGCAACCTCAAGATTTCCCTACAAAAAAGATTAGCAACATGTGAAGCATCATTTATCTTGTTGCATGGTATGAAATGTGCCATTTTTGAGAATCGGTCCCCAACAACAAAGACGGAATCCTTTCCATCTCGAGTTCTAGGCAAAACAAGCACGAAATCCATACTAATATCTTCCCATGATTGATATGGAATTGGAAGTGGCATATGTAAACCATGAGATTGGGCTTTGGACTTAGCTTTGCAACATGTAGAGCACTTGTTGGTGAAGCGTGCCATGTCGCGGAACATCTTTGGCCAAAAGTACTTGAAGGAGAGTGTGGCAAAGGTCTTGTCGCGCCCAAAATGTCCCATGAGTCCACCTCCGTGAGCCTCTTGCAAAAGCAACAAACGAAGAGAAGACTTGGGAACACAAAGTTTTTTTAGCACACATAAGGTAGCCATATTTGATATAAAAGTTCTCCCAACAAGTGTGAGTAAGGCATTTGGCATAAGGAAGTGAAAAAGAAGGATCATTCGCATAAAGATCTTTAATATGCTCAAAGCCAATAACATTCAACTCAAGTGTAGTAACAAGCATGCATATGCGAGAAAGAGCATCTGCCACAACATTTTCTTTGCCTTTGATGTACTTGATCACATAAAGAAAAGACTCAATAAATTCACTCCATTTATTATGTCGTTTATTCAACTTAGTTTGACCTTTAAGGTACTTTAGAGTCTCATGATCGGTATGTATGACAAATTCATGTGGGCGAAGATAATGCTCCCAAACATGCAATACTCGCACTAATGCATATAATTCTTTGTCATATATGGGATAGTCAAGTTGAGCACCGGAAAGTTTTTCGCTGAAGTATGCAACGGCTTGCTTTTCTTGCATCAAAACTCCACCAATCCCATTACCGCTAGCATCACAATGAACCTCAAAAGTATTGGTGAAATCAGGTAATGCAAGAATTGGGGCATGTGTAAACAAAGATTTGAGCTCGTCAAATGCGGTAGATTGAGATGGTCCCCAAACAAAAGGTGCATTTTTCTTACTCAAAGCATGCAACGGTGCGGTAATAGTGCTAAAGTCTTTCACAGAGCGACGATAAAAATCTGCTAGACCAAGAAAACTACGCACTTGTTGCAAATTCGTGGGTTGGGGCCAATTTTTAATTGCTTCAGTTTTAGACTCATCTACATGAAATCCCTTGGAAGACACAACAAAGCCCAAGAAAACGATCTTGTCAACACCAAAAGTGCATTTCTCCATATTAGCATAGAGATGTTCTTTTCTAAGCGCAAAACGGCCCTAAGATGACTCACGTTCTCTTTGAGGGATTTGCTAAACACAAGAATGTCGTCAAAGTAGACCATAACAAACACACCAATGTAAGGATGAAGCACATAATGCATAAGACACATGAAAGTACCCGGTGCTTCCGATAAACCCATAGGCATAACTAACCACTCATACAAACCAAACTTTGTTTTGAAAGCGGTTTTCCATTCATCACCCTCTTGGCATGGAATGGGATGCCTATATCTAATGGTGATAGCACTGATAGGTCTACAATCGGAACACATGCGAAAGCTACCGTCACTTTTTGGCACAAGAATGACCGGTATGGCACAAGGTGTAACATCCCAAATTTTCAATTTGGAATGTTATACATAGATCATTCATGCATATCATGTTTTATTGCATTTCGATTTGCGTTCCTCGAAATTCTAAGAAACTCAAGGCCACGGAGAGAGTTGGGGATTTCACGATTTTCATATTTGAATTTTTATCAAATATCGAAACAAGGATCATTTGTTTTAATTATTTTTCTCTCCGAAAATATTTCATATTCAAAATATATGAGAGGGGATAATATGACTCCCTCCAAAATAATGAAATATTGGAGGAAAATATTAAAAACAAATGAATATTTTTATTTGGGATTTTATTGCTATTTTATTTGCATAGGAAAAATACACGTTTTTCAAAACTGCATTTTAGGCCCAAATAATGTTGACCTTTTCCGGCATATTTTTAGAGGACGGGGAAAATTTATTTTGGAATTTTTGGAGTCCATTTAGCATTTCTTTCCTTACTTTTTCTGCATGTCAGAATTATTTAAAAAAAAGTCAAACCGACTTGGGCCGCCATGAGCGACCCCGACTCCGCCTCGCCCCAGCCGCCGCCGCCGCCAGAGACGCCGTCGCCGCCGGAGTTGACCGCCGCCGCCGCTGAAGTTGACCGCCGCCGCTGTTTTTTCGTTTTATTTCGGTAAACCCTAGATCTAGATCCTTTTTTTTAATTCTGGTTTATTTTCGTTAGATCGGTTTTTCCGACGATTTATTTATTTTGCGGACGTTCGTCCGTATGTTCATTTTTATGAAGGGTTTTCACCGTTTAGCCGCAGGCAGTGAACGGTCCTTCGTTAGCCTGTTCGTCAGTTTTTCTTTTTCCAAGGTTTTTCGCGATTATTTTCGATTGCGATTTGTGACCCGATTTTTGATTTAGTTTATCTCTTCGCTCGTTTATCGGAATCAGGCAATTCAAGCACCTAGAGTTTTGTCTCAAAACCCTCTTTCTGTTTAACCAACTCAAACAAGTTTTTGCTACTGTAAAACTTGACATAAGTCTAGATTAGTAAACGAAGCTTGTTTATTTCGCAATTTGAGTTTCCTTGCTTCGTTTGATTTGATTTTTTTTTGCAAACCCGAGTTCTTAAGTTGAACTTTCTGGTTAGATCTCTTATTTGAGTTTTACATGTGCTTCTAGTTGAGTGCTTATTGTATGCTTGTTTGTTTGCGATAGAGTACCCGGAGTGCGAAGCGTGCTACTAAAAGTCTCTAGGTTTCATGGATCATCAGCATGGCAAGTAACACTTTGATCATACCTCTTTACTACCCAGTTTTATTGCATTAGATCAATACTCAAACAATTGCATGGTTAGGATCTGTTTAATATGTGGGTTTCAAGAAGTAGATGATCTAGTTGAGTGCTTATTGTCCCTGTTTATTATTAAACCTTTGGGAGTTACTTCTATGTTTGCTTATATTGCTATGCTATGCTAGTAGACGTGGATTGGCTGAGTGTATCCATGACAGATGTGAGTTGTTAATTAATGGTTAACTTAAGGTGGATACTTTAATACACATCTGGGTGGATCGAGGCACCTGGGGAACCCAGTGTTGCCTGTATTTTTGGAAATCCCGGGGTACCGTGTGATTCTCCTATGGACCGCCACCGAGGCTCAAAGGGATCATAAGATTATTCATGCTAGAAACTTCCGTGTGCAACCCCAAGCTATTATGGGCTCTAGCATAGTTGAGTATGTTGCAAGACCTCTTTCAGTGGTGGGCTAGCAGATGTAGGGGAAAGTAGGTGGAACTGTCCACCCGGAGTAAAGAGTTATTGTTTCTGAAAGACTGTGTCTCGTTTCTCCGACCATGGATGTATTCGAGTCTTGTGGGAAAAGTGTGCAAACCTCTGAAGAGTGTATAAACTAATCATGGTTAGCAGTGTCCCCGGTTACGGATGGTTTGAGTATCTAGTTCTTGGATTATCATGTTGATCTCATCATGTTACTTAACTTAATATTGATTGGGTTTAATAATGATGCTTAATTGGGATTGAGTTGGAGGAACCTTCTCAATGTTTAACAACCACCATGATAGTTAAATAAAATTTATTCCTTTGTTGTAGGGAAAATTGGCTTTATGCAAGATCGTAACCATAGAGCTTTCCACCAGCCATATATGCATGTAGTGATAGCATTATCTTGTTCATTACTCTCTATGTGTTACATTGCCAGCATATTCCATGTGCTGGCCCGTTTTTGGGCTGCAACATTCATGTTGCAGACATTTCAGACAACGAGTAAGGTGCCTTAGGTCGTGATATTTCACACCGTTGGAGTTGATGGACTCACTTTATCTTCCAAGCCTTCCGCTGTTATCGTTATTAGATGGCCTTAAGCCATATTTATTGTAATAAGTTCTCTTTTGAGACATTTGATGTAATTAGTGTGTGATTGCTACTCTGTTATAAATCCTTCAAGTACTGTGCGTGTCAGCATTACCGATCCAGGGATGACACTGATGCATAGAGATTAGACTGTTTGAGGTCAAGTCGCTACAAGATGGTATCAGAGCACACGCTGACTGTAGGACATTACCACTAAGCTAAAGCCCAAGATTACTACTCTCTTCTCATTTCTAACTTCTCTCCTTTTCTACTCTTTAGGATGGCGGATGCAGGGAACAAGTTCACGCAACCAGATGAAGATACACCTTTTGGACGCCACTTGAAGGAAGTCACTAGATACCTGAATATCGGACTACCAAGCTTCACCGGGACCTACATCGCCGCTTTACCAGAAGAGGAGCGTTGGATGATTCGAGTTCAAGTTCCAACAAGGACGTTCATGCCCGTCACTGAACCCATAGAGTTTTCCTTTGATGCACCAACCTAGAGTCTAGGGAAGAGCATGGCAGCCCACATCACCATGGGATGCATTGGAGAAGTTTACCACAAGGATCTCAAGGATACTATCTACCAGATTTGTGGGTGCCGAGATGAGCAATGGGAGATGATCAGCACCAGGAAGGGAAGATCTATTGCAGCTTTCCTCCAGGAGTTAAACCAGCACATTTGTCGCCAGGAGAACCAGATGTGCGCAGGCATGATAGATCTGAAGAAGGCAATGACCAGGATCACGGAGCTGGAAGAAGAACTCAAGACCACACGCGATGGATATGAGGAGGAAATTGCAACATTATTGGAGAAGAATGACGACCTGATAAACAAGATCGGAGTATTCATGGGAGATCCCACGCCAGGAGGAGAAGACGACGACTCCACTTGCCCGGAGAACTACATCATCATCGACGACACCGACTCAGACCGAGACGATAGTGATGATGACTTTGTTGATGAAGCTGGAGCAGATATCATGGAGTCTTCGACCGATCAATTTTTTAGTCGACCACCATATCAGTAGTAGTAATCCCCCCATGTATATAGCATAGTCCGAGCACTTTTGTAGCGATAGTTAGACCGTTGTATGCCCTTGTTTGAATTGATTGAAGTGATATTGTTTGTGTTTGTCTCATGAGCATTTGGGTAGTGTTTTCCCTCTAGATCTCATTCTATTCTGTATTCTCATCCTTTCTACAAACCCTCAGATGCCTCCGAGACACGACAATGGATTTGCTTTCCCACCGGAGCTCACTCAATTAATCCAGCAGCAGGATCCATTGATGCAGATACTAGTCCAGAACCAGAATCAGGGGAACAACAACAACAACCCCCCCCCCTCCGTTGATCACTTAGCCCGTTTCTTAAGGCTAAATCCGTCGGTGTTCTCCAGTAGCACCGAGCCGATAGTTGCAGATGATTGGCTCCGCATGATTGGAAGGGAGTTGACCACTTCAGGATGCACAAATGTGGAGAGAGTGCGGTTTGCCGCCCATCAGCTTGATGGACCCGCATCATCATGGTGGGAGAATTTCACAGCCACGTACCCCAGCGACACTATCACATGGGACCAGTTTCAGCAGGCTTTCTATACTGCCCATGTTTCAGCAGGTGCTATGGCCATGAAGAAGCGTGAGTTTTGCAACTTGCGCCAAGGAGAACGTACAGTTGGCTAGCATGTTATGCCCCAGATGACGTTGCTATGGATGCAGCTAAGCAGGAGAAGTATCTGGAAGGACTAAATGATGAGCTAAGCATGCAGTTGATGGTGGCAACCTTCAACAACTACCAGGAGTTGGTAGATAGAGCTCTCATGATTGAAAGGAAGCAGCAGCAAATTGACAACCGCAAGAGGAAGTATGGACAAGGGAAGTACAATTATGGAGCTCATCAGAAGCCCTGTTTTACCCCGAACTCGGGAGGACCTTTTCAGCATAACCATGGAGGTCACAACCACAATGGACGAAGTTCACACAACCATAGTGGTCCCAAGAATGGCAATGGTAATGGAGGAAGCAACGGCCAGAGCTGAACCAACCCATCAACGCCAGCCAAGAGGGATTTAAGCCACATTACATGTTTCAAATGTCAGAAGACTGGACATTGTGCCACTGAATGCCCTGAAGAAAAGAATGGAAATGGCAATGGAAGCTCTGGAAGAAGCCCAACCCTTTCAATAGGGGACAGGTGAACCAAGTTAACATGGAGGAGGTAGAAGTCCAGCCAGATGCAGTAATAGGTAAGTTTTTGGTTAAGTCATTTACTGCAATCGTTCTTTTTGATACTGGTGCATCGCATTCATACACATCAAGGGGATTTGTGGATAAGTATAAACTGCCCACCAAAGTTCTTAGAACACCTATGTTAGTAAGCTCACCAGGAGTGGAGTATATGGCAACTCAAGGATGTTTTCAGATGCCATTGACCATAGGTAGGCATGTTTTCCCCTCAGACCTAATAATTTTGGAGTTGCAAGGTTTGGATGTGATTCTGGGTATGGATTGGCTATCGATGTATGGAGGAAACATCGATTGCGCCAGTAAGTCGATTTTGCTCACCACCCCAGAAGGAAGAAGGATCAAGTATGATCCCGGCATGAGCCGAAGAGGACTCAAGTGAATTCCTTATCAGGAGTTGTACAGGAGGAAGTACCAGTGGTGAAGGATTTCCTTGATGTATTTCCAGAAGAGTTGCCAGGCATGCCACCGGATAGAGACATTGAGTTTTTGATTGAGCTTTTGCCAGGCACAGGGCCAGTATCTTAGAGACCGTACAGGATGCCCGCAAAGGATTTGGAGGAGATTAAGAAGCAGATTAAGGAGTTACTGCATAAAGGCTATATTCGCCCAAGTTCGTCACCTTGGGGATCACCTGTGCTTCTAGTGGAGAAGAAGGATGGATCGTTGAGGATGGTTGTTGATTATCGTGGATTGAATGAAGTGACGATCAAGAACAAGTACCCCACGGCCGATGATCAATGACTTGTTTGACCAGTTGCAAGGAGCTAAAGCATTTTCCAAGATCGATCTGCGATCAGGGTACCACCAGTTGAAGATTCGAGAGCAGGATATACCTAAGACAGCTTTTACCACAAGGTACGGGCTATATGAGTATACCGTTATGTCATTTGGTCTGACTAACGCACCTGCCTATTTCATGAACATGATGAACAAGGTGTTTATGGAGTTTCTAGATAAGTTCGTCGTGGTGTTCATTGATGATATTCTGGTCAACTCGAAGCATGAAGAGGAGCATAAGGAGCATTTGCGTTTGGTACTTGGAAAGCTCAGAGAACATCAGTTATATGCCAAATTCAGCAAGTGTGAGTTTTGTTTGAAGGAAGTTGGATTCCTCGTACATGTCATATCCGGAGAAGGAATAGCAGTAGACCCCACCAAAGTTGTCGCGGTGATAAATTGGGAAGCACTCACGTCAGTTGGAGAGATCCGGAGTTTTCATGGACTCGCAGGATACTACCGGAGGTTCATTGAGAATTTCTCGAAGATTGCAAATCCCATGACGGAGTTGTTGAAGAAGGACACCAAATTCAAATGGACTGAGGAATGTGAGGCCAGTTTCCAGGAGTTGAAGAAACGTTTGGTTACATCACCGGTGTTGATTCTGCCAGATCAGCGCAAGGATTATGAAGTATATTGCGACGCTTCTCGTCGAGGACTTGGAGCGGTGCTTATGCAGGAGGGAAGAGTTTTTTCTTATGCCTCACGATAACTTAAGACCCATGAGTTGAATTATGCTACACATTATTTGGAGTTAGCAGCCGTAGTGCATGCGTTGAAGACATGGAGACATTTCGTCATCGGAAACCATTATGAGGTATACACGGATCACAAGAGTTTGAAGTATATCTTCACGCAAAAGGAGTTGAACCTCAGGCAAAGGAGATGGTTGGAGCTCATCAAGGATTATGATACGAGATTGCATTATCATCCCGGAAAGGCTAACGTAGTAGCCGATGCGTTGAGCCGCAAGAGTCATGTCAATACACTCATGACCGGAGAGTTACCCAAGGAGTTAGCAGAAGACCTTCGCGAGCTATGTTTGGAGATAGTTCCGAAAAGCTATGTAGCAGCATTGGAGATTAAGTCTACTTTGATGGATAAGATCATAGAAGCATAGAAAACTGACAAGGAGGTTGCCGAGATAAAGGAGAAGATGAGCAAAGTAAAAGCTAAGGGATTTCGTGAGGATGAGCACGATACCTTATGGTTTGAGGACCGCGTATATGTGCCTAATGATTCGGAGATCGCGAAGTTGATTCTGCAAGAGGCCCACGATTCACCATATTCGATTCACCCAGGAAATACCAAGATGTATCTAGATTTGAAGGATAGTTTCTGGTGGACCGGAATGAAGAAGGATATCGTGGAGTATGTAGCATTTTGTAATGTATGTTAGAGAGTGAAGGCAGAGCATCAGAAGCCAGCAGGATTGCTACAGCCATTGCCGATACCCGAATGGAAGTGGGATAAGCTAGGCATGGATTTTATAACGGGATTGCCCAAGACTCATTCAGGTTATGACTCGATATGGGTTGTTGTCGACCGTTTGACGAAGGTAGCTCATTTCGTCCCAGTGAACACCACTTATACCAGTGCTAAGTTGGCAAAGATATACATGACCAGGATCATATGTCTGCATGGAGTTCCGAGGACCATTGTATTAGATAGAGGAACCCAGTTTACCTCAAAGTTCTAGAATCAGTTGCACGAAACTTTGGGTACCAGGCTAGAGTTTAGTACAGCCTTTCATCCACAGACATATGAATAGACCGAGAGAGTCAATCAGATTTTAGAGGACATGCTGAGAGCTTGTGCGCTAGATTATGGATCTAGTTGGGATGACAATCTAGCATATGCAGAGTTCTCTTACAACAACAGTTACCAAGACAGTTTGAAGATGGCCCCTTTCGAAGCTTTGTATGGAAGGATGTGCAGGACACCGTTGTTGTGGGAGGAAGTTGGAGGCCGTTAGTTGTTTCGAGTAGACTTGATTAAAGAGTCCGAAGTGAAGGTTAAGCTGATTCGCGATAGACTCAAGGTAGCCCAGTCCAGGCAGAAGAGCTATGCGGATTCTAAACGGAAGGAGACGGTTTACAAAGTTAGAGACAGAGTTTATCTTCGTGTGTCCCCACTTTGAGGAGTTAATCGTTTTGGAGTTAAGGGAAAGTTAGCACCACGTTTTGTGGGACCATACAAAGTTTTGGAACGTATGGGAGAAGTTTCTTACAAGTTGGAGTTGCCCGAAGGATTGTCAGGAGTTCACAATGTGTTCCACGTTTCTCAGTTGAAGAAGTGCCACGCAGAGATGGCTGATATTCCTCTGAGAGATACAGTGGCACTGGAAGCGATTTAGCTGGGTAGCAATTTGACCTATGATGAGAAACTAGTCAAGATTCTTGAGTTTGCCAGCCGAGTCACCCGCAGCAAAGTTATCTAGTTCTGCAAAGTTCAGTTGAGCCACCATACCGAAGATGAAGCCACCTGGGAACGAGAGGAAGATCTACGGAAGGACCAGCCTCACCTATTTTCTAGCCAACCCGAATCTCGAGGGCGAGATTCATCTTAAGGGGGGTAGTTTGTAACATCCCAAATTTTCAATTTGGAATGTTATACATAGATCATTCATGCATATCATGTTCTATTGCAATTCGATTTGCGATCCTCGAAATTCTAAGCAACTCAAGGACCCACGGAGAGAGTTGGGGATTTCACGATTTTCATATTTGAATTTTTATCAAATATCGAAACAAGGATCATTTGTTTTAATTATTTTTCTCTCCGAAAATATTTCATATTCAAAATATATGAGAGGGGATAATATGACTTCCCCAAAAGTAATGAAATATTGGAGGAAAAATATTAAAAACAAATACATATTTTTATTTGGGATTTTATTGCTATTTTATTTGCATAGGAAAAATACACATTTTTCAAAATTGCATTTTAGGCCCAAATAAATGTTCACCTTGTCCGACATATTTTTAGAGGACGGGAAAATTTTATTTTGGAATTTTTGGAGTCCGTTTAGTATTTCTTTTCTTTCTTTTTCTGCACGTTGGAATTAATTAAAAAAAAAGTCAAACCGACTTGGGCCACTGTGGGCGACCCGCACTCTGCCTCGCCCAGGCTTTATAAGCCCGAGACCCCACCGCCCCAACCAACCCAACTGCGCCCTGAGCCCCGAGCTGCCTCGAGCCCCGCACCGCCGCTGGAGACGCCGCCGCCGCCGTTTTTTTAGTTTATTTCGGTAAACCCTAGATCTACATCCTGTTTTTTTCTTAAATTTCGGTTTATTTTCATTAGATCGGTTTTTCTGACGGTTTATTTATTTTGCGGATGTTCGTCCATACGTTCATTTTTACGAACGGTTTTCACCGTTTAGCCGCAGACAGCGAACGTTCGTTCGTTGGCCTATTCGTCAGTTTTTCTTTTTCCAGGGTTTTCCGCGATTATTTTCGATCGCGATTTCTGACCCAATTTTCGATTTAGTTTATCTCTTCGGTCATTTATTGGAATCAGGCGATTCAAGCGCCTAGAGTTTCATCTTGAAACCCTCTTTCTGTTTAACCAACTCAAACAAGTTTTTGCTACTGTAAAACTTCACTTAAGTCCATATTAGTAAACGAAGCTTGTTTCTTTCGAAGTTTGAGTTTTGTTGCTTCGTTTGATTTGATTTTTTTGCAAACCGGAGTTCTTAAGTTGAACTTTCTGGTTAGATCTCTTATTTGATTTTTACCCATGCTTCTAGTTGAGTGCTTATTGTATGCTTGTTTGTTTGTTTGCGATAGAGTACTCGGAGTGCGAAGCGTGCTACTACGAGTCTCTAGGTTTCATGGATCATCAGCAAGGCAAGTAACACTTTGATCATAGCTCTTTACTACCCAGTTTTATTGCATTAGATCAATCCTCAAACAATTGCATGGTTAGGATCTGTTTAATGTGTGGGTTTGGGGAAGTAGATGAGGTAGTACCTATTGTCCTGTTTATTATCAAACCTTTGGGAGTTACTTCTACGTTTGCTTATATTGCTATGCTATGCTAGTAGACGTGGATTGGGTGAGTGTATCCATGACAGATGTGAGTTGTTAATTAATGATTAACTTAAGGTGGCTACGTAATACACATCTGGGTGGACTGAGGCACCTGGGGAACCCAGTGTTGCCTGTATTTTTGGAAATCCCGGGGTACCGTGTGATTCTCCTATGGACCGCCACCCAGGCTCAAAGGGATCATAAGATTATTCATGCTAGAAACTTCCTTGTGCAGCCACAAGCTATTATGGGCTCTAGCATAGTTGAGTACGTTGCAAGACCTCTTTCAGTGGTGGGCTAGCAGATGTAGGGGAAAGTAGGTGTAATTGTCCACCCGGAGTAAAGAATTATTGTTTCTAAAAGACCGTGTCTCGTTTCTCTGACCATGGATGTATTCAAGTCTTGTGGGAAAAGTGCGCAAATCTCTGCAGAGTGTATAAACTAATCATGGTTAGCCGTGTTCCCGGTTATGGACGTTTTGAGTATCTAGTTCTTGGATTATCATGTGGATCTCATCATGTTACTTAAATTAATTTTGATTGGGTTTAATCATGATGCTTAATTGGGATTGAGTTGGAGGAACCTTCTCAATGTTTAACAACCACCATGATAGTTAAATAAAATTTATTCCTTTGTTGTAGGAAAAAATTAGCTTTATGCAAAATCGTAACCATAGAGCTTTCCACCAGCCATATATGCATGTAGTGATAGCATTATCTTGTTCATTACTCTCTATGTGTTACATTGCCAGCATATTCCATGTGCTGGCCCATTTTCGGGCTGCAACGTTCATGTTGCAGACTTTTCAGATGACGAGTAAGGTGCCTTAGGTAGTGATCTTTCTCTCAGTGATGCCGTTGGAGTTGATGGTGTTACTTTATCTTCCAAGCCTTCCGCTGTTATCGTTATTAGATGGCCTTAAGCCATATTTATTGTAATAAGTTTTCTTTTGAGACATTCGATGTAATAAGTGTGTGACTGCTACTCTATTATAAACCCTTCAAGTACTGTGCATGTCAGCATTACCGATCCAGGGATGACACTGATGCACAGAGATAAGACTGTTTGAGGTCTGGTCGCTGCACAAGGACTCAAACTTTCACACACATGTCCATGGTCTATGAGATGTTGGACTTGCCTTTGTATTTCTTTTGCTTCTTCGGGGTTGACGCAGTATGGTGCCTTGTTAGGAAGGGTTGCATCGGGGATGAGGTCAATCCGATGTACGATGCCACGTAGAGGAGGAAGACTGGGAGGTAGCTCATCAGGGAAGACATCTGCAAATTCCTGCAACAAGCTAGACAACACTAGAGGTAGAGGATTAGGAGTGTTAGTCTTTGCCACCTCATCTTTACATAGTAGGACATAGTGGATGAAACTCGATGGGTTCTCACGCACTTCTTTCATCTCTCTTCTTGTGGCTAGGAGGATTAAGTTTTTCTCTCATGGCGAAGAGTTGCTCGGCTTGTGGCGCTCAGTTTCTTTTTGGTGGTTCATTCTCTCACTAGTCTCTCCATGATGTGTGGATGCTTGTTTGTCGGTGATCACTTGGCTTGGAGACATAGGTCATAGCACATACTCTGTTCCCTTCATCTTGAAGCTATAGTGGTTTGTTCTCCCATTGTGGATGATGCCGCGGTCGAATTGCCAAGGTCTTTCCAAGAGAAGATGGCGCACGGACATAGGAAACACGTCGCACTCAATGGTGTCCTCATAGGCGCCGATCTTGAAAGAAACATGCACGGTGTGCTCCACTTGAATTGTGCCAGAGTCGCTTAGCCATTGAACTTTGTAGGGGCGAAGGTGCTTCTTCTTGACCAATTACAGCTTGCAACATAGCTCTTCACTTGCCAAGTTATGGCAACTCCCTCCATCGATGATGATTTTCACAGACCATTGCGGTTGGCGATGGCGCGACTTGTGTTGTGGAGTGCATGTTGGGCCTCAAGTGCTTTGGCTTCGCACCGTTGTAATTGTTGTTGTTGTCGAAGTGTGTAACTACCCAACCTCAAACGGTCAAGTCTCTGTGCTTAAGTGTCATCCCTGGATCGGTATGCTGACACACACAGTACTCGAGGATTTATAACAGAGGTAAATCGCATGTATAAAGTAACGTAAATACCATTACCTCAATCCATAAAGAAGAAGAAACAACAAGGTTGTGGATTCCCATAAACACCAACGGCAAAGTTGAGTGTAGAAATTGTAACCCTAATGTATCACTTACTCGTCGTAAGAAATCCTGCAACATGAGACGTTGCAGCCATGGAGGTCAGTACATTGAATGTACTGGAAAATTCACACCATATGATAAATGATGAATAATAGCTATCACTACATGCATATTTGGCTGGTGGAAAGCTCTAAGTTTATTTTTGCATAAAGCCAGTTTTTCCCTACAACAAAGGAATATTTTTTTACTACACAGTTGTTTGAAAATACTGAGAAGGTATACCCCAACTCAATCCCAATTAAAAGTTAACAATCCAACAAATTAATTAAGTAATGTGATGAGATCAACATGATAATCCAAGAACCAGATACTCAAGATGTCCATAACCGGGGACACGGCTAATCATGATTAGTTTATACACTCTGCAGAGGTTTGCGCACTTTCTCCCACAAGACTCGATCTCCTCCGTCGGATTTCTCGCACTACATGGTGTTTGAGAAACGGATGACCAATACACAGTCTTTCAGAAGCGTTAGCACCTTACGATGGGTAGACAGTTACACCTACTTTCCCCTACATCTGCAAGTCTACCACTTTAAGAGTTCACACGACTTAATCAACTATGCTAGAGCCCATAATAGCTTGTGGCTGCACACGGAAGTTTCTACATGAATAATCTTATGATCCCTTTGAGCCTGGGTGGCAGTCCATAGGAAAATCACATGGAACCCCGGGATTTCCAAAAAAACAGGAAACACTGGATTCCCCAGGTGCATCAATCCACCCAGATGTGTATTAAAGTAGCCACCTTAAGTTGAACCTTAGTTAACAATAATCTCTCACATCTTTCATGAACTCTCTCAAACCAATCCACGTCTACGAGCATAGCATGGCAGTATGAGCATAACGTAAAAGTAACTCCCAAGGTTTGAATGCAGGACAATAGGTACTACCTCATCAACTACTTCCCAATACCCACATGTTATCAAATCCTAACCATGCAATGTTTGAGGGTGAAACTAATGCATAAAAACTGGGTATGAAAGGGATATGATCAAAGTGTGAACTTGCCTATACTGTTGATGAAGAAGCTTCCAACTCAATACTCCTGATTGTTCTATTCGTCTCACTCCGTTCAATCTATTGTAAGCAAGCAATGGTAACCACGCGTAAGCAATCACTCAAAAACAACGGAAAGAAAGAAGAATACAATTTGGAACACTTCAAAAGCAAGAAAATAACTCTTGTAACAAAAAACAATTTCTAACAGTACCAAAATTAAGTGAATTTGGCCTTATCAGAAAGTTTAAGTCAAGAGCTTCGATTTGCAAAAAGAATCGACTCAATCGGAGTTATAAAACTCAAGTTACGATCAAAAGAAGATTCAAATTCAAATCTATTTGAATTCAAATTTTAAACTTTCAAAAACATGTTTAAGTTGTTTATCTGGATAGAGGGGATCATAACGAAGAATTTGGCGTTGGTTTCGTTGGATTTGGACAAGTGGGTAAAAAGTTGTGTGTGTTCGAAAACTAGGGGCTATACTATAATTAAAATAGTTACAAACAGGTCCCTGGCCACAAAAATAAATCTAATATATGAACGTTCGCTGCCGAGGCTTATATAGCGAAAACGTCCACTGCCAATGCTAAACGAGCGAATGTTCGTTAGCTAAACATAACGTTTTGAAAATAAAAAAACGAAACCTAGATCTATTCCGAACCGTCTAACCTAGATCTAACGGATGAGGGAGGAGTTGGGAGGTACCGCGGCGGTGGAGGTCGACGTCGCCGGAGAAGAAGGCCGCGGTGGCTAGGGCATCGAGGGGACAACTGCTTCGGTGGTCCTCCGGCATGGCAGAGGGTTCAGGGAGAAGCGGCGCGACGGGGGGACACCGAAGGTGGTGGTGGCGTCGAGCGTAGGCGGCGGTGGAGCGCGGTGCAACAGCGGCGGATCTCGTCGGAGCTTGGACTCCGGCGAGGGTGTGCGGGGCGTGGGGGGGGGTGAGGGCGGCTGCGGTTTGGGGGGAAAGAGGCCGGGATCGGGGCTTTATAGGAGGCGAGGCTTCGGCAAGGGGCAAGGCGACGGGACGGAGTCCCTTTCGAACACGGCGGCGGCCGACGAGTCGTGCTGGAGACGGACTCAAGTCGCGAGGTCAGGGACGGACCCGACAGGTGTTGGGGAACGTAGTAATTTCAAAAAAATTCCTACGCACACACAAGATCATGGTGATGCATAGCAACGAGAGGGGAGAGGGTTGTCCACGTACCCTCGTAGACCGAAAGCGGAAGCGTTAGAACAATGCGGTTGATTTTGTCGTATGTCTTCACAGCCCGACCGACCAAGCACCGAAAGCACGACACCTCCGAGTTCTAGCACATGTTTAGCTCGATGATGTCCCTCGAACTCCAATGCAGCAGAGTGTCGAGGGAGAGTTCCGTCAGCACGACAGTGTGGTGACGATGCTGATGTTCTACCGTCGCAGGGCTTTGCCTAAGCACCGCAACAATATTATCGAGGAGGACTATGGTGGAGGGGGGCACCGCACACGGCTAAGAGATCAATGATCTGTTGTCCTC
Source organism: Triticum dicoccoides (assembly GCF_002162155.2). Taxonomy (NCBI): domain Eukaryota; kingdom Viridiplantae; phylum Streptophyta; class Magnoliopsida; order Poales; family Poaceae; genus Triticum; species Triticum dicoccoides. The sequence goes on from NC_041389.1 coordinate 261,809,008, forward strand.
TCTAGAGGAGCCCCCTGCCACCGTATATAAAGGAGCAAGGGGGGAGGGGGCGGCCGGCCAGGGAGGAGGCGCGCCAAGGGGTTTCCTACTCCCACCGGGAGTAGGACTCCCTCCCTTCCTTGTTGGATTAGGAGAAGGGGGGAAGAGGAGGGAGAGAGAGGAAGGAAAGGGGGGGGACGCCGCCCCCCTCTCCTTGTCCTATTCAGACTAGGGACGAGGGTCGCGCGGCCCTGCCCTGGCCTCCTCTCCTCTTCTCCACTAAGGCCCACTATGGCCCATTAAGCCCCCGGGGGGTTCCGGTAACCCCTCGATACTCCGGTAAAATCTTGATTTCACCCGGAACACTTCCGACATCCAAATATAGGCTTCCAATATGTCAATCTTCATGTCTTGACTATTTCAAGACTCCTCGTCATGTCCGTGATCACATCCGGGACTCCGAACAACCTTCGGTACATCAAAACTCATAAACTCATAATATAATCATCATTGAAACTTTAAGCATGCGGACCCTACGGGTTCGAGAACTATGTAGACATGACCGAGACACGTCTCCGGTCAATAACCAATAGCGGAACCTGGATGCTCATATTGGCTCCTACATATTCTACGAAGATCTTTATCGGTCAAACCGCATAACAACATATGTTGTTCCCTTTGTCATCAGTATGTTACTTGCCCGACGTTCGATCGTCGGTATCCCAATACCTAGTTCAATCTCATTACTGGTAAGTCTCTTTACTCGTTATGTAATGCATCATTTCGTAACTAACTCATTAGCTACATTGCTTGCAAGGCTTATAGTGATGTGCATTACTGAGAGGGCCCAGAGATACCTCTCCGACAATCGGAGTGACAAAACCTAATCTCAAAATACGCCAACTCAACATGTACTTCTGGAGACACCTATAGAGCTCCTTTATAATCACCCAGTTACGTTTTTACGTTTGGTAGCACACAAAGTGTTCCTCCGGTAAACGGGAGTTGCATAATCTCATAGTTGTAGGAACATGTATAAGTCATGAAGAAAGCAATAGCAACATACTAAACGAAAAACGGCTAAGCTAATGGAATGGGTCAAGTCAATCACATCATTCTCCTAATGATGTGATCCCCTTAATCAAATGACAACTTATGTCTATGGTTAGGAAACATAACCATCTTTGATTACTGAGCTAGTCAAGTAGAGGCATACTAGTGACATTATGTTTGTCTATGTATTCACACATGTATCATGTTTCCGGTTAATACAATTCTAGCATGAATAATAAACATTTATCATGATATAAGGAAATAAATAATAACTTTATTATTGCCTCTAGGGCATATTTCCTTTAGTCTCCCACTTGCACTAGAGTCAATAATCTAGATTACACAGTAATGATTCTAACACCCATGGAGCCTTGGTGCTGATCATGTTTTGCTCGTGGAAGAGGCTTAGTCAACGGGTCTGCAACACTCAGATCCGTATGTATCTTGCAAATCTCTATGTCTCCCACCTGGACTTGGTCCCGGATGGAATTGAAGCGTCTCTTGATGTGCTTGGTCCTCTTGTGAAATCTGGATTCCTTTGCCAAGGCAATTGCACCAGTATTGTCACAGAAGATCTTCATTGGTCCCGATGCACTAGGTATGACACCTAGATCAGAAATGAACTCCTTCATCCAAACTCCTTCATTTGCTGCTTCCGAAGCAGCTATGTACTCCGCTTCGCATGTAGATCCCGCAACGATGCTTTGTTTATAACTGCACCAACTGACAGCTCCACCGTTCTATATAAACACGTATCTGGTTTGCGATTTAGAATCGTCCGGATCAGTGTCAAAGCTTGCATTGACGTAACCATTTACGACTAGCTCTTTGTCACCTCCATAAACGAGAAACATATCCTTAGTCCTTTTCAGGTATTTCAGGATATTCTTGATGGCTGTCCAGTGATCCACTCCTGGATTACTTTGGTACCTCCCTGCTAAACTTATTGCTAAGCATACATCAGGTCTGGTACACAGCATTGCATACATGATAGAGCCTATGACTGAAGCATAGGGAACATCTTTCATTTTCTCTCTATCTTCTGATGTGGTCGGGCATTGAGTCTGACTCAACTTCACACCTTGTAATACAGGCAAGAACCCTTTCTTTGCTTGATCCATTTTGAACTTTTTCAAAACTTTATCAAGGTATGTGCTTTGTGAAAGTCCAATTAAGCGTCTTGATCTATCTCTATAGATCTTGATGCCTAATATGTAAGCAGCTTCACCGAGGTCTTTCATTGAAAAACTTTTATTCAAGTATCCTTTTATGCTATCCAGAAATTCTATGTCATTTCCAATTAACAATATGTCGTCTACATATAATATCAGAAATGCTACAGAGCTCCCACTCACTTTCTTGTAAATACAGGCTTCTCCAAAAGTCTGTATAAAACCATATGCTTTGATCACACTATCAAAGTGTTTATTCCAACTCCGAGAGGCTTGCACCAATCCATGAACGGATCGCTGGAGCTTGCACACTTTGTTAGCACCTTTTGGATCGACAAAACCTTCTGGTTGCATCATATACAACTCTTCTTCCAAAAACCCATTCAGGAATGCAGTTTTTACATCCATTTGCCATATTTCATAATCATAAAATGCGGCAATTGCTAACATGATTCGGACAGACTTAAGCATCGCTACGGGTGAGAAAGTCTCATCGTAGTCAACTCCTTGAACTTGTCAAAAACCTTTCGCAACAAGTCAAGCTTTGTAGACAGTTACATTACCATCAGCGTCAGTCTTCTTCTTGAAGATCCATTTATTCTCGATGGCTTGTCGATCATCGGGCAAGTCAACCAAAGTCCATACTTTGTTCTCATACATGGATTCCATCTCAGATTTCATTGCCTCAAGCCATTTTGTGGAATCTGGGCTCATCATCGCTTCCTCATAGTTCGTAGGTTCGCCATGGTCAAGTAACATGACTTCCAGAATAGGATTACCGTACCACTCTGGAGCGGATCTTACTCTGATTGACCTATGAGGTTCTGTAGTAACTTGATCTGAAGTTTCATGATCAATATCATTAGCTTCCTCACTGATTGGTGTAGTCATCATAGGAACCGGTTTCTGTGATGAACTATTTTCCAATAAGGGAGTAGGTACAGTTACCTCATCAAGTTCTACTTTCCTCCCACTCACTTCTTTCGAGAGAAATTCCTTCTCTAGAAAGGATCCGAATATAGCAACAAAAGTCTTGCCTTCAGATCTATGATAGAAGGTGTACCCAATAGCCTCTTTTGGGTATCCTATGAAGACACATTTCTCCGATTTGGGTTCGAGCTTATATGGTTGAAGTTTCTTCACATAAGCATCGCAGCCCCAAACTTTAAGAAACGACAACTTTGGTTTTTTGCCAAACCACAGTTCATACGGCGGCGTCTCAACGGATTTTGATGGTGCCCTATTTAACGTGAATGCGGCCGTATCTAAACCATAACCCCAAAATGATAGCGGTAAATCAGTAAGAGACATCATAGATCGCACCATATCTAGTAAAGCACTATTACGATGTTTAGACACACCATTACATTGTGGTGTTCCGGGTGGCGTGAGTTGCGAAACTATTCTACATTGTTTCAAATGTAAACCAAACTCGTAACTCAAATATTCTCATCCACGATCAGATCGTAGAAACTTTATTTTCTTGTTACGATGATTTTCCACTTCACTCTGAAATTCTTTGAACTTTTTAAATGTTTCAGACTTGTGTTTCATTAAGTAGATATACCCAATCTGCTCAAATCATCTGTGAAAGTGAGAAAATAACGATACCTGCCGCGAGCCTCAATATTCATTGGACCACACACATAAGTATGTATGATTTCCAACAAATCAGTTGCCCGCTCCATAGTTCTGGAGAACGGCGTTTTAGTCATCTTGCCCATGAGGCACGGTTCGCAAGTACCAAGTGATTCATAATCAAGTGATTCTAGAAGTCCATCAGTATGGAGTTTCTTCATGCGCTTTACACAAATATGACCCAAACGGCAGTGCCACAAATAAGTTGCACTATCATTATCAACTCTGCATCTTTTGGCTTCAACATTATGAATATGTGTATCACTACTATCGAGATTTAATAAAAATAGACCACTCTTCAAGGGTGCATGACCATAAAAGATATTACTCATATAAATAGAACAACCATTATTCTCTGATTTAAATGAATAACCGTCTCTCATCAAACAAGATCCAGATATAATGTTCATGCTCAATGCTGGCACCAAATAACAATTATTCAGGTCTAAAACTAATCCGGAAGGTAGGTGTAGAGGTAGTGTGCCGACCGCGATCACATCGACTTTGGAACCATTTCCCACGCGCATCGTCACCTTGTCCTTAGCCAATCTTCGCTTAATCCGTAGTCCCTGTTTCGAGTTGCTAATATTAGCAACAGAACCAGTATCAAATACCCAGGTGCTACTGCGAGCATTAGTAAGGTACACATCAATAACATGTATATCACATATACCTTTGTTCACCTTGCCATCCTTCTTATCCGCCAAATACTTGGGGCTGTTCCGCTTCTAGTGACCAGTCTGCTTGCAGTAGAAGCACTCATTCTCAGGCTTAGGTCCAGATTTGGGTTTCTTCTCTTGAGCAGAAACTTGTTTGATGTTCTTTTTGAAGTTCCCCTTCTTCTTCCCTTTACCTTTTTACTTGAAACTGGTGGTCTTATTGACCATCAACACTTGATGCTCCTTCTTGATTTCTACCTCCACAGCCTTTAGCATTGCGAAGAGCTCGGGAATAGTCTTGTCCATCCCTTGCATATTATAGTTCATCAAGAAGCTCTTGTAGCTTGGTGGCAGTGATTGAAGAATTCTGTCAATGACACTATCATCAGGAAGATTAACTCCTAGTTGAATCAAGTGATTATTATACCCAGACATTTTGAGTATATGTTCACTGGCAGAACTATTCTCTTCCATCTTGCAGCTATAGAACTTATTGGAGACTTCATATCTCTCAATCCGGGCATTTGCTTGAAATATTAACTTCAACTCCTGGAACATCTCATATGCTCCATGACGTTCAAAACGTCATTGAAGTCCCGGTTCTAAGCTGTAAAGCATGGCACACTGAGCTATCGAGTAGTCATCAGCTTTGCTCTGCCAGACGTTCTTAACGTCGTCAGTTGCATCTGCAGCAGGCCTGGCACCCAGCAGTGCTTCCAAGACGTAATTCTTCTGTGCAGCAATGAGGATAATCTTTAGGTTACGGACCCAATCCGTGTAATTGCTACCATCATCTTTGAACTTTGCTTTCTCAAGGAACGCATTAAAATTCAACGGAACAACAGCACGAGCCATCTATCTACAACAAACATAGACAAGCAAAATACTATCAGGTACTAAGTTCATGATAAATTTAAGTTCAATTAATCATATTACTAAAGAACTCCCACTTAGACAGACATCCCTCTAGTCATCTAAGTGATCACGTGATCCAAATCAACTAAACCACGTCCGATCATCACGTGAGATGGAGTAGTTTTCAATGGTGAACATCACTATGTTGATCATATCTACTATATGATTCATGTTCGACCTTTCAGTCTCAGTGTTCCGAGGCCATATTTGTATATGCTAGGCTCGTCAAGTTTAACCTGAGTATTCCGCGTGTGCAACTGTTTTGCACCCGTTGTATTTGAACGTAGAGCCTATCACACCCGATCATCATGTGGTGTCTCAGCACGAAGAACTTTGGCAATGGTGCACACTCAGGGACAACACTTATGCCTTGAAATTTAGTGAGAGATCATCTTATAATGCTACCGTCAACCAAAGGAAAATAAGATGCATAAAGGATAAAAATCACATGCAATCAATATAAGTGATATGATATGGCCATCATCATCTTGTGCTTGTGATCTCCATCTCCGAAGCACCGTCATGATCACCATCGTCACCGGCGTGACACCTTGATCTCCATCGTTGCATCGTTGTCGTTTCGCCACCTATTGCTTCTACGACTATCGCTACCGCTTATTGATAAAGTAAGGCAATTACAGTGCGATTGCATTTCATAAAATAAAGCGACATGGCTCCTGCCAGTTGCCGATAACTCGGTTACAAAACATGATCATCTCATATAATAAAATATAGCATCATGTCTTGACCATATCACATCACAACATGCCCTGCAAAAACAAGTTAGACGTCCTCTACTTTGTTGTTGCAAGTTTTACGTGGCTGCTACGGGCTGAGCAAGAACCGTTCTTACCTACACATCAAAACCACAACGATACTTCGTCAAGTTAGTGCTGTTTTAACCTTCTCAACGATCGGGCGTAGCCATACTCGGTTCAACTAAAGTTGGAGAAACTGACACCCGCCAGCCACCTATGAGCAAAGCATGTCGGTAGAACCAGTCTCGCGTAAGCGTACGCGTAATGTCGGTCCGGGCCGCTTCATCCAACAATACCGTCGAACCAAAGTATGACATGCTGGTAAGCAGTATGACTTGTATCGCCCACAACTCACTTGTGTTCTACTCGTGCGTATAACATCTACGCATAAAACCTGGCTCGGATGCCATTGTTGGGGAACGTAGTAATTTCAAAAAAATTCCTATGCACACGCAAGATCATGGTGATGCATAGCAACGAGAGGGGAGAGTGTTGTCCACGTACCCTCGTAGACCAAGCGGAAGCGTTAGAACAACGCGGTAGATGTAGTCGTATGTCTTCACTGCCCGACCGATCAAGCACCGAAAGCACGTCACCTCCGAGTTCTAGCACACGTTTAGCTCGATGACGTCCCTCGAACTCCGATCCAGCCGACTGTCGAGGGAGAGTTCCGTCAGCATGATGGTGTGGTGACGATGCTAATGTTCTACCGTCGCAGGGATTCGCCTAAGCACTGCTAAAATATTATCAAGGAGGACTATGGTGGATGGGGGCACCGCACACGGCTAAGAGATCAATGATCTATTGTTCTCTCTAGGGGTGCCCCCTGCCCCCGTATATAAAGGACCAAGGGGGGAGGGGGCGGCCGGCCAGGGAGGAGGCGCGCTAAGGGGAGTCCTACTCCCACCGGGAGTAGGACTCGCTCCCTTCCTTGTTGGATTAGGAGAAGGGGGAAAGAGGAGGGAGAGAGAGGAAGGAAAGGGGGGGCACCGCCCCCCTCTCCTTGTCCTATTCGGAATAGGGGGGAGGGGCATGCGGCCCTGCCCTAGCCTCCTCTCCTCTTCTCCACTAAGGCCCACTATGGCCCATTAAGCCCCGAGGGGTTCCGGTAAGCCCTCGGTACTCCCGAAAAATCCCGATTTCACCCGAAACACTTCCAACATCCAAATAGAGGCTTCCAATATATCAATCTTCATGTCTCGACCATTTCGACACTCCTCGTCATGTCCGTGATCACATCCGGGACTCCGAACAACCTTCAGTAGATCAAAACTCATAAACTCATAATATAATTGTCATTGAAACTTTAAGCGTGCGGACCCTACGGGTTCGAGAACTATGTAGACATGACCGAGACACGTCTCCGGTCAATAACCAATAGCGGAACCTGGATGCTCATATTGGCTCCTACATATTGTACGAAGATCTTTATCGGTCAAACCGCATAATTGTTCCCTTTGTCATCGGTATGTTACTTGCCCGAGATTCGATCGTCGGTATCCCAATACCTAGTTCAATCTCGTTACCGGCAAGTCTCTTTACTTGTTATGTAATGCATCATTCCGTAACTAACTCATTAGCTACATTGCTTGCAAGGCTTATAGTGATGTGCATTACCGAGAGGGCCCAGAGGTACCTCTCCGACAATCGGAGTGCCAAAACCTAATCTCGAAATACGCCAACTCAACATGTACTTTTGGAGACACCTGTAGAGCTCCTTTATAATCACCCAGTTACGTTGTGACGTTTGGTAGCACACAAAGTGTTCCTCCGATAAACGGGAGTTGCATAATCTCATAGTTGTAGGAACATGTATAAGTCATGAAGAAAGCAATAGCAACATACTAAACGATCAACTGATGAGCTAATAGAATGTGTCAAGTCAATCACATCATTCTCCTAATGATGTGATCCCGTTAATCAAATGACAACTCATGTCTATGGTTAGGAAACATAACCATCTTTGATTAATGAGCTAGTCAAGTAGAGGCATACTAGTGACATTATGTTTGTCTATGTATTCACACATGTATCATGTTTCCGGTTAATACAATTCTAGCATGAATAATAAACATTTATCATGATATAAGGAAATAAATGATAACTTTATTATTGCCTCTAGGGCATATTTCCTTATAGATAACTATGTAGACATGACCGAGACACGTCTCCGGTCAATAACCAATAGCGGAACCTGGATGCTCATATTGGCTCCTACATATTGTACGAAGATCTTTATCGGTCAAACCGCATAATTGTTCCCTTTGTCATCGGTATGTTACTTGCCCGAGATTCGATCGCCGGTATCCCAATACCTAGTTCAATCTCGTTACCGGCAAGTCTCTTTACTTGTTATGTAATGCATCATTCCGTAACTAACTCATTAGCTACATTGCTTGCAAGGCTTATAGTGATGTGCATTACCGAGAGGGCCCAGAGGTACCTCTCCGACAATCGGAGTGCCAAAACCTAATCTCGAAATACGCCAACTCAACATGTACTTTTGGAGACACCTGTAGAGCTCCTTTATAATCACCCAGTTACGTTGTGACGTTTGGTAGCACACAAAGTGTTCCTCCGATAAACGGGAGTTGCATAATCTCATAGTTGTAGGAACATGTATAAGTCATGAAGAAAGGAATAGCAACATACTAAACGATGAACTGATGAGCTAACAGAATGTGTCAAGTCAATCACATCATTCTCCTAATGATGTGATCCCGTTAATCAAATGACAACTCATGTCTATGGTTAGGAAACATAACCATCTTTGATTAATGACCTAGTCAAGTAGAGGCATACTAGTGACATTATGTTTGTCTATGTATTCACACATGTATCATGTTTCCGGTTAATACAATTCTAGCATGAATAATAAACATTTATCATGTCGAACCAAAGTATGACATGCTGGTAAGAAGTATGACTTGTATCGCCCACAACTCACTTGTGTTCTACTCATGCATATAACATCTACGCATAAAACCTGGCTCGGATGCCACTGTTGGGGAACGTAGTAATTTCAAAAAAATTCCTACGCACACGCAAGATCATGGTGATGCATAGGAACAAGAGGGGAGAGTCTTGTCCACGTACCCTCATAGACCGAAAGCGGAAGTGTTAGAACAACGCGGTTGATGTAGTCATACGTCTTCACGGCCCGACCGATCAAGCACCGAAAGCACGGCACCTTCGAGTTCTAGCACACGTTCAGCTCGATGACGTCCCTCGAACTCCGATCCAGCCGAGTGTCGAGGCAGATTTCCGTCAGCACGACGGTGTGGTGACGATGCTGATGTTCTACCGTCGCAGGGCTTCGCCTAAGCACCGCTACAATATTATCGAAGAGGACTGTGGTGGAGGGGGGCACCGCACACGGCTAAGAGATCAATGATCTGTTCTTCTATCTAGAGGTGCCCCTGCCCCTGTATATAAAGGACCAAGGCGGGAGGGGGCGGCCGGCCAGGGTGGAGGTGCGCCAAGGGGAGTCCTACTCCCACCGGGAGTAGGACTCCCTCCTGATGATGTTATGTACCTAGGGTAGGGTCATGGACCTATCTAGGATACCATACCCAAGGACATCCTTAGACGAATCTACCTTTCAGTCGACCAAGAGGGACTCCACTCGACCGGCTAGAAGACACTCGACGAACCTAAGGACACTCGACCATGAAGACTCACTCGACCACCAGGAGTTCAGAATCTACTCTGGATCCAAACGGTCTGTAATTAAGTAGTCTTAATGGTCATGATGACACTTTATGTAGGGCGTTACCAGTAACGCCCGGCCTTAACGTACTTTAACCCTCTTCTACGTGGGTTGGCTGGGGTCCTGGCATCCTCTATATAAGCCACCCCCCCACTGGTAGGAGGGTTCGCACCCCTGTAACTCATATACATATAAACCAGTCGATCGCCTCCGGGCTCCGAGACGTAGGGCTATTACTTCCTCAGAGAAGGGCCTGAACTCATTAAACACTCGAGTGTAGAACTACTCCATAGCTAGGATCTTGCCTCTCCATACCTACCCCCCATTCTACTGTCAGACTTAGAACCACGACAGTTGGCGCCCACCGAGGGGCAGGTGTCTTAGCGACTTCTTGGAGAAGTTGCAATTTGTCCGATTGCCTTCATCATGGTTTCCGGCGGAGCTCTGGTCGAGGGCCGCGAGATCCGTCTCGGTGCGCTTGCTTTCATCGCCGACGACTCTGCTTGGCTCCAGGAGGCACCACTCGACATCGACGCGCTCCCCGTCCGCGGGGCGACGCACTTTCGGGCGTGTGTCCGCAGCGTCCTGCTGCGGCAGCCGTCGACCCCATACCGGTCGACTCCTGTGCCGTCCTCCCTCCCTGTCTCCCGCTAGCGCAAGCGCTCCGGTCGGTCGAGGTTCCAGCGATGGGTGAGACACGCAGTGGCTCGCCAATCGGCCACCACCTAAGTCACGTCAATTGAGCCCGACGAATCTCTCTACGGCCTGTTCGACCTGTCGACTGGCTCCGTAGAGACTGCATCCGAGTGCGATAGCAGTGATCCAGCGGCGGAGGTCCTGATGGTCAAAGGGCCTCATAGCCCTCCCGGTTTCCCCCGCAACGACGGGATGGACGATGGGGGCGACCCCGCTCAGGTCCATGAAGAGTATCAGCCCGAGCCGCTCACTTCTCAGCAGAGGGAAGAACTTGGCCGCCGGAACATGGATGCCCTGCATACTCCCATTGCAGGAGAAACTCCTGAGGCTCGAGCCCTGGAAGAGGCGCGTTTGGCCAACTTGGCTGAATGCACTCGACTGGAGAACCTCCAGCGAGCACTCGACGAGCGTGCGCGTCAACGAGTACCCGACTCCAGCCAACGTCAGCTCTTTCCGTAACCGACTCAGGTATATCGAACCCCGTTCAGAATTTGGCAGGTGCAGCCCGTATAGCGGAGTCAATTCAGCCCTCCCAGTCGGAGGCTGGAAGAGGCTTGATGCAGATCAGAGATTTGCTCCGGGCGGCAGGAGATCAGAAATCAGTTGTGTCACAGTCATGCAACAAGATTCACAGTCGATCCGTCGCTACGAATATTGTTCAGTCAGCTCACAGTCCAAGGTCGCCTCCGAGGCGCGTGGGACATGAAGGCCGGCGGGACCACTATGATGATTGATTTGATCGTGATGACAGGCGTCGAGTGCCCACTCCTCCCCCAAGAAGTGGGTCTAACACCCATCGGCAGCAAGATGACAGACGCCAGCTCAGTGTTGGGCGGAGAGCTCCAGTCGACCCCAGAGAGCCGGGTTTTGACGCGAGATCCATCATCGTGCAAGGTTTGGTCGACTGGAACAGAGCTCATAGAGGTGGCCATGATAGAGATGTGCCCACAAGCAGCCGAGTCCATGTTTCAGGTCCAAAATGCTTTAGCAGAGCCATCAGAGCCGCAGTGACACCCCCCAACTTCAGGTTGGCGACTGGAGTGAGTAAGTTCACCAGAGAGTCTAAGCCTGAAACTTGGTTTGAAGACTACCGAGTGGCTGTTCAGATTGGTGGCGGTAATGATGAGGTGGCCATGAAGCATTTGCCACTTATGCTAGAGGGTTCGGCCAGGGCGTGGTTGAATCAGTTAGCTCCTAGCAGCATCTACACCTGGGAAGATCTTTCCCGAGTGTTCGTCAGGACGTTCGAGGGAACTTGCAAGCGACCGGCCGGATTGACAGAGCTGCAAGTTTGCGTACAAAAGTCGAGTGAAACATTGAGAGATTACATCCAGAGATGGATCACTTTGCATCATACTGTAGAGAATGTGTCAGACCATCAAGCGGTATGCGCCTTCAAGGATGGTGTCAAGAACAGAGAGTTGAGCCTGAAGTTTGGTCGAACTGGAGATATGACCCTGAGTCGGATGATGGAAATAGCCACCAAGTACGCCAATGGCGAAGAAGAGGACCGACTCCGGAGTGGCAAGTACAAGCCGAGTCAGTCAGAGAAAGGAAACTCCAGTCGGAAGCAGAAGCGGAAGGCCGAGCCAGCTGCTCCTGGCTAGGCTCTGGCTGTGACTCAGGGCAAATTCAAAGGGAAGCCCAAAGGATCTTGGAACCCCAAGAAGGTAAAAGATAAGGAAGGTAATGACGTGATGGATCTACCGTGTCATATCCACACGAAGAAAGACGAAGAGGGTAACTTCATCTACCCAAAGCATACCACTCGCCAGTGCCAGCTCTTAATCCAGCAGTTTCAAGGAAAACAGCCGGAGGACAAGGAGAAGGAGTCGGACAAGGCTGAGGACAAGGAGGACAGTGATGGAGAGTACCCTCATGTCAACTCCACTCTGATGATTTTTGCTGATGTAGAGAGCAAAAGTCGACTGAAAGTGATCAACCGTGAGGTCAATATGGTTGCCCTGGCGACACCAAGCTATCTGAGATGGTCGCAAACTCCCATTACTTTCGACCAGTCTGATCACCCTACTCACATTGCCACCCCTGGGAGGCAAGCGCTGGTGGTCGACCCAGTCATCGAAGGCACTCGACTGACGAAGGTATTGATGGATGGCGGCAGTGGATTGAATATACTGTATGCAGAGACACTCAAGGGAATGGGCATTCCGATGTCCAGGCTCAGTTCCAACAACATGAGTTTTCACGGAGTCATCCCAGGAAAGAAGGCTGAGTCACTCGGCCAAATAGCTCTGGATGTAGTGTTCGGCGACTCGAAGCATTTCCGCAAAGAGAAGCTGACATTTGAAGTCGTGGATTTCCGAAGCGCCTACCACGCTATTTTGGGAAGACCGGCCTATGCCCGCTTCATGGCTCGATCATGTTATGTGTACCTCAAATTAAAGATGCCTGGCCCCAAAGGCGTGATCACTATCACTGGCAGCCGGAAGAAGGCAGAAGAGTGTTTCCAGAAAGGCTCAAAGATTGCGGATGACCAGATAACAGTTGTAGAGCTGGAGGAATACAAGAAGAATGCAGATCCGAGTGATTTGCTGTGGGCCAAGAAGCCCGCCACAGAGTCAGCATTTCAGTCGTCTGGGGAGACGAAGCCAGTTCATATCCACCCGACTGACCCCAATGCAGCTCCGACCCATATTTCCACAACACTCGACTCTAAATAGGAATAAGCGCCCATCCAGTTCCTCCGTGAGAACTAGGACATCTTTGCATGGAAGCCAGCTGACATGCCGGGTGTTCCCAGGGGGCTGGCTGAGCATCGCCTTAGAGTCGACTCAAAAGCAAAACATGTTAAAGAACATCTTCGACGGTCCGCCGTTCAGAAGAAAAAAGCCATTGGCGAGGAGGTGGCTCGACTCCTTGCAAGAGAGTTTATCCGAGAGATATACCACTCCGAGTGGCTCGCCAATGTCGTCATGGTTCCCAAGAAGGATAACTCACTTCGCATTGCATTGATTTCAAACATATCAATCGGGCCTGCCCGAAAGATCATTTTCCTCTCCCTCGCATCGACCAAATTGTCGACTCGACCGCAGGGTGTGAGAGATTGTCTTTTTTAGACGCTTATTTTGGGTATCATCAGATCCGTCTGTATGGACCTGACGAAATCAAAACAGCTTTCATCACTCCATTCCGGTGCTTCTGCTATATCACCATGCCATTCGGCCTCAAGAATGCCAGAGCCACGTTCATGAGAATGATTCAAAAGTGTTTACTCACTCAAATCAGTTGGAATGTGGAAGCGTACATGGATGATATCATGGTCAAGGCGTGAAAGGGTTCCGACCTATTGAATGAACTAGCTAAAACATTTGCCAATATCAGAAGGTATGGTATCAAGATCAATCCATCGAAGTGCACATTCGGAGTACCTGGCGGAAAGTTACTCGGTTTTCTCGTTTCAGAACGAGGAATCGATGCTAACCCAGAAAAAGTTGGCACCATACTCCGAATGAAACGCCCTGTGTGTGTGCACGACATCCAGAAGCTTACTGGATGCTTGGCCGCGTTAAGTCGATTCATCTCTCGCCTCAGTGAAAGGGCATTGCCCCTTTACCGACTGATGAAGAAGGCAGACAAGTTCGAGTGGACTCCAGAAGCTGATGCAGCGTTTGCCGAGTTAAAAACTCTGTTGTCCACCCAGCCGGTGCTTGCTGCTCCAATCAGCAAAGAGCCTCTGTTGCTTTATATTGCAGCCACAGGACAAGTCGTCAGCACAGTACTTACGGTCGAGCGGGAAGAAGAAGGGAAAGCCTTCAAAGTTCAGCGCCCAGTGTATTATCTCTCTGAAGTTTTGACCCCATCGAAGCAAAGATATCCTCATTATTAGAAGCTTGTATATGGGATCTACATGACCATGAAGAAGGTTTCTCATTATTTCTCTGATCATGACATTACAGTCGTCAGCGACGCACCATTGTCAGAGATTCTGCACAACAGAGATGCAACTGGTCGAGTGGATAAATGGGAGATTGAACTCCTTCCCCTTGATGTCAAATTGGAGGCAAAGAAAGCCATTAAGTCCCAAGCTATAGCAGATTTCCTTGCCGAGTGGATTGAACAACAGCAGCCGACTCAAGTTCACTCGGAGCATTGGACCATGTTCTTTGATGGCTCTAAGATGTTAAATGGTTCTGGTGTTGGGGTTGTTTTGGTTTCCCCCCGAGGATACAAGCTCAGATATGTGCTCCAGATCCACTTTGATTCCTCCAACAATGAAGCAGAATATGAAGCACTCTTGTATGGGTTGCGCATGGCCATTTCACTCGGCGTCCGTCGCCTTATGGTCTATGGCGATTCTGATTTGGTGGTCAATCAGGTGATGAAGGAGTGGGACGTTAGAAGCCCAGCCATGACTGGATACTGCAATGCAGTGAGGAAGCTCGAAAAGAAATTCGAAGGGTTAGAGCTCCACCACATACCCCGACTGAAAAATCAAGCAGCTGACGATCTGGCTAAGATAGGATCCAAGAGAGAAGCCATCCCCAGTGATGTGTTCTTGGAGCATATCCACGCTCCGTCAGTCGTAGAAGATCCTTTTACCGATGAAGCTCTGCAACCTAAGAGTGTTAACTGAGGTTGGAATCCCAGCAGTGGTCGACCTGATCATGGAAGTTTTAGTGATCACTCCCGATTGGACAGTACCATATATCGCGTATATCTTGAGGAAAGAACTCCCGGAGGACGAAGAAGAGGCTCGACAGATCGTCCGCCGATCTAAGGCCTTTACCGTGATAAGGGGACAACTGTACAGAGAAAGCGCGACTGGAGTTGGTCAGAAATGCATAACACCGGAGGAAGGTCGAATAATCCTTGATGACATCCACTCGGGGACCTGTGGCCATCATGCGTCCTCTCGGACCATCGTGGCCAAAGCATACCGAGCCGGATTTTATTGGCCAAGAGCGAATGAAATGGCGAAGGAGATAGTCGACAAGTGCAAGGGATGTCAATTTTACTCCAATATGTCACACAAGCCCGCGTCAGCTTTGAAGACTATACCACTCGTATGGCCCTTTGCAATATGGGGTTTGGATATGGTCGGTCCTTTGAGAACAGGCAGAAGCGGTTTTACCCATGTGCTGGTAGCAGTTGACAAGTTCACCAAGTGGATCGAAGCCAAACCCATCAAGAACCTTGATGTCGGTACTGCCGTCAGCTTCATCAGAGAATTGATATTCAGATATGGAGTCCCGCACAGCATCATCACTGACAACGGGTCAAACTTCGATTCCGAAGAGTTTAGAGCTTTCTGCACGTCTCAAGGCACACGAGTCGACTATGCTTCAGTCACTCATCCATAGTCGAATGGACAGGCAGAACGAGCCAACAGTTTGATTCTCAAAGGGTTGAAACCCCGTTTGATGCGTGATCTTAAGCATGCGGCTGGTGCATGGGTCGACGAACTTCCCTCGGTGCTTTGGGGGTTAAGGACCACGCCCAACCGGTCGACTGGAAGAACTCCATTCTTCTTGGTCTACGGAGCTGAAGCAGTCTTGCCGAGCGACCTTCTCCACAATGCTCCCCGGGTCGAGCTCTACACTGAAGCTGAAGCAGAACAAGCGCGGCAGGATGCAGTCGACCTTTTAGAGGAAGAAAGGGAGATGGCTCTGATCAGATCGACCATTTACCAACAAGACTTGCGTCGCTTCCATGCCAAAAACGTGAAGAGTCGAGCTTTCCAGGAAGGAGATTTAGTTCTCCAAGTGGATCAGCAGAAACCACACAAGCTTGCTCCTTCTTGGGAGGGTCCCTTCATCGTCACCAAGGTTCTCCACAATGGAGTGTACCGTCTTTACAATGTCGAGCATCAGATCGACGAGCCCCGAGCTTGGAACGCGGAGCTCCTCCGCCCCTTTTACACTTAAAGTATTCACTCGGATGAGTTGTAATAAAAATACTTCTGTAGTTTATTTATCAAAGACAAGAGCTTTATAATTTTCCCAGTAATTGTTATCTCTTTTGTCCACACAAAACAATCCCCCAGTGGGTGGCTTGGCTGCGAATCCGATTCGCCCAAGTCTGTAAAAAAATCCTAACCGAGTGGTGAGCCAGTCTCCCACACGAAGGCTTAGCTGCGAAATCCGTTTCGCCTAAGATAAACAAAATCCTACCGAGTGGTAAGCCAGCCTTCCACTCGGAGGCTTAGCTGCAGTCCAAGTACTCGCCTAAGGTAAACAAAAATCCTACCGAGTGGTAAGCCAGCCTTCCACTCAGAGGCTTAGCTGCAGTCCAAGTACTCGCCTAAGATAAACAAAATCCTACCGAGTGGTAAGCCAGCCTTCCAGTCGGAGGCTTAGCTGCAGTCCAAGTACTCGCCTAAGACAAACAAAAATCCTACCGAGTGGTAAGCCAGCCTTCCACTCGGAGGCTTAGCTGCATCATTGCGCTCGCCTAAGTACAAATACAACATGCGCTCTGCAAGGAGGACGAGGTGCAGGTCAACTGCTACCCTCTCCTTCCGAGCTACGCCACAAGTACAATGTGCGCTCTACAAGGAGGACGAGGTGCAGGTCAACTGCTACCCTCTCCTTCCGAGCTACGCCACAAATACAACGTGCGCTCTGCAAAGAGGACGAGGTGCAGGTCGACTGCTACCCTCTCCTTCCGAGCTACGCCACAAACACAACATGCGCTTTGCAAGGAGGACGAGGTGCAGGTCGACTGTTACCCTCTCATTCCGAGCTACGCCACCAATACAAAATCCTACCGAGTGGAGAGCAGACCTCCCACTCAGGGGCTTAGCTGCAGCCCAGTGCTCGCCTAAGTATCTGAAATCCTACCGAGTGGAGAGCAGACCTTCCACTCGGGGGCTTAGCTGCAGCCCAGTGCTCGCCTAAGTATCTAAAAATCCTACCGAGTGGAGAGCAAACCTCCCACTCGGGGGCTTAGCTACAGCCTAGTGCTCGCCTGAGTATCTAAAAATCCTACCGAGTGGAGAGCAAACCTCCCACTCGGGGGCTTAGCTGCAGCCCAGCGCTCGCCTAAGTATCTAAAAACCCCAGCGAGTGGAGAGCAGATCTCCCACTCAAGGGCTTAGCTGCAGTCCAGTGCTCGCCTAAGTATCTGAAATCCTACTGAGTGGAGAGCAGACCTCCCGCTCGGGGGCTTAGTTGCAGCCCAGTGCTCGCCTAAGTGTATTGGAGAACAAGTCGATTGCAATGAGCGCTTCGCTTTAACATACAAAAGACACTTCAAACCAAATGCGAACATATTCAATGTTGAATCCAAGTTCGGATAACACCTAACGGAACCGAAAGTGCTCAGGTGCTAGGCCTGTTAAGGTTTGTCGGTTACAAAACTCACTCGGCATACCGAGGCAAATTTAAAGTATCAAGCTCAGAAGTTTTTTACCCCTCCTATGGAGGGCTGGAAGGTGCAAAAAACTCGTCCAGGTCGATTCCATCTGCAATTCGAGTGGCGGCGGCGATGAAGGTCTCCATGAAGGATCGGAAATCGTGCTTCTTGGTATTAGCCACCCTAAGAGCCACCAGCTTGTCCTCTCGTGCATCCTTGCAGTGAACGTGGACCAGAGACAGAGCAACATCCGCACCGCACCTGGCCGAAGACTTCTTCCACTCCTGCACTCGACTTGGGACCTCGTTCAGTCGAGTCATCAAAGACTCGAGGTCGTTCTGGAGTGTCTCTCTTGGCCAGAGTGTCGTGTCGATGCGAGAAGTTGCGACCTTCAGCCTTGCGAGATAGTCGATGACAACAGCAACACGAGATTCAAGCCGGAGCACATTCATGGCGACTTCATCTTTCACGGTAGAGTTGATGGGGTCCAGGTTTACTTCCAGTCGACCGGTCTCCTCTTCAAAGTTCTGGGAAAATTCTGCAAGCACAACCACCGAGTCAAGGCAACAGTCGGAGGTTACAGTTAAAATATTTGTTTGATACAAAAGATTACCTTCAAGCATGAGAAACAACTTCTTGGCGAGTCCACCCAGATAAGCCTCCAGATCATTCTTCTTTCTCATCAACTCGCTGGCCTTGTCATTCAGGGTGGTCTTGTCACTTTTCAGTCGACTGACCTCCTGGTTGGCAGCATCAAGAGCAGCTTTCAGATTGGTGTTTTCTTCTTCAAGCTTGGTCACTGAAGCCAGCTTCTCATCTGCAAGCTTGGTCTTCTCTAAAGCAGTTTTTCGCATCTCCGCCAAGTCAAGGTCTTGCTTCTTCAGGGCATCCCTCACTTTGTCTGCAAAGTTACAGTGAGATTAGATTCAGAAACAAGTGAGAGGCAAAGGCAGTCGTCAAAAGGCCTCACCAAGCATACCTTTAGCTTCCTCCTTCGCCTTCGTCAAGTTCTCTTGGGCCAGTTTCAGATCGAGCTCGAGCTGGATGTGTATGTTCTCCAACTCAGTATAACGAGCCGCAAGGTCACAAGATTTCTACGAAGAACCAATCGACAGATGTCAAAGACAATTCACTTCCGAGTGACTAAGGAAAAATCATAGCGTTTCTAAGACTACGGCCAAATACAAACATTCGACCATAGTCTCGGGGACTACACCCAGTGGGTGCACTCAGCGTGCCCCCACTAGTTTTATCAGTTAGAGTCGACCAGTCGACCAACAAAAAAAACGGGAGATGTTCTTCAGACTATAGTCGACTGCCAGCAGTGGACCACAGTCTCGGGGACTACACCCAGTGGGTGCACTCAGCGTGCCCCCACCGGTCTATGAATCTATTCGACCTAGTCGAGTAAGGAAAAAACTTAAGACATAAAGCCTATGGTCGACTGCCAGCAGTCGACCATAGCCTTGGGGACTACACCCAGTGGGTGCACTCAGCATGCCCCCACTAATCCAGAATTTGAATCGACACACCCAGTGGGTGTAGGACAAACTCTAAGAATTTCAGAAAGAAGAGTTTTCAGATATCATATCCTAACAGAACAGGCAGTGACCGACTGACCTAAACATTACTCTGAAGAGACGAACTGGCGTCATAGGCTGCCTAACTGGCTTCTCGTATTGCCTTCACTTGCTCCATCATGACCCCCGCTTGGCGTATTGCTTCTTTAGCAGCACTAGCTTGGTCTTCTGGAACGGGGTAGGTTGAGAAAAGCGAGGGTTGGGTAGCACTCGATGACGAAGGACGAGCAGTTGTCAACGGCACCGCAAAGGTTACGGTAGGCCGAGTGACATTGTCTCCCTCCACGACCAACGTCTCGGGTGCTGGCACGTCCTGGGTCGCCTTGCCAGCAGACGCCTTCTTGCTCCTCCTCTGCCTTGGTGGTTCCTCGTCGTCGTCGTCGGGAAGATCAATAACGATGTTAGATGAAGCTGCAGAAAAAGAATCAAAATTAGAGACAAGAAAGCCAATCGACTGAAGGCGGAACTACAAGAGTCATACCAGGTTTCGAAGTAACAGCATCCTCCATCTCCTGATCTCCAGCTCTGGCCGAGGTATCAGAAGTAGAAGCACTGCAGTTTCAAAAGACAGTCGACTAGCTCGTGAGTCGACCAAGAATAAGTTCATGAGGAGCAGACAAATCCAAGCTACACCATTACCCTGAAATAGTGGGGATCACCATCTTCATCTTTGGCAAGACCTTCGCCGACTTCGACGGCACCACCCGAGATTGCTTCGGAGCTTTCTCAGTCGGCACCGGAGAAGTAGTCCGAGGGCGCTTGGACGACTGCGTGGCGGTTGTGACCCCCTTACCGCGCTCGACCGCGGGATCATGGACAAGCTTCGAGCGTCTTTCTGAGCGAGGAGGTACAACTTCCTCCTCCTCCTCCTCCTCTTCTTCCTCCTCACCGGAGTCACCACCCTCATCGTCGTCGTCAGCATCCGAATCCCACTCCTCCGGGCTTTCGCCCCCACTTCCTTCCTCCTCCTCAGTCAGTGTTTGCGCTCCATTAGGCATCGAGTATAACTCCGTGGTGGCCTGTCAGGCAACAAAGCAAAACAAAGATCACTCGACCAATTCGCAGCGAAGCAGAATGAATAAAATAATATTGCAATTGGAGATAAGTGGCCATACCGTGTCCGGTGTGTAGGTACAGTCGAGTGGTGGGATCCTCCTAGCCCCTCGAGGGTTGTCCTTATTCCCCGTGATTGCGGCCACCCACCTCTCGAGTGTGGCGTCGTCGACCGCTTCTGGATGGACCTGAGTGGTGTCTTCGGTACCACAATACAGTCACATCGGTTGGCCTCGGTAATGAAGTGGTTGGATGCGCCGCCTAAGGAAGACCTCCAGAAGATCCATACCTGTCACTCCATCTCTAACGAGTTGGACTACGCGCTCCATCAGCATTTTTACCTGAGCTTTCTCCTCAGGAAGCACTTTCAGAGAAGAGGCTTTGTCCACTCGGTCCATGGAAAACGGAGGGAGACCAGTTGACTGCCCCGGTGTCGGCTCGTCTTGGCAGTAAAACCAAGTCGACTGCCACCCTCTGACCGACTCAGGAAGGGTCATGGCTGGGAAAGTACTCTTATTCCTCATATGAATCCCAAGACCCCCGCACATCTGGATAACCTTAGTCCTCTCGTCACCCGGACTCGCCTTTTTCACCGTCTGTGAGTGACAGGTGAATATGTGCTTAAAGAGACCACAATGAGGTCGACAACCCAGGAAGTTCTCACACATGGAAATGAAAGCAGCGAGATGGGAGATAGAATTGGGAGTGAAATGGTGGAGTTGCGCCCCAAAAAAGTTCAAGAACCCTCGGAAGAAAACACTCGGCGGCAGAGAGAATCCACGATCGATATGAGTGGCTAGGAGGACGCACTCACCCTCCCGCGGCTGCGGTTGACACTCGGACCCCGGAAGCCTTGCTAACCCATGGGGGATCAGACCCTCGTTGGCCAGGTCATTGAGATCCGTCTCGGTGATGGTCGAGCGGATCCAATCCCCTTGGACCCAACCCTTTGGCAGGCGGGATCTTGACGAAGATCCGCCCTGACTGGACGCTCTCCCCTTCGCTTTCCCCGCCATCGTCGCCTTCTTCGCGCGCTCCAAGGCCGCCGTCTTCTCCTTCACCATTGTTGCCGGCGAAGCGCGCGAGGAGTGGATAAGCAGAGGCGAGAGCTGGCACAGCGGGCGGAGGCAAAGAGGGCGGAGAGAAGAATAGGAAGGCACTGTTCAAAAAACCCTCGCCCGGCGCTTTATATAAGGACACTTCCGAGTGGCTGACGAGTAGGCCCGGGCGGTCCTGTCACATCCTGAAACAGTCATGCAAGCACGATATGTGGCAAAAAAGGCGGCGCTGAAATCGAGGCGTCCGCGCCTTATCCCATCCAAGTACCGCGGTCCGCCCCGTTTGGCGCGCTTCCCAAAATTCGGATCCCGCAAAATCCGCCAACAGCAGATCAATCTGTCAGACGATATCTTTCCTGCGATCCGTCGCTCGGAAGTTCACTAAAGTTCAAAAGTTCACTCGACAGAAGACAAGAATGGATCAAGGCGACTGAAGTCAAGTTGACGCCAGCACCGAAAGAGAAATCGCCGATCCAGGATACGACATAATCAAAGCTCGGGAAATAGGTCGGAGAAAATCATCAACTCCTTCTTCACTCGAACCTCGATCCATTCGGGGGCTAATGATGATGTTATGTACCTAGGGTAGGGTCATGGACCTATCTAGGATACCATACCCAAGGACATCCTTAGACGAAGCTACCTTTCAGTCGACCAAGAGGGACTCCACTCGACCGGCTAGAAGACACTCGACGAACCTAAGGACACTCGACCATGAAGACTCACTCGACCACCAGGAGTTCAGAATCTACTCTGGATCCAAACGGTCTGTAATTAAGTAGTCTTAATGGTCATGATGACACTTTATGTAGGGCGTTACCAGTAACGCCCGGCCTTAACGTACTTTAACCCTCTGCTACGTGGGTTGTCTGGGGTCCTGGCGTCCTCTATATAAGCCACCCCCCCACTGGTAGGAGGGTTCGCACCCTTGTAACTCATATACATATAAACCAGTCGACCGCCTCCGGGCTCCGAGACGTAGGGCTATTACTTCCTCAGAGAAGGGCCTGAACTCGTTAAACACTCGAGTGTACAACTATTCCATAGCTAGGATCTTGCCTCTCCATACCTACCCCCCATTTAACTGTCAGACTTAGAACCACGACACCTCCCTTCCTTGTTGGATTAGGAGAAGGGGGGAAAGAGGAGGGAGAGAGAGGAAGGAAAGGGGGGCACCGCCCCCCTCTCCTTGTCCTATTCAGACTAGGGGGAGGGGTGCGCGGCCCTGCCCTGGCCTCCTCTCCTCTTCTCCACTAAGGCCCACTATGGCCCATTAAGCCCCCGGGGGGTTCCGGTAACCCCTCGGTACTCGGGTAAAATCCCGATTTCACCCGGAACACTTCCGACATCCAAATATAGGCTTCCAATATATCAATCTTCATGTCTCGACCATTTCGAGACTCCTCGTCATGTCCTTGATCACATCCGGGACTCCGGAGACCTTCGGTACATCAAAACTCATAAACTCATAATATAATCATCATTGAAACTTTAAGCGTGCGGACCCTACGGGTTCGAGAACTATGTAGACATGACCGAGACACGTCTCCAGTCAATAACCAATAGCGGAACCTGGATGCTCATATTGTCTCCTACATATTCTACGAAGATCTGTATCGGTCAAACCACATAACAACATACGTTGTTCCCTTTGTCATCGGTATGTTACTTCCCCGAGATTCAATCGTCGGTATCCCAATATCTAGTTCAATCTCATTACCGGCAAGTCTCTTTATTTGTTACGTAATGCATCATTCCGTAACTAACTCATTAGCTACATTGCTTGCAAGGCTTATAGTGATGTGCATTACCGAGAGGGCCTAGAGATACCTCTCCGACAACCGGTGTGACAAAACCTAATCTCGAAATACGCCAACTCAACATGTACTTTTGGAGACACCTGTAGAGCTCCTTTATAATCACCCAGTTACGTTGTGATATTTGGTAGCACACAAAGTGTTCCTCCAGTAAACGGGAGTTGCATAATCTCATAGTTGTAGGAACATGTATAATTCATGATGAAAGCAATAGCAACATACTAAACGATCAACTGCTAAGCTAACAGAATGGGTCAAGTCAATCACATCATTCTCCTAATGATGTGATCCCGTTAATCAAATGACAACTCATGTCTATGGTTAGGAAACATAACCATCTTTGATTAATGAGCTAGTCAAGTAGAGGCATACTAGTGACATTATGTTTGTCTATGTATTCACACATGTATCATGTTTCCCGTTAATACAATTCTAGCATGAATAATAAACATTTATCACGATATAAGGAAATAAATAATAACTTTATTATTGCCTCTAGGGCATATTTCCTTTAATAGGTGGGTCCCACCTATCGGTGGCTGAGCGAGGTGGCGGCCGATGGCAGGAGCAAGCAGGCAAGCGGAGCGGAGCGGCTTCGGGCGCGGCTGGGCTTCGGCTGGGCACTGGGCCGTGGCCTGGCCTGGGAGCTGGGCCGGCCCAGTCGACGGGAGATAAGAAGTTTTTTTTAACAAACACATTTTTTCAGACAATGTATAAAAGTAATTATATTGGCATATAATATATCAAAATTTTCAGAAAATGATTTTCTACAAAATGAACATTTTTCTAGTACCAAATAAAATCCACAAAATTTTAAATAAAGCAAAGAGTTCTTCTGCTACATTAAAACCTCATAAAAATCATTTTAAAAATACCAAAATGACTTCAAATTTATTTCTCTCCATTTTTCCACTGTAGGGAATCATTTTACCCTAATTTCCATATATTTTATTTTTGGAGAAAAATAATTTGAATAAAACCCAAATAACTCCCAATTGAAAATAATTTCAAAAGGAATTTAAATTGGATTTCTTTTAAACTCCCAACTCATATTTCATATGTTTTGAAGAAGTCATTTTATCTTCTCTCATGAAAATCATTGACTTGCTTAAAGTTTCTGAATTTGAAAATATTTCCAAATGGAACTCGAATCTTTTCAAAACCCTTTTCATTTATTTAAATGGAAAAAGTCATGTCATCTTCTCTCTAGAGTTTTGTGATGAAAAGTATTTGAATTCAAGAAGATCATAAAGCAAAGTGAATTTTTTTGGGAAATTCATATTATTCCCTCTCATTTAACTTTCAAAAAGTTTCAAGTTTCACTCAGTTTCACACAAGCAATCATACAATCAATCAAAACTATCTATTTAATATAACATTCCAAAATTTAGAATTTTGGGATGTTACAAACCTACCCCCCTTAAAATGAATCTCATCCTCGAGATTCGGAGAGGCTAGCAAGAAATAGGTTAGGGTAGGGGGTCTTCAAAATCCATCGATCGTGTGCGGGGTCTCGGGTGCTACCACCTTTAGAAGCATTGTTACGGTTCCATAAAAACTCATATACTCCATCCTTATTCCTGACAGTGTCGACCTTCTCAGATCTTGGGAACATTCCTTCTCTGGGCTCTTCCGGTAGTGGCATAACTTTTTCCTCAATACTCATGTCCTTTCATCTGGGTACGGTTTTGCTGTGACGTGGTCTTCTTAGCTGATGGGTCTGGCACCAATACTAAACAACTATCGATATCTCATGGTGGTCAACAATTTATGGTTTCTCTTGCAGGAAATGGGTCTGGGTTGAACCTCACTGTATATCCTACGATTGGCAACAGCTGCCTTGTACTAGGGAAAACTTTCATACCATTCTAAGGTTTTACACAATGTTTTGATCGTCGTCCCTCTACTATAGGTAAGTCACTCAGATTTACCATCCCATATAGCAAGACGAATAACAAGAGTAAGTTGGTATGGTGATCAATGCATCCCACACCCAAATCATTACCTTGTATAAGGTTTAGCGAATCTCGCATTCTAACACTCGGTCATCCTCACAAGCATTGCAGAATTTCTCTTGTCAACAAACCAAGTTCGGATAATCCATGGATTCTGCAAGACAAACAAACATCTATCGTTCCTTCACAATTAGGGCATTCATCCTTGTGTTCTTTATGGATGTGTCCTATTTCTCCACAAACCTTACAAGCAGAAGGCTCCTTCTCCTTAGGTTCACATGGCTTTCGGGTAAGACGGGACCTCAGTAGAATCGTCTTAAATTCATCCCAACACTACAAAAAAAAGACACATCCATGACATTTTGGGCCGAATGATTTTTTTCTGTCATACATATGACACTTCTATGACGATAATTGTGACAAAACCCGGTATCATCATAGATGTCGTGGGCTCCTACTTCTATGACAAAAAATCATGACAGAAAATGGGCTTTTCGTCCTGGGCGAGCCGGAGACGCAGATGCGTGACATTCTTTGGGCCGTCCATGACGGAAAAAAACGTGGTAGAAGCGAGGGGGAGGAAAATTTTGGGGAGTTGCCGGTTACGGTGGGAGGTCGGGGGCCGAGCGATGCGCGTTTCTCTCGTACACATACGCGCGTGTGTGCGATGCGTTAGCTCTAACTAAACCCGAGCGAGGCGTTGGGCTCTAACTGAACCCGAGCAATTGCACTGCAGGCTACGCGTTACTGAACCCGAGCAATTGATCGATGGCTGTTAACTGAACCCCATCGAGTGATTCCTTTGCTACTGCTGCTAACTGAAGCCGGCCGATTGGATGAACAGTGAGCGTTGCGGGGGGGTGGGTGGGTGGATGAACAGTGAGCAGTGGCATTGCCTCTGGATGAACAACACCCCGTGGTGTGGAGGGCTGGATGAACAGTAGATGGTGGAGGGGTGCCCGTGGAGGGGTGGTTGAACAGGACCCTGTGGTGTGGAGGGCTAGACGAACAGTAGACGATGGAGGGGTGGTTGAACAGTAGCCGGTGGAGTAGCGCGCGGTGGAGGCTGGATGAACAGGAGCCTGTGGAGGTTGGAGGAGATCGACGGTAGCCCGTGGAGGCTGGAGGAGGTCGACGGTGGAGATGAACAGTATCCCGTGGAGTCCCATTTTGCGGTACGCCACATCCCTCCCGATGAACAGGACCCCCGTTTCGACCATAGCACTCCAACACAAGTCTGTTTCGTCCGTTTTGTGGTACGCCACACCCCTCCCGATCAACAGGACCCCCTTTCGACCGTAGTAGGTCCGTTTCGTCCGT
>NC_041389.1:261835856-261852336 GCF_002162155.2 Triticum dicoccoides
CGTTTTGCGGTACGCCACACCCCTCCCGATCAACTGGACCCCCCCTTTGACCGTAGGAGGTCCGTTTCCTCCGTTTTGTGGTACGCCACACCCCTCCCGATCAACAGGACCCCGTTCCGAACGTAGGAGGTCCATTTCCTCCGTTGTGCAGTACGCCAGGCCTCGTTTCCATCGCCTGTTCCATCCAAGCCCTCCCGATGAACACGACCACGCATTCCGTTCCGACCCAGCCGGTTGGCTCCCACGCGTTCCATTGCCTCCCGATGAACACGACGCATTCCGTTGCCTCCCCATGAACACGAGGCATTCCGTTGCCTCCCCATGAACACGACGACAACGCTGTTTCTCCGTTCCAACCCAGCCATGTACACGAGCCATGGCCGTACGTATGAGCGAGTAGGCGTTCGAGACCCCGCCCGTATGTACGTACGTGGCCGTATTTTCTTTCTTGCACCTTGACTGTTGTACGTACGTGTACATGCTACATGCGCGCCTCTACTACGACACGTACGCGCCTCTACTACGACACGTGCGCCCCTCTACATCGACCAGTATATATGTACGTACACGTTCGCGACCAGAATGACAACGCTACGTACGCTTCGACCAGGTGGGTCCCGACTGTCAGGCACTTCCTTGCGTGCGAAGATGTAGCTGGTGGGTCCCAGCAGTCATGGGGGCGAATCATTTTTTTGCCCAGACGCACTTCCTTGTGTGCGAAGATGTAGCTGGTGGGTCCCAGCAGTTAGGGAGGCGAATCATTTTTTTTGGACGCACTTCCTTGCGTGCGAAGATGTAGCTGGTGGGTCCCAGCAGACAGGGAGAAACGTTTTTTCGTGAAATACGGTGGCCCATCCAGTGGTTCCCCGCTATTAGGTGGAGGAATAATTATTTTGCACGTAATAAGGAGGCACTTCCTTGCTGCGGCCGTGGACCCAGCTGTCAGCCTCTCCATGTACAGTCCACGTCCGATGGAAGCCATTCCTTGACCACGTTGACCATGACGCACCGAGAGCACCAGGGCGGTGGACGACGGCGAGGCCTAGGAACGGGACGACACGGAGCCAGGGAAGACGCGGCAGTGGATGCCCACGCGTAGAGGAGTATGAGGGTTCACTCGTTCGACTGCGATGTGAGGCTGTCGTCACCACAGAATAACAGGGGGTGTGGGTGCTTAGAGGGATGGCCTGGCCAGTGGTGGGAGTAGTAGAGGGCAGTGAGGCCTCCGCGGCATCACAGCCGGCCACGGGCGGCAGGAGCAGGCGGCACCACCGGCACTGCTTTGGGTGGTTGGAGCAAGAAGACCAGAGGTTGAAGAAGCACTACGACCGTTGGATGGACATCGTACGGTCACTGGAGCTAGAATCGTTCATATATTGACTAAAGTTGACAAAGGCCTCCATCCCAGTCAACTTAGTAGGCCCTCAAGTCAGCCTCCCACCAAGGTGGGTCCCAGCTAGTAGGGGGTATTCATTTTTTTGTGCGTAATAAGGAGGCACTTCCGGTGGGTCCGAGCTGACAGCGGGGGGAACATTTTTTCGCGAAATACGGTGGCCCATCCTGTGGGTCCCAGCAGTCAGGGGGAAACGTTTTTTCCTGAAATACTGGTGGCCCGTCCGGTGGGTCCCTGCTGTTAGGTGGAGGAATAATTATTTTCTGTGTAATAAGGAGGCACTTCCTTGTGGCTGCCGTGGACCCAGCTGTCAGCCTCTCCACGTATAGTACTCTTCCGATGGAAGTCGGTCGTTGACCACATTGACCATGCCGCGCCGAGAGCACCACGGCGGTGGATGATAGCGAGGCCTAGGAAGGGGACGACGCGGTAGTGGAAGCCCGCGTGGAGAGGAGTACGAGGGTTCACCGGTTCGGCTGTGGTGTGAGGCTGCCATCGCTGTAGAATAACAGGGGGTGTGGGTGAGTAGAGGGATGCCCTGGCCAGCGGTGGGAGTAGTAGGGGCGCTGAGGCCTGCGCGGCAGCAGAGCTGGCCACGGGAGGCGGGGGCAGGCGGTCCCGCCGGCGCTGCTTTGGCGGCTGGAGCAAGAAGATCAGACATTGAAGAAACACGACGGCCATTGGATTGACATCCAATGGTTACGTCTGCTAGAATCGTTTGTTGACGTATATAATAACTAAAAAAATCTTGCATACGCGTCAACTAAACAGGCCCACAAGTCAGACCACTCCCTATTTTTTTAATAATTTATATATAGCTCATGGCAACTTCTTATGCAATTTATTGCAGTCTTTTTTTTGGTTGGCCAGGGCCAATTTCGCATATTTCTGTGGGTTCCAAACTATTTTTAATACCAACATGTCGAGCCAGATTTAAAGTACTTTGAAGATATATTTAAATTAGGTTAATGCCCAGT
Organism: Triticum dicoccoides; assembly: GCF_002162155.2. Lineage (NCBI taxonomy): Eukaryota > Viridiplantae > Streptophyta > Magnoliopsida > Poales > Poaceae > Triticum > Triticum dicoccoides. Next base: position 261,838,227 of record NC_041389.1, read on the forward strand.
GAAATAGGAATCTGAAAATGTGAAAAAAAATCAGAAATTATAAAGTAATTGCCAATTTGTCATTTGTTTTTATATTTACAACCCATTTCATGTTACTTTCAAGATTTGCAGGAGTCTTGAAAGAGTTGCAGCCCATCAGGGCATAGAAAAATAAGTAGGCCTGGATTGGGTATTCTTCAGAAAAAATAAACTGGGATCATTTTCATAAAGAAAAAATAGCTGGGCTGGTCACATGGTGAACATAAAATATAAGCCTGGGCTAGACGGGCCACAACCCAGTTCAAACCCTACTCCGTCTCAACAATACCAAACAAAAAAATACTGCTCGAGTAGCTACGTCCCAGGTGTCAGCTGATCTTGTGTTGTTCTCTTGTCTATTGACTATATACGCTCACAATGTCGTGGGTCCCAGATGTCAGGAAAACACTAGGAGGAAGCATTTTATTTTTCCATACGCTGACGTGGTGGACCCCTACTGTCATCCTCTCCACGTACTTCTGCCGATTCCTGTTGTTTGTTGACCATGTTGACAACGCGAGAGGGCGGCTCCGCGGCGAGTGCACCAAAGCGCGCGGAGGACGTCGGCGTTAACGATTTAGGAGACGGTGGGGCGGCGATGCGTGCGCTGAGGCGCAGCCAGCCGTGGGAGGCAGAAGCAGGCGGCCCCGCCGGTGCTTGTTTGGTTTTGGCGGCTAGAGGAAGACAGGACTGAAGAAACACGACAGACTTTAAAAGCAGCAGGAGTACTTAACAACCTTAACTAAAACCAGCAGGGGCACTTAACAACCAAAGCTGAAAGCAGTATGAGTACTTATAGAGGTTCAACCGTACAAAGCACGCCTTGAACAGTGCTACTTTGCCTACAGTTAACCAAGGGTGAGGCCGCCAAGCCCCAGGACAAGGCCCAGGCACCACCCCGTGCATCCACAACCTTCTGAAAGAGGCTTCATCTCACAACATGGTCAATAAACAAGATATTCGCTTTAGAGCCATGAAAAAGCACGAACATAATCTTCTGTCCTATTCTCCAAGATGGACGGGCCTTCATTATTTGAGACCACCCATGAATAAGTATCTTTTCACCTCCAAGGGGAATTGAGTAGGTCGACATAAACATCATATTGTGACCAAGTGCAAGTCTGACCCGACCATGGTCGGGCATCTGTATAGGAACAATAGAACTCGGTAGTTCCTATTTCAAGAAGATCACAACTGTAAAACGATGTATAAGCAATAGTTTATGAACAACATATATAACAGAAAACAGCTCGTACCATAAGTTTCTCGACACAGTTGGACCTGTTCAACGAGTGCAGTAGTGGCACACATATCCCACGTGGCCTTCCACCATTGAAACGCCCCACAAGGACCTCAAGACAATCAATAAAGTGTAGGAACTTGTGGATGTCGATCCAGTCAACTTCAGTGCCATTAGTAATAGACGAGTTATTACAGAGTAACAAATGAGCAGATTGCTTAACTCTGAAAAAACCTACACATGCCACCAATTATAAGAAAATATTAGTTAAAAGTAGCATCTTCGTGAGAGATTCATTGCTACTTCTAAAGTTAAATTGTGATTAGTTAGACAGAATAGGTGGATTAAGAAGTAATCAAGGCAACAAGCAAGAACCAGACACAAAACTAACATGGATGAACAATTGGAACGACGTCGGGGTGGAAGATCGCAATGAAGATGAGACCAGGTTTTGCTATTTCCATCAACATTCGTGCGCCAACTTTCAGTTCGTAACACTTGAGAAAGTTTATCCAAGTTCGGCCATAAAAAAATCAGCGATCTTCTTGGTTCATGAACCCAACTCAGAAGTAATATGCATGGCTTGTATTCACTGTGACCATTAAACTAGTGTATTCAGTTATGGCAACACCGAGCATCTTGAGTACATGTGTTCTGGCAAAGCAAATAATACACTGCAGGAAAAATAATATGAGAACACAGCATGTTCAAATAACCCCCACCCTTCCAGATAGAAAAGAGGATTCTAGGAACATATTGTGCGCGTTTCAAAATGGTGTGTTAGGATGAGAAGGAACAAGTGTGGCGTCTCGCCGAGGGCACAGAAATCTATAGGGTACTCGCACTTTGGGCACTGCAACTAAAACACACTAGATTTAGTACGAAGAAAAATGCATCAACGGCGGCGGCTGCCATCCTAGGATTACCTGCGACCAAGGGACTTGCATTTATCGGGGATGGATGAAGAATTCGTACCTGGTTCTCCATGAGAAAACCATATGCAATCGTCGAGCGGGGGTTTTCTCTGAACAAGCAGACGAGGGATAAGGGGATTCAGGCCCAGTGAAATATTGCCGCTTCGTCCGTCCAGCTTACTGCTAAAGCTGGAAAGGGGGTGTTGTGATTTGACGGCTCATTGGGCATTACTGCGGCGCTACGACCAGGGTATGTCTACCATGAAGTTGTGGACTCTAATTTGTGCATATGGCACGTGGACCCCGTTGCCGGTTGCCCCACATATCAGCGAAAGGAAGTAGAAAGACAGGAGTAACTAGTTACACGTAAATATATATATTTTGACAGAGAGATACTCCCTCTGTAAAGAAATATACAAATCTTTTATATCACAGGCTCACCTTGCCGAAATATACTCCCTCTGCAACGCACGGGCATTATGGGGGTTCAGCTTTTTTTATGGGGGTTCAGCTAAGAATATAATACTCAGATAGGCTCACGGTTCAGGACTTTGGGCCGCAGGCCGACCCTGCATGTTTGGGGGCCCATGTGTTCTACCTCAGCGCTTTTCATATTGCAAGCGATAGGTACGACGCTAGTTTTAGATGCTGTCGCAAGGCGAATACACAAAATTGAATAAAGCATGGCAATTGTTGGAATGAAATCGAACGACAGTTCCTAACCAGCAATGAGAGTTGCAATTCTATCAACGATATACCATGTGATAAATAATACTGTCGTACTACTTATACACATAGGAGACTTGTTTCACCATGCCAGATTATTACATCAAAATCTCTCGGAGGATAGATCAGTTCGGCAGTTGCGTGTTGCTACTGAAGAATTTCAAAGTTGATTTGGACCAGCTCTCCTTGCCGAGAAAGTTCGATTTTGACATCATCCCCTACCGCAAGATATGATTTAGATTTGAACCTTGACCATCCTTTAGCATCAATCATCATGCGACCATCAATTTTACTTACGGTATATTGAGCAGGTTCATTCACACCAAGGCTGCGCATGGTAAGAGAAACTTGGCCGCGGTCGCCCGGATTGTTGAATGACTCCCTCGTTGCTCTAGGAATTCTCTGTCTGCAAACAAGAAGACATACCCAAACAGTTAGATCAACACAGTGAATCATGTGAAATAACATGGAAAGAAAAAAGAACGAAGCACTTGGGTGGCCAATGCTTACCAAGAAGGTGGACATGTCGGTTTTTGTAAGGACTTTGGTATATGAAGTGCGAACTGTAGCCCACTCTGTTGCCGGTGCAACTGCACGGGCCGGAGCAGATGCAAGTGCAAGTGTTGGTGCAGGTGCCGAAGCCGCTGTTGCTGCCGGAGATGGTGCTCCTTGTAGAGCTGGTGCCGGTGTCGGAGCAGGTGCCAGTGTCGATGCCTGATCCTGCGGTAGATCAGACTGATCCGCTGACGTGGTCGGTGCCCAATCCTCAGCTGGATCAGACTGAGCTGCTACCGCTGTCAGTGCTAGAGCAACTGCCGGTGCTCGATTTGTGTGAGACAGCGGTGATCGTGTCTAGTCTGCTATGATTATCTTTCTAACTTGACTAGGATCCATGACCGTGATCCAGTTTTTTTCTTCATTTCTTTTAAATGCGAGAAGGACTAACTGTAGCATTTTTTTAAACCAAACTGCAGTTCATCATAGGGATTCAGCTTGTACTTAGACAACAGAGTGATCCAATTTTTTCCAGTAATATAAGTGATGGACAGTGCCTTCGTTACTGACACGGCATAAGAAGTGAAACCTGCAAAAATAGCCATCGTAGAGCAAACCAAACGGTTTATTCCGTGATGAATGTCACATGGCAAAACCTGCATCGTAAAATTGCAGGAAAAGAAAGAAAACATGACATTAAATCAATAAGATTTAGACAGTAAATCAATAAGATTTACTTGATGTGACACGAGTGAATCCTTACTAGGAAATCACTATGTTGAAGTACTAAACAGAAGATTGATCGTCCAACTACGCGTGGCATGCAGGGGCCCCACGTACTCCCACAAGCAGGACAGTCCAAAGGTCGTGACAAATCGTATGGACCGAACATCCATGGGACTGGAAATCTTGGTGGGTGCGATAAACCCTACAATGCATACAGATATTGGAGTGTAACCATAATTGATAAACCGTCCTCACAAAAAATATGATCTGGATACTTCAAAATATACAGACTGAATTGAGTGGACAGACATTAACATAGACCGTTCTTAGGACTGACCACACACCAAAAGCGGCAGTACTAATAAACAATACAGGGTTCACAAACACAAATCAAGTATTGAACAATAGTACTTACTACAGACAAGCAAAGTTGCACTAACTTAACTCTGTAGACTATTTCTTCCACCGACCTACGGGATGAACCCTGCATAACTGACTAGGGCGTGGACTTCGTGTGAGATGTCTACATGCACCATCACCATCTTGTCAACCTTGGAGAAGCTAACAGAGTGGTCTTTCCACTCATAAACATGATGATGAAGACAGGCCGCATCAGATTTGTTGGGAAGCTTTACAAGAACCACACCCTCCGTAATCGAAGGCACATCCAGGAAATTGTTGTGGTCAAGTACAGCCTCGAGAACACGCCTGACAACAATGCTACAGGAAAACACTAGTTCAGGACACGTGGCGACAAGGACACAATAGCTGGATAGTTCAGCAGTAGAACTCATCATCAGGTCTTCCAGTTCACATGGCATGACTTTGAGAACTTCATATCCACCGCGGACCTGGTTCTAATTCAAACAGAAACCATATTTTATTACTACCTCCGTTCAGAAATATAAGATGATTTTCGATATTATACTCCATATATGACTACATATACGCACATAAATGAGTGAACAAAGACACTAGATCATGTCTTCAAAGGCATGAGAGCAGAGGGATTACATGCAATATCCATAACACAAGTTACTGAGGCAAATATACCCTCCTAAAAGGTAGCATTGATGTTCATAAAGTACTCCCTCCGTCCCAAAATTCTTGTCTTAGATTTGTCTAGATACGGATGTATCAAGTCACATTTTAGTATTAGATACATCCGTATCTAGACAAATCTAAGACAAGAAATTTGGGACAGAGGGAGTAGTTGAAAGTAATCTATAAGAAATCAGTTTCAACCTCTCGCATGTTTTGGTCAAAAGAGGAATATAGAACCGTCATTTGGCACACTAAAATCACATGCAAGATCACCCAGAAAGTTGTACTACCAGTACTAGTACTGCGTGCTAGATGAAAAAACACGATCAAGATCGAGAAAAAGATCATCAACAAGAGACATTACCTGGACTTGCTTAATGAGGGATCCCGGAGAGGGGGGCTTGGACAGGGCGATGGCTTTGAGCTTGTCTGCGGTAGTCTCGGCAGGGTGCTTGCGCTTCTTCGTACCATGAGCCTCGACGGTTTTGGCCAGAGCCATAGACATCACGTCGGCCGGTGCTTCGGCATCCATCCAAGAGAGGAAGCTGAGAGAGAATAGTGAAAGGAGGAACGAGATGAGGGAGAAGCGAAGTGAGTGGGGGTTTTCTTCAAGAGAGGAAGCTGAGAGAGAAGAGTGAAATGATGGTTGCTTCATCCGTCCAACTTACTGCTGGAAAGGAGGGGGTTTTGTGATTTGATGGCTCATTGGGCATTAATGCAGCGGTTCGATCGGGGTAGTCTACTATCACTCTACTATGGAGTAATTTAGTGCATGGCTGGTGCACCCAGGTGCTGGCTGTCCCACATGTCAGCGAAAGTGAGGAATTTAGTGCATGGATGGAGGAGGATCCACATGGTAGAGCGTGTCCACTATTTTTCATTCTGAAGAAAAAAATGATTACAACAAGCGTTTCCACTCTTACGACGGAGGAGTGCGAAACACGGCAGCCAGTTGAACATACACAGTGCTCCTACCACTAGGCATGTGCAGTGGTTCATACGTCAGTACTACACAATCTTGTTGCTAGTGTAGTAAGATATGACGATAACAAATGATGTTGTGCGCATGTCAACTACTCCTATATGTAACATAGTACCTCTTTTTCGACTGTCTAGTCGAGAATGAACGGTGAGATCAATGTTAACAGAACTAGGTCCACAGCGCACGGAGAGTACGGTGCTACAGTACTCCACAAAACATGAACCATATGAAGCACGAATAGTGTTAGACAGGGTGTATGAAGGGTGCACGGGATGGGAGCAAAAGTTCCCTTCTCGACCCACTTTTGGGTGTTTGGCAAAGTGCATGAAGGGTTCATGAGTCCACACTAGTAGGTTGACAAAAATACACGAAGAGGAAACAACTATATTGAGATGAGAATGCAACCAAACACACCCCCACGCTTTGTGCTACAGTGACTAATCTGCATTGTCTGAGTTTGATCCAACGGTCATGTTGCACCGAGACATGGACATGCCCATGCAGAGGGCACCTAAACACCACCGAAGTCCCTCTGCTTCTCGAGGTGCACGAAATTGGTGATGCAGGGTGCAACCACCTGCAGAGCCAGCTCCCGGTCGACGAGAGCCAGCTCGTCAAAGACGGCGTCCAATGGCACGAATGGATTCCGGTGACGGAGCCCTGAAAGGATTCGCCCGGCAACGGCGACGGCAGCACACAACCCCTCCTTGTCCAGATCAGCCCCCACCATCGCGCGGAGATGGCTCAGCTTCACGGAGATATAGGTGAAGAAGGAGACCAAGTCAGGAAGCCGCAGCTCGTTGAAGTCGACCGGGTGGTCGAATGGGTTTAGCCCGACAACCGGCATCGTCGCGCTGGCACGACTGTAGGCATCGCACAGCCGCAATACATGCGTGGCAAGTGGCAACTTGGTTCACCAAGTGGCTGAGGCGATCCTGGACCTCGTCACGATCGGCTCGCTTGCGCTCTAGCCGGCTCCCCTGACGGCCTATCGTATCTCCCGCTTTCTGCAGCAACGCCACCGACGCCTCGAGCATCTTTGTGGTGGACGCCTGCCGCTTTTGAAGCTCCGTGAACTCCCACACATAACGGAGGAGCATGGCCCTCCTCTCCTCCTTGAGCTCACGGAGCTCCACGTCCTTGGCCCTGAGCTCCGCATCCTTGGCATGGAGCTCCTGTGTCAGGCGCCTCACCTCGGACTCCATGATCTGCTGCGCCGCCATGGCACCAGGTAGAAGCAATGGGGAGAGGAAGCAAAGGGGGCGAAACGGCTGAAAGGCAATGCAATCTACGGGAAGGCGGAGGGAGCGGGGAATCTTTTGGTTTTCACCACGGTAAAACACGAGTCGACGACTTCTCACATCAGGGAGCAGTGGGTTTTTACAGGCGAAGTCATCGTGACTAATTGCTGCCGCGCCTGCTCCCGTCAATCAAAAAATTAAAAATCCTACCGTGCCTGCTCCCGTCAACCAAAAACTTAAAAATCCTGCTGCACCCAAACACCAGAGCAACGCCGCGGTGGATATTTAAATTTACATGTCGGCAAGTAGATAAAAAAGGGAAAAAACAAATGTGGCGGCAGCCTAGCTAATCGGTCGAACTAGCCCAACTAGCTAGCCACCGGGCTTCACTGATGTACTCGGCGGGAAAGGTGGTCTTTCGTGATTTGATGACTCATTTACTTGCTTCGGCGCTACGATTGAGGAGGACCCAGAAAGCGCGCGGTAGGGCGTCCCACGTCAGGAAGAATATATGCGTGCACCACCCAGGAGGACCCTGAAACCGCGTGGTAGGGTGTGCCACGTCTCGGCATGGAGGAAAAATGTACGTGTAAAAATATACTATATTAGACGTAGTACCTATGGTTCAACCTCGGGACCCAGCCAGTCAGTCGAAAACATTCCACTAGCCACACAGCTTCATCATGCAAACGTGGCACGGTTAGCTCCGTCTCGACCAGCCACAACGTCTCTTGTTCTAGGCGATTCTTCTATTTTCCAAGCTTTTTTTAGTTGTAATAACACCACGGCAAGCTAGCGCCGCTCTTCGTGTGTGCCCGTGCAAAGGTTAGACGATGGAGAGAAGAGAGATTGAGATCGCAGACCTGGGACCCACCAGTAAGTGAGACAATGGTCATGCACGTGTTGACGAGGCACTGCCTCTACTCTACTCAATGCAAGTACTGTATAAAATCAAGTTATGGGACAAAGCCAACAACCGTTCATTTTTTTAGGCTATTGACTTACGCTTTGTAGTCCAGGTTGCCAGTTCGAATCTCGTCTTTCAGATTTGTTAGTTTTAGGTCCAAATTTGATTAATGACAAGTGGTACCCCCGTGTGTTGTTCCGATATTTTAGTGTAGGATAGTTTTTTTGAACAAACACTTTGCGCGGTTAGACAAGTAACGGCACGAGTTACATGTATTTTGCAAGTTTACAACAAAAATGACAGCAGCATAGAAGATCACATCCACCACGCAGCTTAGATATTATGGTGATACGAGTTTTTACACCGTTGGAAGTGAGATCCAATGGCTTGGTAGTAGTCTTTGTAATTATGCGCAATTTCCGAACTCTCCAAAGGTTTTTTTGCAAATAAAACATCCAGGCCTCGTGTGTGCCACTGCATCTTCGATCCAACGGCTCCCCGGTGCTCATATTAGGTGCTCCCCGTAGCTTAATTACCCGCTACGGTGATATGAGCATCTAGGTCGTATGATCAGTGATCAGATGGCACATGCGTAGTACTTGTACTTTCTGCGCATTTCCCAAAGTCTATCAACCGTATATTGCAAAAAACATTTAAACCTCCTACTGTGGGCCGTTAGATCTCAGTGAACTCGTATCACCATAGAATCTACGGTGCGGGAGCACCTCATACTCTCCCGTGCGAGAAAACATAAGGTGCCATCGCAACTTGGATGCTTCGGTGATACGGGCTTGGAGGTCGTTTGATCTGAGATCCAATGGCATCTGAGCAATCTTTGTGCTTGTAAGCAATGGCCGAACTCTTTTGGGGCTTTTCTGCAAAAAACCATTCGAACCACCGAGGAGGTGTTGGGTCACAAATCCAACGCCTCCGAAGAGCTTGTATCACAAAAGCATCTAAGGTGTGGTAGCACATGATATTCTTACATACAGGAGAATATGATGTCCTCCTTCATCTTAGATGCTATGGTGATACAAGCTTCGAGGTTGTTGGATATGGGATCAAAGGGCATATAAGTAGTTTTTGTACAAATTGTGTGCAATTCTCAAACTCATCAAGGTTTCCTGCAAAAAAATTAAGACACATCATGTGAGCTGTTATATCTCAGATCTACAAGCTCCAAGCAACTCGTATCGACATATAGCATCTAAGGTATGGGGGCACATGATATTCTCCCCGGGAGGAGGGGCGGGGGTGCACAACCAATAGGTGGTTGGGAGGGTGGGGACAAATATAATCTAAACAACCCTAAATAGAGCTCCACAATTTTATCTAAGGTCGAGGGGTTGACCCCCGATAATCATAGCTCCGCCTAAACACAACATTTGCATGTACTGCAGTACTAGACTTAATATTCATGTTTCAGTTTCATGTTCATTCTAAATATTGAACTAAGGACCATGGATGTTTTACATTTTACTCCCTTCGTTCCTAAATATTAGTCTTTTTAGAACCTTCAAATGGACTGGCACATACGGATGTATATAGACATATTTTAGAGTCAAGATTCACTCATTTTGCTCCGTATGTAGTCACTTGTTGAACTCTCTAAAAGACTAATATTTAGGAATAGAAGGAGTATTTTTGAATTCGTGTCATACATGCATGGTTTGGAAAAATAGATGCATTATACTTATTGAATTGTTGTTGTGTTCATGCGTGTGTGTGTCTCTGTGTGTGTGTGTGTCTGGTCATATGCTTGATACATACAAAGTTTTCTCACCTCCATATTGTTCATCTTTTAAATTTGATTTTGCGTTGGAAAACTTACTAGGGATACCATGAAATGTGAAATCCATGTTGAGATCACTATATCACAAACTCACTCTAATTCAACAACTCGTCATAAATCAATTACCATGTTGAGATTAGTATTTGCAAGGAAAATACGGGTATTGTAATACACATAGATTTGTTCGGCAATTTAAAAGGTTCCTTACGTATTCTCGAATGGTAGGACCCAACGGCGTACCAGCCAGACCTTGGCTCGTGTTGATCCTAAAAAAAACAGGCTCGTGTCCTTCGGTGGCGTGCGTGGTACGCACATTAGGCAACCCCAACTAGTTGAGCCTCAGTGTTTCAAGTCGAAATATCTGGCGGCCAGAATTCCAGCCCTAGGAAATTCCCCTCATGTCCCCGGTCCATAATGACTACCGATGAACAACGGGATGCTTTAGTAACTAGACAACGTTACCTACTATGCCGAGCACGGTTCAATTCCCTCAGTCGCGGCTCGTCAAGGTCACCCATCAACTGCATTGCCTAGTACTACTACTACTACTACACCAGGATGAGCACAGAATTGAGCCCGTTTCTTCGTGCCTAGTACTTGAGTTAGTATATTAGGCAATGCACTGGTACGGAGGGATTATCCTTTTACCCTCCATATATAACTTGTCTGAAGTCTAACTAAGCAAAATGTTTGACCAAATCCTTTCTTAAGAAATACAACATGACAGATGTACGGCTTGAAAATTTATTGCATGATGCAGGTTATGATATTGTTTCGAATCCTGGATCTTAAATTTCAGAAAATCCAAAAGTGAGCATAAATTCTTGAAACTGAGCATGGTCACGTGATATGGCACAAATATTACTTTGTAAGTTTTTTCTTCAATTCGAGACAAGCTGCTTATGACAAGTTGCACAAATGAAAAGCCAAGGTATTTTGGAACAAAGACCTGTCACGTTAAGGCGAACGCTTTCACTATTGAAACCGTGGGCGTTTACGTGCCGCCACGAGTCCCCTCTTCTCATCGGCAGGTATCGTCCTAGCAAGCGTGTGAGTCGACGGGAGGCGTGCGAGCAGAACACTGCGCCGGCTGTCAGGGAGGCATGCGAGCAGACCACTGTGCAGACTCACCGGGAGGCGAGCCCTTTGACCAGGCTCCACCGCCCACCGTCGTCCCAACTGCTCCCACTTTTAATGTCGCCGGCGCCGCAGTTTAAAATCAACCCCGCACTACCCAGTATCGCTACAATCCTCTCTCTTCCTCTCCGATTCTCCTGTCGTCCACCTCAAACTAGCCTGACCTAAACGTACGCCATGCCGCATCACGATGGTCTGCCCTTAGTTTTCCAGTTTCATGAGGAAGACACCCAGCCGGAGTCTCAAGAACATAAGGTGCTTTGGGACGAGCTTGAACTGGCCTTGTGGGAAGACGCCGCACCTGTCCCTGCTCCCGTTCCGGCTCCCGTTGCCCCGACTGCGCCAGCGCCCATCCCCGTGGCATTGATGGGCTGGGAGCCGCACATTGTCGCCGAGCTTGATGCCATGGGTTCCACGAGGTCCCCGCCGACTTTCACGCACCCGTGCACCTACCAGCGCATGCGCCTGCGCATGCACTAACACGCACGCCCTTGCCGGTGCCCGTGCACCTGCCAGCGCATGCGCCTGTGCGTGCACTGATGTGCGCGTCCTTGCCGGTGCTCGTGCACATGAATGTCTCCGCCGCACCGTTGACAGCGCCTGTCCCCGTGCGGGTGCCAGTGCCCCCCTCAGTGGCATGGATGGCCACCTTCGACCGCTTCCTTGCACCAACGCCAGTCGCCTCCTCCCGCCAGTTGACTCGCTCCGAAGTCCAGAACATTTTGGCCTTCCTTGAAGCTATGCCAATGCCCAGGAGTACGCCAACAACGGCGCAAGACGCCGCCGTCGCCGTCGGTCAGTGGCCCGACGACACACAGAGCACGGCAGAGGAGCCGCTTCCCACCGCAAGACGCCCCCGCCGCCGCCGCGTAATCTAAATTTGCCATGAAAAACGTTCGGATTGCCATGCTTAAAATCCGAACGTTTATCATTTCCGTTTATTTTATATTGATCGTCGTATAATTTAAAGTCGGAGTCAGACTGAACGAAATGTATGGTTTGATCGATTGAATGTTCTGCTAGAGCCGTATCAAATTAAATATAAAACGTCATCAAGCCACATGTATTCCTTGTCATCCAACGACCTAGACTACTTCAATGTCGAGCGCTCAACACGTTTAGCGTGCAGTTAATTGCATGCCAAAAATAGTGATAATCACATGACAACACGCAAATAATGTCCTAGTAGTTAATATCCGCATGCACTTAATATACTTCCAAATTAACGTCCATTGCACTTACACACTGACTAGTGCTTCTAGTATGTGAAACTGGTGTCGTGACTTGTGAACGCGTCCAGATATGGTCAACGGCAACATCGCCCGCGAGTTCTTCCTGTTTGCATGTGCGTCTAAACGCAGAAGGGGAGGAGAGAGAGCACACATGGAACCCACCAGTAAGTGAAGGCGAATAGTACTAAAAATAATATTACATGTTATCCATTAATTAGGATGTGGTAATATAAAAACATTATGTGAACAAAGGGGGTACAACAAACATTGTTATTCTACGTATGTTGCCTATTGACATGCGGCTTGAAGGCCCGGTCGCATGTTCGATCCTCGTCCTTTATTTTTTAATTTGTATATGGGTCCAAATTTGTTTCATGACATGTGGGCCCCTCGATGTGTAGTTTGTAGCACTTTAATTTGTGGGTCGAAATTTGTTCCATTCCAAGTGGACTATCGGTGTGTAGTTTTGTAGCTTATTTATAATAATTAAAGAGAACAACATAGTTTTTTCAATAATACCATGGTGCAACATTGAAGGCGAGAAAGGACGTGCGAGAGAGCGATGACCGAGCCAGAGGGAAATCAACTAGGGGAGTTGCGTGGGTTGCAACGGTGTTTGGAGTAGTTGTGGGTCAAATGCTACGAAAATATAATCTAAATGGAATAAATGCCTACACAAATTAATCGAAGGTTGGAGTGCCCCTCGCAATGTAAATAGCTCTGGCTTTGCGAGGGATGGAGAGGTAGTAGCTTCAACGCGTGGAAGATACAGTGTGAGAAAGCGAGGTCAATCGAGAGACATATAGATAGAGAGACAAAGTGAGTGTGGTCCGACATTCATTGAACAAATATATATGCTCCGGAGAGATATTGTCCGATTGAGCTTTTGGCAAGGGTGAGGGCTGTAAGATAGAGCTTGAGAGATGATCCAGTCACAGACGTGTAGATATATTTTGTGCGTGGGAGGAAGCAAGGTCAACCGATCACACAGGGTCGCCGTGCGATCGAAAGAGTGAGACGGGTTGGAGAGAGTGACCTAGATAGACGATGTGAGTAAGAGAGTATACAATGTGAATAGGTCGAATTGGGCTCAAACATGGTGATATATTGTTTTTGTCCAAGAAAGAGCGAGGTCAATCGAGACATATGGAGAGAGATAGATAGATAGATAGATAGATAGAGAGAGAGAGATTGAGTGAGCGTGGCCCACCATGAGGTCGAAAGAGTGGCGGTGGCTTGGATGGACTGACCTAGATAGACAATCTGCGTGAGAGAGTATAGAGTGTGTCGATCAAGGCCCGAACAGGGAGATATATCATTTGTGTGTGAAAGAAAATGAGGTTAAACGAGACTCAGATAAAGAGAGCGAGATTGAGCGAGTGTGGCCCGCTGTGCGGAAGAAAGAGTGAGACAGTCTCGAGGGAGTGACCTAGATATACAACGTGCGTGCGTGCGCACGAGAGGTTGGGGGGCTAGATAGGCAATGCATGTATTTAGCGCGAGAGGGTGGGAGGGAGAGGGGGAGAGAGAGAGAGCTCAGCATAGGGTGCAATGGCGGGTGTGTGAGGTAAATACATTTGGTAACAGAGTGGAAAAGGGGGTTGTGTAGTTGAGAGCTTAGAGATTGAAACATGGAGAGAAAGAAAGAACGCGTGT
>NC_041389.1:261852545-261853651 GCF_002162155.2 Triticum dicoccoides
CAGGAAGTATGTAGCGTTTGTGCGGGGGGGGGGGGGCTGAAAACAACATTTGAATGTACATAGTACGAGACTTAATATCGATGTTTCAATTCGGTGTACATTGTAATATTTGAACCGAGGACCAGGCATACGGGTAATTATTTCGAATTGGTGGCATACTAAGTTTCGAATAGTTGACATTGACTCAATTTCTTGTGCTATTTTGTAGGTCATATGTTTGAATCCATCCAAAAGTTTTCTCACTACCATGGTGTTCATCATATACATATGAATTTGTATTAAAAAAGTAGCGTGGATATAGTGAAATGTGAAATCCACGTTAGAATTGGAGATCACTACGTGACACACACTCTAATTCAAATAACTAACTACGTGACACACACTCTAATTCAAATAACTAATTCTGTGACACACACTCTAATCCACGTTAGCGTGGGTACCGTTTTGATTTTTTTTCACATAACTCCTCATTAATTAATTTATAGTACTCCCTCTGTTCACTTTTATAAGACCTTGAAGACATTTCAGACAATGTGCAAAACAGTTCATTTTAAGTTGTCTGAAACGACTTACAAAAGTGAACGGATGGAGTATCTCGTTTCGAATGACTAATTCTTGCAAGGAAAACACGGGCATGGTAATACATACAGATTCGTTTGCAAATGAAAGAAGATCCGTTTGCATTCTCAAATGTAGGCGCACCAGGCAGACCAAGGTCGTGTCGGGGTGGACGCTGCTTCGGTGCCTTAAAGGCAACTTCCCTTGGGTGACTGACATGGGGGCCAGCCACCTGTTGGGCCCACATGTTATGAACACAAAGGCAGGTGCCTTAAGGCACCAAAGCATAGTCCTGTCGGGGTGGTCGCGTGTGTCGGACGGACGCGTAGCACCCAGCCACCCACCCCCCTCCCCCCCAAAAAAAGGACGATGACAATATAAGTTCACGCTTCCATGTTTCGGATTGAAATATCTGGCGGCCCCAATTCCAGCCCTGCAAAATCTCTCTTTTCCACCGTCCCCTTCCACGCCCAGATTGCTCAAATCCCTAATTCGCCGCCAACCCTCGAATCGCCCCTCATCTCATCTCTTTCCCCACCGTTCCCCAC
>NC_041389.1:261854081-261927619 GCF_002162155.2 Triticum dicoccoides
CAGAGTTCCACCACATCAGGTGCGCTTCACCGACACCGTCTCCCAGCTCACCGGGGCTACTTCACCGAGCACATTGTCGCACCTCCCCCCCCCCCCGAGGCCATTGGGGCTTCACCAACGGTCTCGTCCACCGCGTCATAGCGCTCCGCTGCCACTCAAGATCTGCATCCGTGCGCGGCCAGCCAACGCCAGTGCATCACCCTCAACGGCTCTGATGTGACCTGCACTCTATCTAGGCGAGCATGCCCAAACGCCGGCCCGAACTAGGTATCCACACATCACTCCCTTGTGCACTGTTCTAATGATGTTTGGATATCCTTTCACTGCTCTCTTAGCTTACATGCCTATGCAACTCTGACTTTAACTCTTATTTCTTCTGGAGATATCATCTGAAACAAGCAAATCCATTTTTTAGCGAAGCATGACGGCGCTACGGGATCTGGTAAACATCCTGCACACCCTTATAACCTTGTAAGTATCTGTCCTCCGGTACAACATCAAGGTCGATTCCTCTTATTTGATCAACCATTCGCCATGTCAAAAATTCAGAGGGGGATGCAAGGAGCACAAGGCCTGCACATCCAAGCAAGTGGTTACATGGACTTGTACATGGAACATCCCAAGCGCAAGCAGAGCTGCAGTGAGCATGTACAACGAGCTAGCGTAAGTCCCTGCATTTCATTTAATTTGTACTGGCATTCATGTATGATTTGTGTGCAGTGGCTGATCCACGAATTCAAGTTACCAGGGGCGAACATTTAACTTAAAAAATACGAAGGCACTTGCACTCCCGAAATCAACATAACTTGAGAAATGTGAAGCTACATGCACTCTAAAAACCAGCTAATGATCCAAAGTAGTTCAGATTATAAACACTAAATGATGCAAGAATCAAAAAACACAAAATGCAACATGGTGTACAAGGACTACAAATATGGTCTGTACCTACTTGAATTATTTGTTCTCTGGCTGAAAATATCGAAGTGTAATTGCACGTATAACCAATGCGCAAACTGCATATCAATATATCTATCCTGCACAAGTATGCCAATAGTTTCAAACAACATATTAGAAAAGTATTTATGCTATGTTGTCATGATACGGGGACTTTCTGGTAGATGGCCTCGACATTTCCTCAAGCTATGAAAATGCACTATAATTTGCTTGTCATCAATGCCTGCAAATCTCTGTATCTCTCAACATAGTAGATCATCATTAGACACTAAATCCTTCAATGAGCTTGCAAAATGCTTGCATTAGATCCCTCATTAGACACTATATGTTCATCACCGGGAGCATGTAAAATGTTTGCATCAAATCCTTCATTAGCAGTCTGTTCATTAGACACTTCAGGCTCAAGAACAACATGAGCTTGTATGTTTGCACTGGAAACTTGATTAGATACATCAGATTCAGTCAGTTCAGTATTGATTGGGGAGTTATAAAATAAAAAGAAATTGGTTTCATTTTCTCATAGATTCCCTACATACAAACAGTTTTACAACACCGTCAGGTTTAACTATTGGCCAGAAATTGAAGAGTTGAATTAGATATAATCAAGGATGTGATGTACCTGCTCGTTGCGCATGCTACTCTTGCAAGCTGCGACTGTCCGTTTGCGCAAGCTCGATGCCATGCCCGTGCTGCCGCCGCTGCCTCCCACGCAGGCTACACCCAGGGTTGGATCTTCTTCTTCTTGTCCTTTCATTCGCTTGAAGCCCGGCGGTCGCCCTCCAACGAGGGCGCGAGGAAGTGCTGTGTCGGTCTATCCAGCGGCGGCTAGGTTAGGAACCAGACTGGAGGCTGTAGCGAATGAATTGGGATTTTTCCTGCTGTCGATCGATATGGGAGGAGCTTGTTTGAGCCGCGAGCCTGCTATAGGGCCTACCTTGCACTTATGTTATTGGCCCATCCAAATTGAAACATTTTTCTTCATTTTTTACATTGCCTGCTCATGCGTTGGGACGAACAAAACTAGCGTGGGCCAACCTGGATGACTCAAACTGGGTGCACACTTTCCAGCAACCTGAGGCGGCCGCCCATACCAGCCCCTATGGTGGCGTTGCCACTTTTTGCGTGTATGATTGGATAGTGAAAAATATTCCAGTGGCGCTTTTAATTTACCCACAGAATGGTTGAATTGCTTGTTTCTATGAACCGAGTTCACCAATAATGTGAAGGATGCCAGTCTTTTCATCCTATTGTAGATTGCTTAGATCTCGATATGCCAAAAGTAATTGCATGAAATATACAGTAAAATCCAGTGTGATGTGTTTGGCTACAACTAGTCTGACTACACATCCTCATATAACATATCAAGGACGCACCATCTTACCAGATTAACCATTCGACTTACCCATGCAGTGTGGGAAGAAAGAATTATTGGGACTCCGTATCCAAGCAATTGATGCCATGGACTCCTTCGTACAACCTTGTAAGTGAAAAATAAGTTGTAGTGTGCCTGTACAAAAAACTAGCGTAAGTTCAGTTACCTGCTTCTCGGAATTTTAGTGAGCCACTTATTGCAAAATTGTTCAATTACGTTGCTTGGCTTAATTTAGTTTGCTACTGATTACATAATGGCACAGCATGTTAATCATATTGTAGACTGCGCCTATCTATGTGTTTGATACTTACTTTTAAGAATTACCTGTTTGCCTTAACTTAAATATCTACTTGTTTGTTTAACTGCTTTGCTGCTGCAACAGCGGGTTACAATGATGTTAATAACTACTTTTCAGCATCCAATTGAAACTCTTTAATTCCTTGTTTGTTTAACTGGTTTGCTGTTATAACTCCCAGTTGAGATGTTTTCCTAACTTCAACTTTTCTGAATCCAATCGGAACTTTAATGGCAAAACTGGTTAGCCCAAGATCAAAGAGCGAGGTCCCCATGAACATTGCATCATCCCACAGCAGTGGCACCGGCCCCATCATGCATTATGAATTGCCAACTGCTGATGCTCTAGAGGTTAAACTAGTGGTATAAAGAGATTCTGCTTCTGCACTTAGAGATGAAGTTGACATGTTGAGGAAGCAAACAGCACAATCACAAGCAGTACTCAAGACAACCATTAAACATTTGGTGTATTTCAAAACGAAGCAAGTTGAGACTGACCAGATTGTTAAGGTCCTGAAGGAAAAAAGGAAATTAAATTCCTACTTGGTAAATCATAGGTGAAATTTTCTTTCCATAGTTGAATAACCTTTGTGTTGTCTGTTCATGTAATCAATCAAACCATTTGTTTTAGAGATCATGTAATAATTGTTTTTTTTGTTTTTTGGTTTGTAATTTTATTTGAGTACAAGTCTGTATTAATTGATAAGACTCGGAGACATTTCATTTGGATTGCTGTGCCATACCTACAAATATGCCAATCGGGCTGAATGTGCATTCAGCAATAGTAGTAGTATAGATGGACCGTAAGTGGCACGCATCGGAAAGGGCCAAGATGCTGGCTAAAAAAAGGATGCTGTTGTAGCCAAAAAAAGTACAGCGGCCTGGCTTATGTATGTTAGTTGATATTATTGATCCATATACTCTATAAGTGTTTATATGTCTGTTAGTTCTGTACATTCTTGGTTGATTGACTCGGTATTTGAATCATGATACATCGCTTGTGTACATATCTAAATGGGAGTACACATTATGCTGCATGTGACATTTGAGTTGGACATGAAGTGTTCCAAATATTCGAATTCACCTCAAACTGGATTCTAGTTTCTGAATTTGAGTATCGGCATTTGTAAACCATATTCATATATGACAGTGGAATACATCTTTGCCGTCCTTTTGAAGATATATAAAAACACATAGAATGATTTATAAAGATTCATATAGGAATACAAAATGGATTCAAATTTAGTTGCCAGGGTAAACGTGGATGCTTATTGTCCCAAAATTTGAAAGAAGCAGCAAAATGTCCACTCCCACGTCGGCTGCCCGAAACCAAGTGTTTGGGAGATGGAAATTACTGTCTACCCATTACACGGACAATCCACTGGCCTGATTCCCACTGCTCTAAATAGGGGTAGGTTAGTAACTTCAATTAGACGTGACACGACCGCCTCTGAGCCCATTCCGACACAGTGGGCGTCAAACATGGGCGGCAAAACACATTTGATTCAAGCTCATCCGAAAGACCTCTGTTTCTCCCTCCATTCCCCATTCAGAAACGGTGGGCGGCAAAACAAACTCGACTCGGCCAAAATTGATGTAGGCAAATATTTTCAATAGGGGCAGGTTTGTAACTTCACTCAGACGTGACACAACCGCCCTACTTGTCAGCCCCGTTCATACACCGTGGGCGCCAACCATGAGCGCCAACCACCCTCTCCTCGCCCAAAATCGCTCTGGGCAAATATTGGCGAGATGCAAGATTACCATCCTATCCCCAACCGACGAGACGTCCAAATTTTAAATGGGGGCTAAGTTCGTAACTTTCCCATATTTCAGACAGGCGCGTCCCAAAAACATGGTTCCCCGTACCTCTCCCTCCATTTTCCCATTCATACACCGTCCACGCTAGAACACCCCATCCCCACACCAGCCTCCGTCCGCCACCCCATCCATCGCTGTCGTCCTCCACCACATCCATCGCCACCATCCTCCACCATGCCGGAGTGCCTACCAAGACTGCATCGTCCACTGCTAGAGATGGACGTTTCTCATCCATGGCGACGGACCAATAGCCTTGCATCGCGTCCTCTCGCTTCATCGGCACCGTCGTCCTCTTTGCCGGGGCCGCTCACACGACCTTCTCTTCCACCGCAATGGGACTTATCCCCCGATGCACCCGTCTACCGTCGTAGATCTGCTTTAACGCCACCGACAGCCATCGCACCCCCGATGCCTACACGGCGCCGCAAGAGAGGTGGTACTTCATATCTCCTCAACTTTTTGATCTCAACCAGAAAATAGATCTTCACTTGGTTACTCTACTTTCTTTTCAGCTCTTAGAATTTAGTTCTTAGTTCGAAACAAACAATGGATGCTAAATATCATTTCTCCGGTTTGCAGCTTCAAATCTGCCATGGCAACGCCATAATACGGTTTAATTGATCATGCTTAGGGTTTAATTGATCATGTTGGTTCTGTGGTGGTTTCTTTAATAGAAATCGGAGGGGAAACCCTCTTTTGCTAAAAAAATATGCTTAGAGTTTCCCTCTTTTATGATCACTATACGATTAGAATACGTGCTTCGTGTCATAATAACACTGCTCCACCCATCAAGCTAAACAAGCTTAGATGTTCAAATACGAATCTGATATTATTAAAACAGAGTTGTTTAATTGGTCAGCTAAATGTTCCTAAATTAGTTTTGAAAATGCATGTTCGCCGCTCGGGTGTGTATCTCTACGGGGTGCCCATTGTGGTCCGGCCCACCCTAGGATTTTGGGTCGTCCCAGGCCCCGATTCCCCTCTGTTCTGCTGCACGCTTCCGATCTCTACTCGCCCCCAGTCGCCTGCCTCGCCGGCGAGTTGCCGTCCCCGGACGGCATGACTCTAGGAGGAGACGCCGGACTAACAGGAGGCTAGGAGCCGCTCGCCCAACAGCGCCACCGCTGCCCGGGCGCGCCGCCGTGCCTACCTTCCCAGTCCGTACAGGGCTTAGGCGTGCAGCACCCACCAAGCCAGCCCGATTTATCCTGAGATACATCCTCAACACTCAGCAGCCACTCCTCATCACCCATTTTCTAATTGATTCATTACTCATTAGGCAGGACTGTCATTAGGGTTTGTTGTGTGCTCAGTGCTACCTACACTTAATGGTTCAGATGTATTTCGGTAATCTTTAGTACCTCTAAAGTTCATAGGGTTTTCAAAATTCCGGCCCTCGGAACAGAACCTAGTCATTTTGGATTGTTGGTCGTAGTGACATTGACCCAGATTACTACTGCAAGCCAGGTTTGTTGACAATTTTACTTGTCTTTCTTACTCATTCGATATAATATCCAATTATTCACGTCGATTAGATGCAAATAATAAGTGCTAGACAGACTTCTTCATTCAGATTTTGGACGGTCTCTTACTACAGTTACAATTCTGCATACTTGTCCTAATAAGCTCACAAGTAAATGATTGATTCACTACATCTATGCTTGCCTTGTCATATTTGTTGTCAATATTCTTTTAGGGTGGACCACCCTGTTTCTAAATACTGGAACTGTAGACATGTGTGAATATTATTTCTCTATGTGATCTCTTCCATCATGTGTGGGTAACGAACACTGCATTGTATAGAAAGAAAGTGTCATTTCCAGCTTTTACATAGGTTTCGATATTTTACATGGAATACAATCTACATACTTGCTTTGTATCACACTACCAACACTCCACCCTTGAAGCTAAACATTACGCCACTCATAATTGCTTAGTTTATTTGTTCAAATACAAATTTCATTTGATTCTAATGTTCCCACTTCAGTTTTGAAATGTGTGCCTGCCTGTTATAGAGACGTAAGGGGTTTGTATTTCTGTGTGTGGTCTGGTCAAGACAGTTGGGGAGGTGAACTTTGCATATGCAGGGGTTTATAGGGAGACACTCTCCGAGTTGAATCCACAATGCATTCCCTAGATAATCTGACTACTTTTTATATTTTCATGAATCTCAGATTCTGAACAGCATCATAATGATTATGAGCTTGCGCGTGTGAAAAGAATAAAGCAGAACAATGCCATGGATGTCAAACTTGGCGTTATGGGACTGAAATCAAGTCTGGATGCAATGCAATGCAAATGCTCTCCACCTACAGATTCATGGTCAGAATATGATCCAAATAGTGATTCTGAGCTAGAGGGAGACCTAAGTCAATGTAGCTCCCTAGTGAAGGAGTCAGAGGAAGATGCCCTATCTTATTCACCCATCAAGGTACTTTCTCTAACTTTCCAAGGTTACATTGCTCGCACATATCTTGCAACTGATGCTTTGCATTGCTTCTACTTTGTTGAACTGCCATTAGCTTAGTTTACACATCGTGTATGTGAATACGCCCTGCCTATCCATTTTCAGTACATATTCCATCTGTCATCATACCATATTTATCCTTTCAAATGATGTTCTTGTGTATCAGACGTTCAAAAGGAAGAGGGCGATTGCTAATCGTGGAGGAGCACAAGAAAAGTATTTGGAAAAGGTAGTGGCACCTGATAAATCAAATAGCCCATTAGGTGTAGTTGCAATATCACCTGACCCACAAGATACTCCAACTCTAACAGACTCTAGCCCTACTACACTGGTCATTTCTGATGCCCCAACTCAGCAGACCCCAACTGCAGCAAACAGTATGATTATGCCAGTTGACATAGCACCAGTTGTACGACGCAAAACCCCCATTCCAGCAAAGAGTACACCAAATCCAGTTGCCAAATCCCTTTTCGAACTAGAGAGAGCCCCAATTGCAGCAAATAGGAGCTTATGTTCCATTTCTTCCCAGTTTAGAAGACGAAGCTTATGTTGTTGTCAGGAACTTTGTGTGCATCTTTCCTTCATGGAAAGATTATACCATAGACACAGAACAATTTCCAGTCTTCCTCCGCAACTTACGCATAAGTAATGTACTAATGTTATTCATGGTCATTACTGCATATGTTTCTACTGACAGAAGATACAAGATTTCATTCTTTTAAATAGGCGAGGAGCAAACTGGATTGTGATGACGAGCAAGGGTTGGTTGCGCTTTTCAAGCACTCGTTGATGACGTATCGTTCCTACCTGAGGCAAGTGCACTTCGATGGCAAGCCTCTGAACGAAATTTCTATAAAGTCTTCGGTGCTACATTTATCCGACGGTGACTAGAATAATCTTGTTACACATTGGTCTCGGCTGTAGCGTAAGGTACTGTCTATGATATCACATCACAATTTGAACTACATTTCTGCATTTTCCTTAATGTCTCACTTGTACGAAAATTGTTAGCAGAAGAACATTTGTTCTCAAGGGACCACAGAATCTCGCAACTATACTGCACACTGCATTGCTCTTGTGAGTACCTCTTGCCCTGTATGACCATACTTACTTTCATAGCTGTTTGATTATGTAGCATCACTGCACATGTTAGCCTCGTAATCGTCCATTTGGTGGACATTATAAGATCCGTATGGACTCTTACACAAATTTAGAATCAACCCAATGCTTTTGAAGAGGTTTAGCTCTGATGTCCTCTTGTAAGGACTGAATGTGGTCTATCACTATACTTACATTAACAGCTACTTCCTCCGTCCCATAATATAAGAACGTTTTGTACAGTACACAAGTGTTCAAAACACTCTTGTAATATGGGAAGAGGGATTGGTTCATTTTGTAGCATTCTGCATCTTATCTCCCTCACCCACCATTTACTAAAAAAGATCAGATCTATATTTAATCTTACCAACAAGTAGAATACACAGACAATGCCAGTGCAGAAGTGTAGCCCATTGCTCTTGTCAGTACATTTTGTCCTGTAAAGCTTGTACTTCCAGGGATTGGTAGTTGATTATGTAGCATCAATCTGCATCTTATCTTCATTATCCTCTATCCCTTCCTGTATTATCATATCTATAATTACTCTCTACAAAATGTAGAGTACACGCAATGCATATGAAGAAGATTCGGTGCTGAAATTCTTGAGTTATCCTTCCCTTGACATGGAGAAGGGCATTATAAAGCCGGTGTTAAATGTTAATGTAAGTCAGTCCTTCTAAAGCCTTTATCCTCAACTACTGTTTAATTTTCTCATACTCCCTATTGTTTACTGCTGTTTAGTTTGTTGTTTCTACCAAAATGCATGCTCGTAAGAACCGTAAGTTCTAAGTTTTACTTGTAAAACCAAATTCCTTATTCATACCATGCACATTACTTAATACTTCCTATATGTATGCTTGGTTTTGTGGATCTATAATCCAGTGTGTGGTGAAGCAGCCCACGTTTGCACCTTGTCATCTCCTGTTTTCTCTTACTGATGTGGTTGATGATATGAACAACATGCCATGCACATTATCCAAAATAGATACAATGATTTTCTTTGCCCTTCATCTATGCTTGTTATGTTGACATGGTAATCCAGTAGTGTGGTGAAGCTACCCGCATTATGAACAATGCCAAATTATGCTATTGATATTTTGAACTTACTCTTTATTTTCTAATTTGAAATTGGATAGAATTGACAGAATAGTTATCATCTTTGTTTATACACGTGCAAAACCCGTCATCTCTTTGCTTTGTTTCAGGGTGATATGCCTGATGGCATGCACAAGTCTGCTGAAGGCTGTGATACAAACCCAACATATATTGCAGCAAAGAAGGCAAAACATCTTGAAGATAGCGAGACAACCCCTAAGTCTTGTCTTGATGTCGTGTTCAAGTTACTTGAGACTAACAGTCAGACAAGCTCATAGAATTTGTTGTCTGAATCAGTTCGACTTCTTCAGTCCCAAGTTCTAGCAGAAAGGCATTCTACAACTCAAATTCGACTTGAAGACCTATCTCTAAGAAAGATTGCAGAGAACACCAATGAGAACCTCATCGCTAAATAGCTACACCTGGAAGCTATGACCGACATGCTAGGCCGGTCTCACAGCCTTGCTCAGAAGCTTGCGCAGCAGTTCCCCCGCAAGGCTAACCTTTCTTGAACTGTCTTGGAAGTGGTCTCGGTTCAGTATTATTTTGTTACGCTGCAATGGTGCCCAGTTTTTGTAATCTGCTTCTTCATTGCGCTTTATGATCACTGATGGCGAACTTCGATGCCCAGTGGATGTAATATACCTTAAATCCTTTATTGTATAGTGTAGGTTTATTCTTAGTTACTATGCCATAATTTCTTTATTGTATAGAGTAGGTTTGTTCTTAATTCCTACTAGTTACTGCCATCATTCGCTATCTGAAAAAAAATCAGATGTAGTCGACCGGGCTGAAACATTCGACTCTAACGGGCCAGGTTTTTAGCGGGCCACAATTGGGCCGGCCTGCGTCTTTCTTGGGCCCGAATGATTGGGGCCTTCACACATTGCGCCAAGCCCAAACTTACACCGGCCTATATTTAAGTTGGGACTTTTGTCGACCCAACGCTTAGTTTGGCCCAGGTAGCGTTGGGTCGTTAACAGGCTGAATATTGTACTGGCCTGTTACGGCCGAGATGAAACCATGGGCCTTTAGCAGGCCAAAATGCATGTTGGGCCTCAATTTTCACTAGTCGTCGACGGGCCTTCAGCAGGCCGAAATGTAGACCAGGCCGTTTTGGGCCCAGTTAGCTCACGGGTCGGTACCACGCCGAAACATATCTCGGGCCCTAGTTGGCCCACTATTATCATGGGCCTTTAAGAGGCCGAAAGCTTAGTACAGGCATCAACGGACCGAATTACGCGACAAGCCTTTAATAGGCCCAAAGTCACGTTGGGCTTACCTGTTGCCACCTTTAGCACGGGGCGTTAGTGGGCCCGATGTCCCATCGGACCATATATGGCCCATGGGCAGCACGGGCCATTCCCAGGCCAAAAGTCACATCGGGCTGAAATGGGCCCATGTCTACATCAGGCCTCTAACAGGCTGAAAGTCACTGGGCTGTAGTTGGGCCCAAATATTCGGCGAACAATTAACGGGCTAGATCTGGCTTCGGGCCGTAAATGGGCCCAAATATTGGGTGAACAATTAACGGGCCAGATCTTGCTTCGGGCGGTAAATGGGTCCAAATATTGGGCGAACAATTAACGGGCCAGATCTAGCTTCGGGCCGTAAATGGGCCTTTATTAAGCAGGACGTTATTGGGCTGGCCCACTAGTACCTGATTAAGTTCTACGGGCCTTTGACTGGGCCGGCCTTTTTAACCTATATGGGCCTCTGTTGGGCCCAGCCACGTGTCGACGTATCATAGGCATGTCTCCTCCAATGGACGGGCGACATCTGGCCCACTGACGAGCTGACAGGTGTTCCCTTTGGCCAATCAGAATTTTACACGTGGAAATTTCCCATTGGTCAGGGCTGTTAACTGGTTATCGGATCCAAAATCCGACCCAATAGCTTAACAGCGTTCCATTACCGTGGTTGCCACATGTCGGTCACCCTTGACGAAAGCACTTCTGTGACGCGCGATTTATCGTCATGGAAGTGGACACTTCCGTGATGATAATTTTGGTAATGTCATGGAACACTTCTACGACAGCACAGGTATGGCTATCTTGATTCTGTCATAAAATCGTCAAGGCTGTACATGCATGACAAAAAATGCGACCTACTGTGACAAACACGTACCATCATGGAAGTGTATTTTTTTTGTAGTGCAAGCATTGGCTCCATTCCGTCCTTGTATGGCTCTATGTATCTCTCGCCATTTTGCAGCACCTTGTGTGATCTTTTGTAGGGTGTATGGATACTCTCCTTCAATCTCGTGCTCCTTCATGCGATCTTCCATGTTCCGTATCCAGTGTGCTACCTCCGGTTATGTCATAAATCTCGGAAATACTCGTCCATCTCCATTCATCATCTTTTGGATCCAAGGGCTTTGGGGTGAGATTGAGAGAGATAGAGTGGGAGGTATACACACAATGCAAACAATGGTTTTGAAAAGGGCGTTTTGTTTTGTGGTTGTTAGAAAAATATCAAACAAAAGACAGCTCACAATCGTCGCATCTAATGTAAGTATATAACAGGGGTTTGGTCTACTAAAGGTCAATAAATCTTCAAAGTCGCCAAACTCTTCAAGGCTTGTTCATGTCTTCGATGGCTTATTTCGATCGTGCTTGTCCTTCGCAAGTCCTTTTGCCAGATCATCTCTGTTGACGCAAAGTCTTTCACGACGTCCTTTAATATTCTGGAGTTGCGTTCCAAACTTATGGGTTTCAACACCCTTGGCATGAGCCATGGTCCTACTGTCCTTCAGTTCCTGATAAATATCCGGTATCTCGAGGTTTAGCTCCTCCAGCTTGGCTACTTTCAGCTTCTAGGTCTTGAGTTCTTCACGAACGACTTCCTTGTCAAATACAGCTTCCTGCAAATCCATCTTAAAACTCCTGATGTAATTCTCCAAATCCTGGTGATAGACCAGCTACGTTAAAACTGCATCCTTTGCTGACAGATGCTCCATCAGCCTTCTACCATCCAATCCTTCCATGCATATGCATGCTTAACTCAGCTTGGTGACAATATCATAAGCGGGCGATAACATCATGGATAGCCGTGCTTCTTCCCTTGTAATTGTCATGAGCTATCATTCTGTAGTTGATATCTCCTGCCTTATGGGTTTCTTGACAAAAACTTTGAGTTCTAACGATCCATGTCCCGGTCTTTCTCTGATACGCCTTTATCTCGGGTATTGACAGCTTCCATAGTCTGCCAAGTTTCATAAAGGTAGCCTTCATAGGTCATACTAATCTAGAAATTCTTCAGGGCCTTCAGTTTCTCCTAGTCATCGGAGTCTTCAAACATTGTAGTTTCCATCATTGTAATGCATGGTAAAAATCCTCTTCATTCCCAAGTGGTCTTAGTTGTCCGATATCTTGTACTTCTTGGAGTGGTCTCATCAGTAGAATTCTTCGTGTGGTCAAAAGGGGAAAGGGGTATAGTCTAACTAAAAGGGAATATTTGAATAAGCTCATAAGAGAAGAGAGGTAAAAGATCTTTTGAAAGTAAAGTTTTTTGAGAAAATCTTTCCTATGGGCTTGCCAGTTTCTAGGGTCACGTCCTATAGTCAACATGTGCTCTGATACCTTCTTGTAGCGACCCGACCTCAGACGGTCAAGTCTCTGTGCTTAAGTGTCATCCCTGGATCGGTATGCTGACACGCATAGTACTCAAGGATTTATAACAGAGGTAAATCACATGTATAAAGTAATGTAAATACCATTACCTCAATCCATAAAGCGGAAGAAACAACAAGGTTGTGGATTCCCATCAACACCAACGGCAAAGTTGAGTGTACAAATCGTAACCCTAACATATCACTTACTCGTCATAAGAAATCCTGCAACATGAGACATTGCAGCCATGTAGGTCACTACATTGAATATACTGGCAAATTCACACCATAGGATAAATGATGAATAATAGCTATCACTACATGCATATTTGGCTGGTGGAAAGCTCTAAGTTTATTTTTGCATAAAGCCAGTTTTTCCCTACAACAAAGGATTATTTTTTTACTACACAGTTATTTGAAAATATTAAGAAGGTATACCCCAACTCAATCACTATTAAAAGTTAACAACCCAACAAATTAATTAAGTAACATGATGAGATCAACATGATAATCCAAGAACCAGATACTCAAGATGTCCATAACCGAGGACACGGCTAATCATGATTAGTTTGTACACTCTGCAGAGGTTTGCGCATTTTTTCCCACAAGACTCGATCTCCTCTGTTGGATTTATCGCACTACATGGTGTTTGAGAAATGGATGACCGAGACACAGTCTTTCAGAAGCGTTAGCACCTTACGATGGGTAGACAGTTACACCTACTTTCCCCTACACCTGCTAGTCTACCACTGTAAGAGTTCACACAACTTAATCAACTATGCTAGAGCCCATAATAGCTTGTGGATGCACACGGAAGTTTCTAGCATGAATAATCTTATGATCCCTTTGAGCCTGGGTGGCAGTCCATAGGAAAATCACACGGAACCCCAGGATTTCCAAAAAAACAGGCAAAACTGGATTCCCCAGGTGCCTCAATCCACCCAGATGTGCATTAAAGTAGCCACCTTAAGTTGAACCTTAGCTAACAATAATCTCTCACATCTTTCATGAATTCTCTCAAACCAATCCATGTCTACGAGCATAGCATGGCAGTATGAGCATAACGTAAAAGTAACTCCCAAGGTTTGAATGCAGGACAATGGGTACTACCTCATCAACTACTTCCCAATACCACATGTTATCAAATCCAAACCATGCAATGTTTCAGGGTGAAACTAATGCATAAAAATTGGGTATGAAAGGGATATGATCAAAGTGTGAACTTGCTTGTACTGTTGATGAAGAAGCTTCGAACTCAATACTCCTGATAGTTCTATTCGTCTCACTCCGTTCAATCTATCATAAGCAAGCAATGGTAACCACACATAAGCAATCACTCAAAAACATCGGAAAGAAAGAAGAATACAATTCGGAAAACTTCAAAACCAAGCAAATAACTCTTGCAACATAAAACAATTTATAACAGTACCAAAATTAAGTGAATTTGGCATTATCAGAAAGTTTAGGACAAGAGCTTCGACTTGCAAAAAGAATCGGCTCAAACGGAGTTATAAACCTCAAGTTACGATCAAAAGAAGATTCAAATTCAAATCTGTTTGAATTCAAATTTTAAACTTTTAAAAACATGTTTAAGTTGTTTATCTGGAGAGGGGATCATAACAAAGAATTTGGCGTTGGTTTCGTTGGATTTGGACAAGTGGGTAAAAAGTTGTGAGTGTTTGAAAACCAGGGGCTATACTTCAATTAAAATAGTTACAAACGGGTCCCTGGCCACAAAAACAAATCTAATATGTGAACGTTCGCTGTCGAGGCTTATATAGCGAAAACATCCACTACCAACGCTAAACGAATGAATGTTCGTTCGCTAAACATACCGGTTTGAAAATAAAAAAATGAAACGTGGATCTAATCCGGACCGTCTAACCTAGATCTAACGGATGAGGGAGGAGTTGGGAGGTACCGCGGCGGTGGAGGTCGACATCGCCGGAGAAGAAGGCCGCGGCGGCTAGGGCGTCGAGGGGACAGCTGCTCCGGTAGTCATCCGGCATGGCAGAGGGGTCAGGGAGAAGAGGCGCGACGGGGGGACTCTGAAGGTGGTGGTGGCGTCGAGCGTAGGCGGCGGTGGAGCGCGGTGCAACGGCGACGGATCTCGTCGGAGCTTGGACTCCGGCGAGGGTGTGCGGGACGTGGGGGTGAGGGCGGCTGCGGTTTGGGGGAAAAGAGGCCGGGGTCGGGGCTTTATAGGACGCGAGGCTTCGGCAAGGGGCAAGGCGAGGGGACGGTGTCCCTTTCGGACACGGCGGCGGCCGGCGAGTCATGCTGGAGACGGACTCAAGTCGCGAGGGGACGGACCCGACAGGTGGGTCCCACCTGTCGGTGGCTGAGCGAGGCGGCGGCCGACCGCAGGCGCGAGCGGGCGAGTGGAGCGGAGCAGCTTCGGGCGCGGCTGGGCTTCGGCTGGGCACTGGGCCGTGGCCTGGCCTGGGAGCTGGGTCGGCCGAGTCGACGGGAGATAAGAAGTTTTTTTTAACAAACACATTGTTTTTTTCAGACAATAAATAAAAGTAATTATATAGGCATATAATCTATCAAAGTTTTCAGAAAACGAGTTTCTACAACATGAACATTTTTCTAGTATCAAATAAAATCCACAAAATTTTAAATAAAGCAAAGAGTGCTTCTGCTACAATAAAACCTCATAAAAATCATTTTAAAAATACCAAAATGACTTCAAATTTATTTCTCTCCATTTTTCCACTGTAGGGAATCATTTTACCCTAATTTCCATATATTTTATTTTTGGAGAAAAATAATTTGAATAAAACCCAAATAACTCCCAATTGAAAATAATTTCAAAAGGACTTTAAATTGGATTTCTTTTAAACTCCCAACTCATATTTCATATGTTTTGAAGAAGTCATTTTATCTTCTCTCATGAAAATCATTGAGTTGCTTAAAGTTTATGAATATGAAAATATTTCCAAATGGAACTCGAATCTTTTCAAAACCCTTTTCATTTATTTAAATGGAAAAAGTAATGTCATCTTCTCTGTAGAGTTTTGTGATGAAAAGAATTTGAATTCAAGGAGATCAGAAAGCAAAGTGAAAGTTTTTGGGAAAGTCATATTATTCCCTCTCATTTAACTTTCAAAAAGTTTCAAGTTTCACTCAGTTTCACACAAGCAATCATACAATCAATCAAAACTATCTATTTAATATAACATTCCAAAATTTAGAATTTTGGGATGTTACAAAGTGCTTCAGCATCTTGCTCCTCTCGGTGTTGGCGCGCCCGCTCTTCCTCTTGTTGGCGTTGGTGTTGCCTTTCTTGTGCTTCCATAAAGGTAGCTTGGTTTTGGCGATGTCGATGTTCTTGCGCTAGAAGTTGCTTTTCAGGATCGATGCCGTGAAGAGGATTGCGGTTTGCTTGACAGTTTTGGCGCGCGGCTCATTGAAGAGTGTTAGATGTCGGAGTACTTGAGCCGGAGATGGTGTCGTCGGAATGTCGACTCGAGTGGCTCTGTCTTGAGTAGGATGACAAGGTAGAAGAGCGGTTGCCCAACAAGGCACGAATCTCATCCATTCTTGCATTGCCCTCTTGTTTTGGTTTGTCGAGCTTGTTGTCGAAGTAGTCTCTCGTACGTTTCTTGGAGAGGCATAAGTCAGTGGCGAGATTGTCGATGCGGTCGATCATTGCTTGTTGTTCTTGATGCAAAGCTCGTTGTGCACCAAAGAGGTGTATCTTGGTGACGTAGGAGGTCATGTCGTCGTCTTGCTCGATGAAGAGTGGGTTGGTAGAAGAACTCGGCATATCCATCATGTGGAAGTGGTAGTGAGTAGGAAAATGAGAGAACAAAACCAAAGTTACCTTTCCGAAGATTGTGGATGTAACAAGTACGATCTCACGTGATGCTATAATAGTAAAATTGGTACCGGGTATTGTTTATCACACCTACAAGTAAAAGGCTTATGGAGGAGCTCAGTTAGGAAGTGGCACAAATAATTCAAGCAAATGTTAGTAAAGATATTGAAAAAGTTGAAAAGATTCACAAATGGCAAGTAAGACAAATATATCAAACCCAAGTATATCACTAGGAGCACACACATGGAAGATAAATGGGACCCGCACAACCAAGGGGTGAGCTCTAAGATGTGGAACCACAGAAAATGCTCTTGTTGTATGGATACTAGAGAGACGCTAGCTCGATTGCTCTAATGGGCTGGATACACTAGTGCACCAACCTAAAGAGAAATGGGTCATCTCACTATCCCAAGTATGCTTATGTATATATGAACCAAGATGATGAAATAGGTAAAGTGGCTCGATGCTATTGCTTACAAGCTCTTGCTTTTCTTCCTTCTTTTTCTTAAAAGCTTTTCTTCTTCTTTTTTGACTATGCCACAATGCTTGATATACGAGCCACAATGCGAGGTAACAAGTAGTATATGCACAGGAGAGACGTAACACTAATGTTTCACTAAACGCATGGCCCGGCAATACTCAACAAGCTAGTCTCAATGGGTAAGCTACACAAAGGAGTCTCGCAGCTATCAAGGTAATGGCAAGGGTAAGACAATGGTGTCGTCGAGATTACCGTCAATGGTTTGTCGTGTGTAAGCAAGGACGGATGATGATGAATGATGATGACTTGGCTGTAGTCGATGTGGAGTCTTAGTCAATGATCGAGTGGCGTTGATGATGATGTCGAATCGTGCCTAAGTAGCTGAAACACCTTAGGAAACGACAGAAACCGCAGCCCAAAACTCAAACAACCACAAGAAGTATTGGGGAAGAACACAAGTGGTGGTGGGGAAATAAAATGACGCAAAACAGAAAATGGCCAAAAGGCTCTGGATGGTCCGTGCGCACAGGGTAAGTGAGGCCTATGTGCACGGGGTCCGATGGCCCGTGTGCACGGGGTCCTCGGGAAGCAGATAAAAAGATTCGGATCTGTGGTGATTTCCAAAGTTGAGACCAAATTCGATGGATGGAAGTATGGGGAAGATGGTAGGGGGTAGATCCACTTGCCAAACACCAAATTCGTGGATCAAATCAACCAAATCTCACAAGATCCAACAAGCTGCAAGAAAATTTTCGGGGCTATTTTTGGTGGGGATTTTTGAATTAGGACAAAAAAAAATCTAGCTAGAAAGTGGTGGGTAGGGACTCCAAGATGTGAATCAACCTTGCTCATGATACCAACATGTTGTAGGGTGAAACCCTAAGATGGATCTTTTCACACTTGGAGAGGGAAAAGGGAGATGAACACCAAGAACGCAAAGAGGAAATCACTCCAACAATACCCAATTACACATCCACTAGAATAGCAAACACAAGATCCACAAGTTCACAAACACAATCAAAGGAAAGATACAATGATAGAGTTCTTCCCACTCCTTGGAGATGAGGTCTTGATGATGGTAGTCTTCTCCAAGAGGAGGTCTTGACATGCACAAGTGGATCCTCTCCTAAGAGGTCTTAAGAGGCCTTGATCTCCAGTGGAGGTGGTAGAAGGAGCAAAGCTCTCAAATTCACATCTATGTCTTTGCTAACCCTAAACATAACCCTAGGTACAGAATATATAGACTTGGGGTCGAAGTGGATGAGGAGGGGCTCAAACAGGAGATCACAGCCGGCCGTCCTGGAGAACCTGTGCACACAGGGTTAGTTGGGCCTGTGCGCACGGGGGTCCCATGTGCATGGTACACGCCCGTGCGCACGGGGTGCTACAGCTCCAACTCTCTTTGTAGCCCGTGGGCACGGGGTCTCGGGGGCCCATGCGCACGGGGTCACCTGGGACTTCTAGTGCTGCTGCTGTTTGGCTCCTTCCTCCTTCGTGTGGCCTTGGGATGGTTCTCCTTGCACTTGGTGGTGTTCCTTGTCTGATTGGAAGGGTCCCTCTTTGTACCTAATGATGCATAGGGTATTTTGGTGAGGTAGCAACCAAATCTCATTCGAGTTCAAGTGCAAGTCAAGTAGGAAGGAGTTCACCTTGATTTCCATTATGCATGCTCGAGCTCTTGTCATAGGTCCACGTGGGGCTTGATGTGTTGGTGTAGAATCCATGGGGATGATGGAAGGATGCTCCGCATCATTATGGCTCATCATCAATCCTATTGACCCTCCATTTCTGTCTGATGCTATCGTGCACGATGGCATTGTTTACGCGCGACACACAGATTTGTTGCATATATTGGTGGAATCTATCACTGTGTAATTGTTCTATCTCATCTCATCTTTACCTTATGAATATGATTGCTTGTTGATTGTTAGAAATTTAGAATAAATAGTATGTTTATAACCACATCATTGCTATATGTTCCTCTCATTTCCTAGATTTTTATGACCACACATGTTATTGTTAGATTTGATGTGAGAACAATTGGCATCTAATGATAGTTAGAATAGATATTATGAGTATAACCTCATAATTGCTATATGTTACTCTCATTTCCAAGATTTTTATAACCACACATGTTATTGTTAGAGTTGATATGAGAACAGTTGTAACTACTATGGTAGAATATGAGTGGGCCCTGGCATAGCTATTTTCCTCTCATTTTTACATGATGTTTGAACCATGACATGTTGCTAGAATATAAAAGCCATTGGCTTAATTTTTTAACTAGTGGTATGCTTATGACCACGACATTGCATTTCTCTGGCTATGATCTATGTCACTGTTATAATAATCTTAATACCACACATACTCTGAACATTATCGTGTATTTTTGTCCTCTGGGTCTCCAATTTGATTTGTTGCAGCAGATGCAAATGCGCCGGCCTTCATAATTCCAGGACTTGGAAATATACAAGTCAATGGGTGGTCGTTTATCGCTCGTTCAACTGACGGTGGGCATTTGATGCTCATTCGTATGTACCAAATTGACCAAACCATTTCATCAAACCACATGTAGTACAATGCCTGGGGCATTTGCGACTGTGATGGCTATGGCTCCTTCATGTCCAAGAAAGATCCCAGCTCCGTTGGGCCAGGCGTATTCAATTGGAGGTGAGTTTACAGCCTCGGCAACCACTCCATGTTCCTCGGGATCAATTATCCGATCATCCAACCAATCATCAATCATATCACCGACGATGATTACCATGCTATGCAACTTCCATTTGCGAGGGGGAACTGTGTTTACACATCGTACCATGGATTTCATGAATCACCATATCCAAAGATTTGTCGACACAGCTTGTTGCCAGATGATCTTTAGTGTGTGAAAGGCATCAAGCTTCCAAGCGATGAATGGCTTGCAAACCCGACATGCAGCGATGTGGTTCATGCCAACAACAAATATGCACAACTTGATTCGTAGTGATATCTAGACCGAGCCATGTATCCTGCTACTATAGCATGACCCTCTTTCGTTGGATATTATGTACTATAGTTAGTTTGAAGGATAGATACCTGGGATCAAGTGCATCCTAACACACCTGCATAGCATGATCAAGTGCATCCTAAAGCACCTGCATAGCATGTACTGATAATGATGATGGAGATGTTGTGCAAAAGCCATATATATCAATTAGGCTTCAAGTGTGTACTTGTTGATGAAAGTGTTGTCCAATGGGAATTATATTTTGTATTACTCATGTAGCCTACAAAGTCTGTTGCACATCCTTGTAACTTCGTACTCCATTTCTAAATTTTTAGTACTAGTAGTCTTCTATACTGTATATTGCGCTACTCGTACTACTACCTATCTCCTGGTTTATTGGCCCCCTTCGTCTATTTGTGTCAAATTTTGACCATGAATTTAACTAACTAAATGTTAATGCATGTCATAAAAAATTATGTCGTTGGATTCATATTTCAACATTGTTTCCTATGGTATAATTTTCGGTGACATGCATTGACATTTTGTTAGTTAAACCTATGGTTAAAATGTGACACTAAATACATCTAGTAAGTAGTACTTGTATACGTCAGTCAAATTATTCATCATGTCATCACACTGAATTGACGTGACAACACGCTCCAAGTGAGGTGACACAAGAGTCCCAGCGGCGTGTTCGGTTCACCAAAGTGAGCCTCACCCCTCTCGTAGTACAATATCACTCTCCCATTCTCTAAAAAATAACTCTCCCATTATCTACAAAATCACTCTCCCATTCTCTACCGGTTTCCCCGCTGCCGAGCCCCCGCCTTGTTCCGATCCAGTTGGTATGATGAGCGATGAGCTATTGGAGCTGCTATACTTCATTGCAAGTAGTCAAAAGGAAGACGCTGAAAAAATTTATCTCAATAAGGATGCTTTTCAAGCTAGCCGAATGAAGGAAGAAACCAGCAAGGCCGCTCCTATGAGTATTCGTCCTATCGCCCTATATGATGTTCGATCTTTTGGGGGTTTTCAAGTCTTTAGAGTATGCATGTAGCAATGAAGCCGAGACCCCAGTTTGTTTGGGTATTGTGGACTTCATATTTCGAGTAGCACTTATGTGTTGAAATCTTTCATCATTTACTTAAACAGTTGATTGGTCATACATTGAGTAGCATTTAACTGGAATTAACCGATTCAAGTGCAAGAAGGATTGGTCGATGCTCTCGGCTGGCGTCAAGTTCGATCCCACGGATCAGGAGCTGATCGAGCACCTTGAGGCCAAAGTGAGTGCTGACAGCGTGAGATATCACCCTCTCATCGATTTGTTCATACCAACCATCGACAGCGAGCACAGCATATGCTACACCCATCCCGAGAAACTTCCAGGTGAGACACCGATCGGCCATCTATTTGCACAAATATATTCCTTTATTTATACCTCTATTTTCTTTTTAGACGCAGGCCTAGTGAAGCAATTACAATTTGACAGTATAAAAAGTGAAGCAAGTGACTGCAACATGCCAAAGATGTTATGAAAATGCCAACTATGTACCCTAAAACTTGTATTCGTCAATACTGCAGGTATCACATTGAGTGTCCTAAGCAAGCATTTTTTTTCCAGAGCAACTCCAGGATGTTCAAAAGGGGCATGCGGACGCGTCGCAAGATACAGTCGGGTTGCGGCATGCATGCAATGTGGCACAAGACCGGGAATACCTTGCCGGTGATGGTCAACGGTCGACAGATGAGCAGCAAAAAGGTTCTGGTGCTGCACACCAACAAGAACTTCGACCAACAGAGAACCAACTGGCTGATGCAACAGTACCACCTTGGGGACCTGGAGCAAGAGAATGAGTGGGAGTTGGTCGTCTGCAAGATTTTCTACCAGACGAACACTAGGGCCAAGACTAAAAAGATTATAAATTAGTTTCGTATTGGTACTTGTTCTACCTGGTCGTCTGCAAGTTGGTATCGTTGTTAAGGATCTTTCGGTATGAACTTGGCATTTGCTTCCAAACATCATGTCGAGGGTCGACATGGATATAAAGCTGAATCATTTGTTTTGAAATGAATATTCAGGCAACTGGTTTATTTTTTGATGGGTAGCATAAACACATGTCATTTGAATTCCTAGTTCTCCAACAAAATTACATCTTCGAGTATGCACGGGATCCTTCCGGTTTCATAGGCTGATAGTTGGACGCATCACGTCGGGACTGGGCTGTGGCACGCCAAGCCCAGCTGCAAATTGTTAAAAGAGAGGAGCAATGGATTTGTGCCTTCCAGAACAGTAAAGTGTCGCGACCTCAATCGCGTGAAGCGCCTCCCATGGACTCAAAAAAGGCATAGTTGGTTATTTTTAGTTGAAATATGTAAAATGTTCCATAATAAAAATGTAAAATGCAATGAATTTAGTCTGGTTTCATTGAAAATCATCTGATTTGCACGAAATTCGTCTGTGGAACCACAAGACATGTCCATATAGAGCCTAACTGTATGGAACCAACAGGTCCATGGCCATACGCAAGCAAGTGCATGCATTTATTATCACGATGGAAGAATAATGTTCATGTCTAAGATGGTGAAACCCTTGAAAGTTTCAAGGTAGTCACAATAAACGAGATAATTCTACAAGTACACACTGATAACTGAGATCCCATAGGTATATTGTTTTTTCGGATCGAGCAACTATCAACTGGGCTGTAGACTACCCAGGCTTGATTTTGTTTTTAATAGGCCTAGCCCATGAAGACAATGGGGCACAAAGATCCAATAGGAATCAACTAGCCTCTGGCCCACCATGCTTAGTTCTATTTTCTCTTAGAACATCCGCAAGCAGATTTGTTACTGAAGAAAACGCACAGCCCAATTCTATTTTCCTCTAAAAATGCCATGTCCTACTTCGGTTTTCTGATCTCTACCTATAGTTTTACTAGTTCATATATATTTATTATTATATTTAAAATAGTAAAGTTCCCTTTTCATCTTCACATCCTTTTTCCCTCCCATCATTGATTTTTTTACCACTGGTTTTCCCTAAAACCAACTCAATTGTCCTACGTCTTATTAGCTTACAAAAATAAAAAATATTTTATTTGGCAAATCAATAAGTTCTTAAAAAATAAATGTTTATCATTTCTGGATTAAAACATTTCAGACTCCACCGAAATATGAAAAATTAGGTTGAACTTTTTGAGCATGGTCCTGGGCAGAAAATGGGTTGTAATAAATTCCTTAAGAATTAGCAAATGAGCTACAAATTATTAAAAAAATAGCAAATGGGCTCTATGTTATCTGCCACAGATTTAGAGGCTGACTTGTGGGCCTACTGAGTTCATTCGTACACAAGGTTCTCAAAAAAAGAAACTTAGTCAACAATCGACTCTACGAGCGTCAGACCATTAGATGTTAATCCAACGACAATTGTGCTTCTTCAGTCTCTGATCATCCTGCTCCAGCCGCCCAAACCAGCACCGGCGGAACTTCCTGCTCCCGCCTCCCATGGTCGGTTGTGCTACTGATTCCTCCATTTTGCGTCATGCTTTAATATTGATATTTATTGCATTATGGGCTATTATTACTCATTATGTCACAATACTTATGCCTTTTCTCTCTTATTTTACAAGGTTTACACGAAGAGGGAGAATGCCGGCAGCTAGAAGTCTGGGCTGGAAAAGGAGCAAATATTAAAGACCTATTCTGCACAACTCCAAAAGTCCTAAAACTCCACGGAAGTTATTTTTGGAATTAATAAAAATACTGAGCGAAGAAAATACCAGAGGGGGTCCACCCACCGTCCACGAGGGTGGGGGCGCGCCCTACCCCCTGGGCACGCCCCCTACCTCGTGGGCCACCTAGCAGGCCTCCGATGCCCATCTTTTGCTCTATGAAGTCTTTTACCATGGAAAAAATCAGAAGGAAGCTTTCGGGACGAAACACCGCCACCACGAGGCGGAACCTTGGTGGAACCAATCTAGGGCTCCGGTGGAGCTGTTCTGCCGGGGAAACATCTCTCCGGGAGGGGGAAATCATCACCATCGTCATCACCATCGATCCTCTCAGCGGGAGGGGGTCAATCTCCATTAACATCTTCACTAGCACCATCTCCCCTAAAACCCTAGTTCATCTCTTGTATCCAATCTCTGTCCCAAAACCTCAGATTCGTACCTGTGGGTTGCTAGTAGTGTTGATTACTCCTTGTAGTTGATGCTAGTTGGTTTATTTGGTGGAAGATCATATGTTCAGATCCTATATGCATATTAATACCCCTCTGATTATGAACATGAATATGATTTGTGAGTAGTTACGTTTGTTCCTGAGGACATGGGAGAAGTCTTGCTATAAGTAGTCATGTGAATTTGGTATTCGTTTGATATTTTGATGAGATGTATGTTGTATCTCTTCTAGTGGTGTTATGTGAACGTCGACTACATGACACTTAACCATTGTTTGGGCCTAGAGGAAGGCATTGGGAAGTAATAAGTAGATGATGGGTTGGTAGAGTGATAGAAGCTTAAACCCTAGTTTATGAGTTGCTTCTTAAGGGGCTGATTTGGATCCATATGTTTCATGCTATGGTTAGGTTCACCTTAATACTTCTTTTGTAGTTGCGGACGCTTGCAATAGGGGTTAATCATAAGTGGGATGCTTGTCCAAGAAAGGGCAGTACCCAAGCACCGGTCCACCCACATACCAAATTATCAAAGTAACGAGCGTGAATCATGTGAGCGTGATGAAAACTAGCTTGACGATAATTCCCATGTGTCCTTGGGAGCATTTTCCTTCATATAAGAATTTGTCCAGGCTTGTTCTTTGCTACAAAAAGGATTGGGCCACCTTGCTGCACCTTGTTTACTTTTGTTGTTTGTTACCCGTTACGAATTACCTTATCACAAAACTATTTGTTACCGATAATTTCTGTGCTTGCAGAGAATACCTTACTGAAAACCGCTTGTCATTTCCTTTTGCTCCTCCTTGGGTTTGACACTCTTACTTATCGAAAGGACGATGATAGATCCCCTACACTTGTGGGTCATCAGCTACCGGGAAGGCCTCATGGCCCCACCCTGCCTGGCCATCCTCTACTCACCCACACCTCCTGTTATTCTCCGGCAACGGCAGCCTCACACTGCAGCCGAACGAGTAAACCCTCGAACCTCCTCCGCGCGGGAAACAACTGCCGAGTCTTCCTCGACTCCGGGTCGTTCCCTTACTTGGCCTCACCATCGTCTCACTAGCCATGGAGCATTGGAGGCTAACCAGATAATATGGAATCGGAAGGATCTGGTCGGATTCGACGTAGTCGAATCCGAGTCGAGGTAAGGTCCGAGTCGGACAGACCCAACTATGAGATGCAGCGATATGTCATTTGTGAGTCTATAGTACAACATGCGTTCTATGTCCTAAGACCTGAGCTGACCCATGTACTCGAGATGGTGACATACTTGCTTTGGGCTGACCAAACGCTACTCCGTGACTGGCTAGTTACAAAGGTAGGTTTCGGGCTTGTTCAGACCCATGCTGCGAGATGTGGTCGAGCAAGATGGGATTTGCCCCTCCGATTAGGAGAGATATACTCTGGGCCCCTCGTGTGATCTCACTAAGAGAAGCATGGCCATCCGACAAGGATTATGAGATAATCCGGATAGTGGTCGGTATCACTGGAATGAGAAAGAGGTCAGGCTAGCACAAGGATGACAGTCTTGCCTTGAGCCCGACAACATATATCATGCGGCAAAGGGAACAAATGTGTGACACGTTGTACAGGTTCGCCTAACCAGCTTCATAGTCTGCTTGGTGGTCGGCACGCCCTGCTAGAGGCAACTACCAATCGTGGAGGCCGGAGTTGATCCGAACTGTGACCAAGACAACTTGAACCTAAGGGGCTGCGCGCTTAAGGGAAGGAACCTACGAGGTCGGTTCAGAGGACACTGGTCGGATGTGATCCGAGCTGGACTTGGAACGCGGCCGAGTAGACTTTGGGCTTTAGAGTCCATGCGAGGCCCAAGTGTTGAGCCCGTGATGGACGCCTATATAAAGTGGAGGTGCAGCACACTCATTTGGTTGATCGCTTCGGCGCTGTCATTAGGGTTTGCATGTGTTGCGAATAGCCACCTGTACTCACCCCCGACTGTGTGATCGGACCTAGCAGTCCGCCGCACGGTGTTCCTCCTGCACACGCGGATACCGTTAGAGGCGGTGCACTTGCGCCGCTCTGGC
Organism: Triticum dicoccoides; assembly: GCF_002162155.2. Classification (NCBI taxonomy): domain Eukaryota; kingdom Viridiplantae; phylum Streptophyta; class Magnoliopsida; order Poales; family Poaceae; genus Triticum; species Triticum dicoccoides. The sequence goes on from NC_041389.1 coordinate 261,880,305, forward strand.
GAACTTGTACGTGGGATCGTACAATCGGCTGTTCGAGGGAGATCGGACGAGGAGGAGATGATCCACGTGGACGCGCTACCTCAACTCTATTTCCGCTGCACGGCACTGCGCGTCTAGTGCTAACAATTTGTGATCCATTCCCATAGCATGTTCCTGGTTGTTCTGCGCGTAGGAAAATTTTAATTTGCAGTCGATGCACCCTATCGTAGAACCCAACGGTGGTATCAGAGCCTCTGCTATAGGATTTGGATTCAGATCGTATGCATATTAGATATGTGGAGACAGCAGATGAGATCTGTTGTCCTTGATGAGATCAGCTATGTGCATGGTTAATGAGATCAATTGCACATGGGGATTGAAGAGGCTATGTTTTCTAATGATCGGAGTCGCTGAGGTCGTGACACAACCTACACCTATCGGTCGGTATCCGCCATCGGGGTTTACAGTGAAATGTAAACCCGAATCGGGCTCGCGATGATCGATAAGATCGGTCAGATCAGAAAATTCGGCATGATCGGAGTTCAGATGTGATCTGTGATTTCCGAAAATGTCGTGTGCGTAGTATCTGATGGGACCGCCGTGTGCGTAGCACCGTGTATTTCGTACCCGACACACAAATCGGTAGAATGTGATTCTATGCATAACTTTGTTTTGCAGGGTTTGGTGTGAATAGTATGGCTCATGTGTATGTGATGCATGTATGTAAATTATACATGGCCTGTGTGTCATGTTTGTCAGCCGGCAGGACCCAAAGTGTTGTCATTATATTGTATAACGACCTGCGTGTCGACTTGTGACTCTATGTAAAATTCATTACTAGTTGTAGTAGTTGGATAATAGAGATCAGGTTGGTGGCTTGGCGCTCCGGCGTGACAAACAAGATGGAGTTCCTAGATGGTCATCGGAGTCGGAGCCGACCTGGAAGAACGTCCATGAAGGAGCCATACTATTTCACAATATGTGTTTATTTGTGATTGTTATGCTTCTTTGTTTCTATGCATGTTAGAATGGTAGAAAGATCCCTCATGAATATCAAGTAAATTGCCATTCCCGATGTTGCGCCTTCGCACATCAAGTACGTCTAGTAGTGGGCTCATAAAATTGGGGTGCTACTAGGTGTCCTTGAACTGAAGGGTTCATGTCGGACATAGACATGCACTGCATCAGGTTAACTTGACAAGGATATCAAAATAGTTTTGGGCCTTGTGGCAAAGAAGGTTGGGAGCCGGGGTATGATATACCTTCCTGACCGATAGGAGTCGTATAGAGATACGATTAGAAAGGAGTTGCTTACCGGATAGGTATGTTGGCTAGTAGTGATGCTAAAGCTCACTAGTCGCATGCGCTAGTCGGATCCTGAATCACTCAGAGTTTGCGAAGGGATGCTGACTTCAGTGTGAGTATTTCTGTTTAGGCTTGAATTACTCTACATAAACACATTGCTTAGTGATTGCATATTTTCTGTTGTAGATCAATGGCTCCACCTGCTCAACCCAACTTTGCATTGAAATCAATTCTGGAAAAGGATAAACTGAATGGAACAAACTTTACCACCTGGTATAGAAATCTGAGAATTGTTCTCAAGCATGATAAAAAGGAACATGTTCTAGAGGATCCACTTCCAGAGGAACCTGCCGGTAATGCTAATGCTAGAACTAAGAATGCCTACCAGAAAATCGTTGATGAATCAACGGAGATCAGCTGTCTGATGCTGGCTTGTATAGAGCCTGATTTGCAACAGCATTTTGAAAATGTTGAAGCTTACGATATGATCGAGAGTCTCAAGAGCATGTTTCAGACACAGGCTAGGACCGAAAGGTTCAACGTCTGGCGATCCTTGATGGATTGTAAGCTGAAGGAAGGTGATCCACTGAGCCCACATGTGATCAAGATGATCGGATATGTGCAAGCTTTGGATCGGTTCGGCTTCCCACTCTTGGATGAGCTTGCTACAGATGCAGTTTTGGGTTCTCTTCCGCCCAGCTATGGGATGTTCATCTCGAACTATCATATGCATGGCATGGATAAGAAGCTCACTGAATTGCATGGGATGCTCAAGGTGGCAGAGCGGGATATTAAGAAAGGAATGCATCAACTGTTGATGGTGCAGAAATCGGCTAAGTTCAAGAAGAGTTGGTCCAAGAAAAAGGCTAAGGCAAAGGGCACGGAGACTGTAACCTCCGCCGCTGCGCCGAATTCTGGACCAGAATCGAAGACCGTTTGCTATAACTGCGAGGAGACCGGTCACTGGAAGAGGAACTGTAGCAAGTAGCTTGCAGAGCATGGCAAGAAGGCCGGAAATGCTTCTTCGGGCAAAGGTACACTTGTTGCATATGTTATAGACATTTACCTTGCTGACATACCTAGTAGCTCTTGGGTATTTGATACCAGATCAGTTGTTCATATTTGCAACTCGATGCAGGGGCTGGTAAGAACTAGGCGTGTGGCACAAGGGGAAATTGACATCAGGGTCGGCAACAAAGCAAGAGTTGTTGCGTTGGAGGTCGGCATGATGCAGCTCCAGCTTCCTTCCGGATTCATTATGGAATTGAATAATTGTTATTACATTCCTGCACCTAGTCGGAACATTATTTTTGCCTCATGTTTGATGAGTCAAGGTTATGAATTCAATTTAAAGGACAATGGTTGTTTGATATTTTTGAATGGTATGTTCCACGGCTATGCACCCATTGTTGATGGGCTATTTATATTTAATCTAGAACATGAACCGGTCTATAACGTGAATGTCAAGAGGCATAAGCCTAATGAGATAAATCCGACATACTTCTGACATTGCCGGCTTGGACACATTAGTCTGAAACTCATGAAGAAGCTCCATGATGATGGGCTCCTAACTTTGTCTGACTTTGAGTCGTTCGAGACATGTGAATCATGCTTGCTCAGCAAGATGACTAAGTCTCCATTCGCAAAGAGTTGTGAGAGGGCGTCCGGGCTATTGGAACTTATACATAGTGATGTGTATGGTCCAATGAGCACAACTGCCAGAGGTGGCTATCAGTACTTCGTGACTTTTACCGATGACTTGAGTGGATATGGATATATCTATTTGATTAGGCACAAGTCGGAAACTTTTGAAAAGTTCAAAGAGTTTCAGAACAAGGTTGAGAATCAGCTCAGCAACACTATAAAGCTTCTGAGATCTGATCGTGGAGGTGAGTATATGAGCCAGGAGTTTGATGATTATCTGAAAATTCGAGGTATAGTACCTCATCTCACACCTCCGGGTACGCCACAGAGAAACGGCGTGTCGAAACGGAGGAATAGGACCTTGTTGGACATGGTTTGGTCAATGATGAGCAAATCGGATTTACCCTTGTCATTCTGGGGATACTCTCTAGAAACTGCAGCTTTCACACTTAACAGGGTACCATCAAAATCCGTAGACAAGACACCACATGAGATGTGGACCGGGAAGAGTCCCAGTTTGTCTTTTCTAAAGATTTGGGGTTGTGAAGCATTTGTCAAGCGACTTATGTCAGACAAGCTTACACCCAAGTCGGATAAATGCATATTTGTGGGATATCCGAGGGAAACCTTGGGATATAGCTTCTACAACCGGGAAGAGAACAAAGTGTTTGTTGCTTGGAACGGGGTTTTCCTTGATAAAGAGTTTCTCAGTCGGGAGGCCAATGGGAGGACGGTCCGACTCGAAGAAATTGGAGGACCACTCGGAGACGGCTCGGCTGGTGATGAGATCATACCGGAGTCAGGCAGGGAACCCGTAGTGGAAGCAGCACCGGAACCACAGAGGTCGGAAAGATTGCGCAGAGTGTGTGATGTATTGTTGCTAGAAAGGGACGAGTCGGTCACGTATGCGGAAGATTGTGAGCCCAGATTTCGAGGCATGGCTGGAGGCCATGAGATCCGAGTTAAAGTCCATGGATGAGAATCAAGTCTGGGACTTGGTTGATCCGTTGCCTGGCGTAACGGCCATTGGTTGCAAATGGGTCTTTAATAAGAAAACCAATGTGGATGGAAATGTTCAGATCCACAAAGCTTGGCTTGTCGCTAAGTGTTATGGACAAGTTCAAGGAATTGACTACGACGAGACTTACTCGCCGGTAGAGATGCTGAAGTCGGTGAGGATCGTACTAGCTATAGCTGCATATTTGATTACGAGATATGGCAGATGGATGTCAAAACGGCTTTCCTTTACGGAAATTTAATTGAGGACGTGTATATGATACAGCCCGAGGGTTTTGTTGATCCGACTAGCGCTAGTAAGGTATGAAAGCTCAAGAGATCCATTTATGGGTTGAGGCAAGCATCTCGGAGGTGGAATATTTGTTTTGATGAGGTCGTCACTGGTCTCGGTTTCATCAAAAGCGAAGAGGACGCTTTTTTATTCAAGAAGTTAAGTGGGAGCTCGATTGTGTTTTTGATCTTGTATGTGGAAGACATACTACTGATCGGAAATGATGTTTCAATGCTAAACTCAGTCAAGGATTCATTGAATGGCAAGTTTTCGATGAAAGACCTTGGTGAGGCATTGTATATGTTAGGCATTAAGATCTATAGAGATAGACCGAGGAGGCTACTCGGCTTAAGCCAGAGCAGGTACATAGATAAAGTGTTGAAGCGGTTCAACATGAGTGAGGAGAAGAAAGGGTTCTTGCCACTCTCACATGGTATAAGGCTAAGCGAGACTCAGAGTCCTTCGACATGTGATGAGCGAAGTACGATGACTAGGCCTCTGTATGCCTCGGCAATCGGATCCATCATGTATGCCATGATATGTACAATGCCTGATGTTGCTTTTGCAATAAGCCTAACAAGCAGATACCAGGTCAACCCAGGTGAGAGTCACTGGGCAGCGGTAAAGACTATTTTAAAGTACCTGAAAAGGACTAAAGAGATGTTCCTAGTTTATGGAGGTGAGGAGGAGCTCTTCGTAAGGGGTTACGCTGATGCTAGTTTCCAAACCGACAGAGATGATTGTTGATCACAGTCCAGATTTGTGTACGTCCTTAACAGAGGGGCAGTGCACTAGATGAGTTCCAAGCAGGATACGGTGGCCGATTCTACCACAGAAGCCGAATACATTGCGGCTTGTGAAGCTGCAAAGGAAGGTGTTTGGATCTGGCATTTTTTGGATGATCTTGGTATTTTCCCAGCCTCGATGAAACCGTTGGACTTATATTGTGATAATTCTGGTGCCATCGCACAAGCCAAGGAGCCGAGGAATCACCACAAGGTCAGACACATTGATCGAAAATATCACCTGATATGAAAGATCGTAAAGAATGGTGATGTAGAGTTATGCAAGATTCACACGGATGCAAATGTTGCAGATCCGTTGACTAAGCCGCTTCCACAACCCAAGCATGAGGGGCACGAGCTATGGGCATTTGATGTCTATTTGATTGACTCTAGTGCAAGTGGGAGACTGTTGGAGATATGCCCTAGAGGCAATCATGTATGATGATATTTCCTATGTGTTTACGAATAAAGATAGTCCTTGGATGTAATCAATGTACTTGTTGGCAAGTACGTGACTTGTCTGTGAGATCTTGTGTTGTATGATACATCCTAAATAGTCCCTAGTCACAAGTGACATGTGGGCACACCTCGGACTAGACTAGCATATGACACGGTGGATGACTCAGTCTCACTAGCCATGGAGCATTGGATGTTAACCGGATAATATGGACTCGGAAGGATATGGTCGGATTCGACGTAGTCGAATCCGAGTCGAGATAAGGCCCGAGTCGGACAGACCCAACTATGAGACGCATCGATATGTCATTTATGAGTCTCTAGTACAACATACGTTCTATGTCCTAAGACCTGAGCTAACCCATGTAGTCGGGATGGTGACAGACTTGCTTTGGGCTAACCAAATGCTAATCCGTGACTGGGTAGTTACAAAGGTAGGTTTCGGGCTTGCCCAGACCCATGCTGCGAGACGTGGTCAAGCAAGATGGGATTTGCCCCTCCGATTAGGAGAGATATACTCTGGGGCCCTCGTGTGATCTGACTAAGAGAAGCATGGCCATGCGACAAGGATTATGAGATAATCCGGATAGTGGTCGGTATCACTAGAACGAGAAAGAGGTCGGGCTAGCACAAGGATGACAGTCTCGCCTTGAGCCCGACAACATATATCGTGCGACAAAGGGAACAGAAGTGTGATATGTTGTACAGGTTCGCCTAACCAGCTTCATATTCTGCTTGGTGGTCGGCACGCCTTGCTAGAGGCAACTACCAACCGTGCAGGCCGGAGGTGATCCGAACTGTGACCAAGACGAGTTGAACCTAAGGGGTCGCGCGCTTAAGGGAAGGAACCTACGAGGTTGGTTCGGAGGACACTAGTCGGATGTGATCCGAGCTGGACTTGGAATGTGACCGAGTAGACTTTGGGCTTTAGGGTCCATGCGAGGCCCAAGTGTTGAGCCCACAATGGACGCCTATAAAAAGTGGAGGTGCAGCACACTCATTTGTTTGATCGCTTCGGCGCTGTCATTAGGGTTTGCATGTGTTGCGAATAGCCACCTCCACTCGTCGCCGAGTGTGTGATCGGACCTAGTAGTCCACCGCACGGTGTTCCTCCTGCATGCGTGGATACCCTTAGAGGCGGTGCACTTGCGCCGCTCTGGCGAACTTGTACGTGGGATCGTACGATTGGCTGTTCGAGGGAGATCGGACGAGGAGGAGACGATCCACGCGGACGCACTACCTCAACTCTATTTCCGCTGCACGGCACTGCGCGTCTAGTGGTAATAATCTATGATCCATTCCTGTAGCATGTTCCTGGTTGTTCTGCGCGTAGGTAAATTTTAATTTGCAGTCGACGCACCCTACCGTAGAACCTAACACTTATTACGCGCAAAACAATAATTCCTCCACCCGACTGTGGGGACCCACCGGAAGTGCCTCCTTATTATGGGGAAAAAATGATTTTGCCCCTGACAGTTGGGACCCGCCAGCTATAACTTCGCATGCAAGGAAGTGCCTCCTTGTCCTCCCTGACAGCTAGGACGCACCCAGTCGAAGCGTACGTAACGTTTTATCTGTCTGGTCGCGAACATGTACATACATAGCAGTTGATCAGTCTCCCTACAGCAATGAACCATGGCCGAGTATGGGGCGGCACGTGTCGTACGTATAACCACGCTAAATAGAGTACACGTAGGTACAACCACGCTCCAAAAACGTACGTACGTACATACGGGCGGGGTCTCGAGCGCGTACTCACGCATACGTACGGCCAGGGCTCGTGTACATGGAAATGGCAGCAACGGCGCCGTGTTCATCTGCAGCCAACCGGCTGGGCCGGAATGAAGAAACAACATCGTGTTCATCGGGAGGCAATAGAATGCGTCGTGTTCATCGGGAGCCAACTGTCTTGGACGGAACAGCCGAAACAGGGTCTGGCGTACTGCAAAACAGAGGAAAACGGCCTTCTGCTCGAGCACGTACGGGGTCATGTTCATCGGGAAGGGTCTGGCATACCGCAAAATAGAGGAAACAACCTTCTGCTCGACCGGCTACGGTTGAAACGGGATCTTGTTGATTGGGAGGGGTTTGGTGTACAGCAAAACAGCGGAAACGGACTTCTGTTGGAGTGCTACGATCGGAACGGGGCTCCTGTTCATTGGGAGGGGTGTGGCGTACCAAAAAATGGGACTCCATGGGCTACTGTTCACCCACCGTCGACTTCCTCCAACCTCCACATGCTATTGTTCATCCACCGTGGCTTCCTCCTGCCTCCACGGGCTATTGTTCATCCATGGGCTATTTTTCATCCACGGGCTACTGTTCAGCCTCCACTGGCTACTGTTCAACCAACCCTCCACGGGTCATGTTCATCCACCCCCAACCGGCTCGGGTGTGGCGGCTTCCTCGGGGTCCTGTTCATCCAGCGGCAACGGCCTACCCCCAAGGGGTCCTGTCCAACCCCCACCGGGAACTGTTCATCCAACCCCAACCAACCGGCTATACTCACCATGTCTCGACTCGTTCAACCAACCCCCCCCCCCACAGTAACTATTCATCAAGAGGCAGCAGGTTCGATCGGCTTCAGTTAGCAGTGATACGTGTCCAACGTATCTATAATTTTTGATTGTTCCATGCTGTTATATTATCATTCTTGGATGTTTTACAATCACTTTTTAGTCATTTTATATCATTTTTTTGGTACTAACCTATTGACATAGTGCCCAGTGCCAGTTGTTGTTTTCTGCATGTTTTTTTACATCGCAGGAAATCAATATCAAACGGAGTCCAAACGCAGCAAAACTTCTTGAGGATTTTTTTGGGCCATAAGACATCCAGTGGGCCAAGGAAGCACCTGGGGGGTGCCTCGAGGGGAGCATCACCCACCAGGGGGCGCCAGGAGGCCCAGGCGCGCCCTGGTGGGTTGTGCCAACCTCGGGTGCCCCATGAACCGCCTCTTTGCTCTATAAATACCCCAATATTCCAGAAACCCTAGAGGTGTCGACGAAAATCAATTACAGCCGCCACAGAGTCCAGAACCACCAAATCTAATCTAGACACCATCACGGAGGTGTTCACCACTTCCATTGGTGCCTCTTCGATGATGTGTGAGTAGTTCTTTGTAGACCTACGGGTCCTTAGTTAGTAGCTAGATGGCTTCCTCTCTCTCTCTAGATTATCAATACAATGGTCTCTTGGAGATCCATATGATGTAAGCCTTTTTGTGGTGTGTTTGTTGGGATCCGATGAACTTTGAGTTTATGATCAGATCTATGTTTTTATCCATGAAAGTTATTTGAGTCTTCTTTGATCTCTTATATGCATGATTGCTTATAGCCTCGTATTGCTTCTCCGATATTTGGGTTTTGTTTGGCCAACTTGATCTATTTATCTTGCAATGGGAAGAGGTGCTTTGTAGTGGGTTCGATCTTACGGTGCTTGATCCCAGTGACAGAAAGGGAACCGACACGTATGTATCGTTGCTACTAAGGATAACAAGATGGGGTCTATATCTAAATAAATCGATAAATAGATCTTGTCTACATCATGTAATCATTCTTATTGCATTACTTCATTTATCCATGAACGTAATACACTAGATGCATGCTGGATAGCGGTCGATGCGTGGAGTAATAGTAGTAGATGCCGGCAGGAGTCGGTCAACTAATCTTGGACGTGATGCCTATATAATGATCATTTCCTGGATATCGTCATGATTATTTGAAGTTCTATCAATTGCCTAACAATAATGGTTTTCCCGCCATTTGCTATTTTTCTCGAGAGAAGCCACTAGTGAAACATACGGCCCCCGGGTCTCTTTTCATCATATTTGCCTTTGCGATCAATTTTCCTTTGCATTCATTTTCAGATCTATTAAACCAACAATACAAAAATAGCTTGCTGTAATTTATTTGTTCCGCGATCTATTTATCCTATCTACCACTTTTATCTCACGTTATTTGCCTATCTTGAGGTGCCCTACCCGAAAGGGATTGACAACCCCTTTAACACGTCGGGGTGCGAGTATTTGTTATTTGTGTGCAGGTGCTATTTACGTAGTGTGAGGAGGTTCTCCTACTGGTTTGATAACCTTGGTCTCATCACTGAGGGAAATACCTACCGTTGCTATACTGCATCATCCCTTCCTCTTTGGGGAATACCGACATAGTTCTAGCAGACATCAAAAGGAATTTCTAGCGCCGTTGCCGGGGAAGATCTTTGATACGTCTCCAACGTATCTATAATTTTTGTTTGTTCCATGTTATTATATTACATGTTTTGGATGTTTATGGGCTTTACTAAGCACTTCTATATTATTTTTGGGACTAACCTATTAACCAGAGGCCTAGCCCAAATTGTTGTTTTCTTGCCTATTTCAGTGTTTCGCAGAAAAGGAATATCAAACGGAGTCCAAACGGAATCAAACCTTCGGGAGAGTTATTTTTGGAACAAATGCAATCCAGGAGACTTGGAGTGGACGTCAAGAAACACACGAGGAAGCCACGAGGTAGGAGGGCGCGCCCCAGGGGGGTGGGCATGCCCCCCACCCTCGTGGGCCCCTCGTGGCTCCCCTGACCGATATATATATATATATATATATATATATATATATATATATATATATATATATATACCACATACCCTGAAAACATCTAGGAGCACCACGAAACCCTATTTCCACCGCCACAACCTTCTGTACCCGTGAGATCCCATCTTGGAGCATTTTCCAGCGCTCCGTCGGAGGGGGAATCGATCATGGAGGGCTTCTACATCAACACCATAGCTTCTCCGATGAAGTGTGAGTAGTTTAACATAGACCTACGGGTCCATAGTTATTAGCTAGATGGCTTCTTCTCTCTCTTTGAATCTCAATACAAAGTTCTCCTCGATCTTCCTGGAGATCTATTCGATGTAACTCTTTTTGCGGTGTGTTTGTCGAGATCCAATGAATTGTGGGTTTATGATCAAGTTTATCTATGAGAAATATTTGAATCTCCTCTGAATTCTTTTATGTATGATTGGTTATCTTTGCAAGTGTCTTTGAATTATCAGTTTAGTTTGGCCTACTAGATTGATCTTTCTTGCAATGGGAGAAGTGCTTAGCTTTGGGTTCAATCTTGCGGTGTCCTTTCCTAGTGACAGTAGGGGCAGCAAGGCACGTACTGTATTGTTGCCATCGAGGATAAAAAGATGGGGTTTATATCATATTGCTTGAGTTTATCCCTCTACATCATGTCATCTTGCATAATGCGTTGCTCTATTCTTATGAATTTAATACTCTAGATGCATGCTGGATAGCGGTCGATGTGTGGAGTAATAGTAGTAGATGCAGAATCGTTTCGATCTACTTGTCGCGGACGTGATGCCTATATACATGATCATGCCTAGATATTCTCATAACTATGCACTTTTCTATCAATTGCTCGACAGTAATTTGTTTACCCACCGTAATACTTATGCTATCTTGAGAAAAGCCACTAGTGAAACCTATGGCCCTTGGGTCTATTTCCATCATATAAGTTTCCGATCTACTTTATTTTGCAATCTTTACTTTCCAATCTATATCATAAAAATACCAAAAATATTATTATCTCTATCAGATCTCACTTTTGCAAGTGACCGTGAAGGGATTGACAACCCCTTTATCGCGTTGGTTGCGAGGTTCTTGTTTGTTTGTGTAGGTACGAGGGATTTGCGTGTAGCCTCCTACTGGATTGATACCTTGGTTCTCAAAAACTGAGGGAAATAGTTATGCTACTTTGTTGCATCACCCATTCCTCTTCAAGGGAAAACCAACGCAGTGCTCAAGAGGTACCAAGAAGGATTTCTGGCACCGTTGTCAGGGAGGTCTATGCTCAAGTCAAGACATACCAAGTACCCAGCACAAACTCTTTTCCCTCGCATCACATTATTTGCCATTTGCCTCTCATTTTCCTCTCCCCCACTTCACCCTTGACGTTTTATTCGCCCTCTCTTTCCCGTTCGCCTCTTTTTCGCTTGTATCTTGTGTGCTCGTGTGTTAGATCATTTATTTCATCGTCATGGCTAGTCCTCCTATCATCGTTAGTACTCCCGATCATGAAGTTCTTAATTTTAAACAAAGGGAGGGAGAAAATCTAAAAGATGGTTGGCATAGAATTTGCAATGTTCAAAATAGATCTACTAGGAAGCAATCTACTTCCGTTCTTCTTCGTAATTTTTATGTAGGCATTACTCCTTGGAATAGATATATCCTTGATACCATTACCGGAGGGAATTTCTTGGGTAGCCAAACTTTTGATGCTTATAATGCTATGTTAGATTTGTTTGGTCTACCACCTCTTTTGGTTAATGGAACTGCTTTAACTTTGGAACATGTGATGCAAAGGCTTGAAATTATTAAAAATAAAGTTGCCAATGTTGAGTTAATTGAAAATTTGGATAAAAAGATCCACAACCAAGTTACCCAATATGGATCTAAGGTTGGAGTTACTCTGAATTTTTTTAAAGAAAAGGAACCTATAGTTCACGAAAGAATAGATCAAGATTCCACAAGAATCGGTAAACTTGAGGATATTATTACCAACTTAGGGTCTGCCTTTTCATCCGTGAAAAATACTACAACTCCTCGTACCAAAATTGCCAAATTAATGTATGTTCCTAAAAATAAGGGTGAATCTTCTAGTAAGGAAAATGCGGATCTCAAATCAATAAGTGTTCATCCCAACTTTTTCGCTATCACTAAGAAACCTTTTGCTACAAATGAATTTCTTGATTTCTTGCCTAGGAATTTGACCATTAATAAAAGGAAGGAAACTCCTAAGGGTTATAAGTGTTCTATTGAAGAATTGAATACCAAAGATGGCAATACTTAGATCTATTCTCGCTTTTATGCCTAGCTAGGGGCGTTAAACGATAGGAGGCAACCCAATTTTATTTGTGTTTTTTAATTTTTTCTCCTGTTTAGTATTAAATAATTCATATAGCTTCTGTTTAGGTGTAGTTTTATGTTTTAATTAGTGTTTGTGCCAAGTAGAACCTATAGGATCATCTTGGGTAATAGTTAATTTGATCTTGCTGAAAAACAGAAACTTTTGTGTGCATAATAATAATTTTATTAAATCACAGAAACGTTATTTTCAGTTGATTCTTTTTGCAGTAGGTTAATATACAAATTTCCTAGGACTTCATATTTTGGTAGGAGTTTTAAGGTTCAATAAGTATTCAAAAGTTACAGATTGCTACGGACTGTTCTGTTTTGACAGATTCTGTTTTTCGTGTGTTGTTTGCTAATTTCGATGAATTTATGACTAGTATCGGGGGGTATGAACCATAGAGAAGTTGGAATACAGTAGGTTTAACACCAATATAAATAAAGAATGAGCTCATTACAGTACCTTAAAGTGGTGGTTTGTTTTCTTGTACTAACGGAGCTTACGGGTTTTCTGTTGAGTTTTGTGTTGTGAAGTTTTCAACTTTTGGGTAAAGATTTGATGGATTATGGAATAAGGAGTAGCAAGAGCCTAAGCTTGGGATGCCCAAGGCACCCCAAAGTTTTCAAGGACAACCAAAAGCCTAAGCTTGGGGATGCCCCGGAAGGCATCCCCTCTTTCGTCTTCGTCTATCGGTAACTTTACTTGGAGCTATATTTTTATTCACCACATGATATGTGTTTTGCTTGGAGCGTATTGTATGATATGAGTCTTTGCTTTTTAGTTTACCACAATCATCCTTGCTGTACACACCTTTTGGGAGAGACACGCATGAATCAGAATTTATTGGAATACTCTATGTGCTTCACTTATATCTTTTGAGCTAGACAATTTTTGCTCTAGTGCTTCACTTATATCTTTTCAAAGCACGGCGGTGGTTTTATTTTGTAGAAATTATTGATCTCTCATGCTTCACTTATATTAGTTTGAGAGTCTTTTAGAACCGCAAGGTATTTTCTTTGGTTATAAAAGTAGTCCTAATATGATGGGCATCCAGGTTGGGTATAATAAAAACTATCATAGAAAGTGCATTGAATACTATGATCAATTTGATACTCGGTAATGGTTTTGAGATATAAAGGTGGTAATGTTAGAGTCATTCTAGTTGGGTAATTATGAAACTGAGAAATACTTGTGTTAAAGTTGGCAAGTCCCGTAGCATGCACGTATGGTGAACGTTGTGTGAAAAATTTGTAGCATGGGGTGTTCTTTTGATTGCCTTCCTTATGAGTGGAGGTCAGGATCGCGCGATGGTTAACTCCTACCAACCCTTCCCCTAGGAGCGTGCATAGTAGTACTTTGCTTCGAGGGCTAATAAACTTTTGCAATAAGTATATGAGTTCTTTATGACTAATGTGAGTCCATGGATTATACGCACTCTTACCCTTCCATCATTGCTAGCCTCTACGGTACCATGATTGCCCTTTCTCACCTTGAAAGTTGGTGCAAACTTCGCCGGTGCATCCAAACCCCGTGATACGATACGCTCTATCACACATAAACCTCCTTATATCTTCCACAAAACAGCCACCATACCTACCTATCATGGCATTTCCATAGCCATTCCGAGATATATTGCCATGCAACTTTCCACTCTTCCGTTTATTATGACACGCTCCATCATTGTCATATCACTTTTGCATGATCATGTAGTTGACATCGTATTTGTGGCAAGGCCACCTTCATAATTCTTTCATACATGTTACTCTTGATTCATTGCATATCCCGGTATACCACCGGAGGCATTCACATAGAGTCATATTTTATTGTAAGTATTGAGTTGTAACTCTTGAGTTGTAAATAAATAAAAGTGTGATGATCTTCATGATAGAGCATTGTCCCAAGTGAGGAAAGGATGATGGAGACTATGATTCCCCCACAAGTCAGGATGAGACTCCGAACTTTATGAAAAATAGAAGAGGCCAAAGAAGCCCAAATAAAAAAAGGCCAAAGAAGCCCACCAAAATAAAAAATGAGAGAAAAAGAGAGAAGGGACAATGTTACTATCCTTTTTCCACGCTTGTGCTTCAAAGTAGCACCATGATCTTCATGATAGAGAGTCTCCTATGTTGTCACTTTCATATACTAGTGGGAATTTTTCATTATAGAACTTGGCTTGTATATTCCAATGATGGGCTTCCTCAAAATGCCCTAGGTCTCCGTGAGCAAGCAAGTTGGATGCACACCCACTTAGTTTCTTTTGTTGAGCTTTCATACATTTATAGCTCTAGTGCATCTGTTGCATGACAATCCCTACTCCTCGTATTGACATCAATTGATGGGCATCTCCATAGCCCGTTGATTAGCCGCGTCAATATGAGACTTTTTCATTTTTCTGTCTTCTCCACACAACCTCCATCATCATATTCTATTCCACCCATAGTGCTATATCCATGGCTTACGTTCATATATTGCGTGAGAGTTAAAAAAGTTGAAGCGCGTTCAAAAGTATGAACCAATTGCTTGGCTGAAACCGGGGTTGTGCATGATGGTAGTATTTTGTGTGACGAAAATGAAGCATGGCCTAACTATATGATTTTGTAGGGATAAGCTTTCTTTGGCTATGTTATTTTGATAAGACATGATTACTTGTTAGTATGCTTGAAGTATTACTATTTTTATGTCAATACGAACTTTTATTTTTGAATCATTTGGATCTGGACATTCATGCCACAATAAAGAAAATTACATTGAGAAATATGCTAGGTAGCATTCCACATCAAAAATTCTGTTTTTATCATTTACCTACTCGAGGACGAGCAGGAATTAAGCTTGCGGATGCTTGATACGTCTCCAACGTATCTATAATTTTTGTTTGTTCCATGCTATTATATTACCTGTTCTGGATGTTTATGGGCTTTACTAAGCAATTTTATATTATTTTTGGGACTAAGCTATTAACTGGAGGCCCAGCCCAAATTGTTGTTTTCTTGCCTATTTCAGTGTTTCGTAGAAAAGGAATATCAAACGGAGTCCAAACGGAATGAAACCTTCGGGAGAGTTATTTTTGGAACAAACGCAATCCAGGAGACTTGGAGTGGACATCAAGAAACACATGAGGAAGCCACGAGGCAGGAGGGTGCACCCCAGGGGGTGGGTGTGCCCCCCACCCTCATGGGCCCCTCGTGGCTCCCCTAACCGACTTCTTTCGCCTATATATATATATATATATATATATATATATATATATATATATATATATATATATATATATATATATATATATATATATCCACATACCCTGAAAACATCCAGGAGCACCATGAAACCCTATTTCCATCGCCGCAACCTTCTATACCCGTGAGATCGCATCTTGGAGCCATTTCCGGCGCTCTACAGGAGGGGGAATCAATCACGGAGGGCTTCTACATCAACACCATAGCCTCTCCTATGAAGTGTGAGTAGTTTACCACAGACCTTCGGGTCCATAGTTATTAGCTAGATGGCTTCTTCTCTCTCTTTGAATCTCAATACAAAGTTCTCCTCGATCTTCTTGGAGATCTATTCGATGTAACCCTTTTTGCGGTGTGTTTGTCGAGATCCAATGAATTGTAGGTTATTGATCAAGTTTATCTATGAGAAATATTTGAATCTTCTCTGAATTCTTTTATGTATGATTGGTTATCTTTTCAAGTCTCTTCGAATTATCAATTTGGTTTGGCCTACTAGATTGATCTTTCTTGCTATGGGAGAAGTGCTTAGCTTTGGGTTCAATCTTGCGGTGTCCTTTCCCAGTGACAGCAGGGGCAGCAAGGCACGTATTGTATTGTTGCCATCGAGGATAAAAAGATGGGGTTTATATCATATTGCTTGAGTTTATCCCTCTACATCATGTCATCTTGCCTAATGCGTTACTATGTTCTTATGAACTTAATACTCTAGATGCATGTCGGATAGTGGTCGATGTGTGGAGTAATACAGTAGATGCAGAATCGTTTCGATCTACTTGTCACGGACGTGATGCCTATATACATGATCATGCCTAGATATTCTCATAACTATGCACTTTTCTATCAATTGCTCGACAGTAATTTGTTCACCCACCATAATACTTATGCTATCTTGAGAGAAGCCACCTATGGCCCCGGGTCTATTTTCCATCATATAAGTTTCCGATCTACTTTATTTTGCAATCTTTACTTTCCAATCTATATCATAAAAATACTAAAAATATATATTATCTCTATCAGATCTCACTTTTGCAAGTGATCGTGAAGGGATTGACAACCCCTTTATCGCGTTGGTTACGAGGTTCTTGTTTGTTTGTGTAGGTACGAGGGATTTGTGTGTAGCCTCCTACTGGATTGATACCTTGGTTCTCAAAAACTGAGGGAAATACTTACGCTACTTTGCTGCATCACCCTTTCCTCTTCAAGGGAAAACCAATGCAGTGCTGAAGAGTTAGCAATCTTCAACATCAACCAGGTTCCTAATTACAAATCTCATCTTCTTGCAATTTACGTTATTTGCCTTTTTCCTCTCGTTTTCCTCTCCCCAACTTCACAAAACTTTTCCATTTTATTCGCCCTCTTCTTCGTTTGCCTTTTTCTCGTCAGATCTCATGTTTGCTTGTGTTGCCATGCGCCTTCTATTTGCTTGCATCTTCGCTTGCTAAAAAACTATTGATATGGATCCTCATCCACTTGCTAACCTTTTTAAAAGATATGATGCTAGTGAGTTGAGTGTACTTGATTATCTCTATGAAATTTTGCTTGAAATTCGGGAATCTGAAAATTGTGATGAAGTGCTAAAAGAAGAAATTTATGAAGTGATTCATGATAGTTCCTTGAATGAAAAGCATGATTGCAATGGTGTTATGATAAATCCTATCAATGTCAATTGTGCAAAATAATATGCAAAACCCCAAGCTTGGGGATGCTAATTTTGCTATGTCCACTACTTATTGCAATGATCATGATTGGGGTGATAATGATTCTTATGATCTTGAAAATTTATTTAAACCTCATGATGAATATGTTTGCGATAATATTGAAGGTGGGATTGGAAGAGTGTCAACTTTAGCTAATAATGTTCCCACTACTTTGGAGAATTATCAATCTTATGAATTTTTTGATAAAAGTGGGTTTGGAGAGGTCATGACTTTATATGATGATAATCCCACTATTTTGGAAGAGTGTCAACTTTGCATGCTTGTGGGTCATATAGAGAATATGTTATGTGATAGCTCTATTTTTTAATTTGAGTATGATCCTACATGTAATTATTATGAGAGAGGAAACTATGGTTGTAGAAATTTTCATGCTACTAATTTGTCTATCATCATGTTGAGATTGCTATTGTCTCTTTATTCTTCCTTGCATATGCTAGATGTATGTTGTCTTGATAATTTGGTTGCCTACAAAATGCCTATGCATAGGAAGTATGTTAGATTTAAATGTGTTTGTCACATGTTTTATGATGCTCTCTTTGTGCCTATCTTAATGGCTATAAAGGAAGAGCTTGTTGGGAGGCAACCCAACGAATAATTTTTTTTGCTTTTTCCTTTCTGTTATTGTGTGTTAGCACAATTATGCTAATGTTATGATTGTGTTTTTTTGTGTCATAGTAAGTTTTTGTGCCAAGCAAGGCCTTTGGGAAGATTTGGGTAAAAGTTGATTTGATCTTGCTGAAAAAAAGAAGCTTTTGCAATCAGGAGATTATTTGTCACTTTTAACAGAAGAGTAATTTTAAGTTGATTCTTTTTGCAGAAGATTAATAGACAAATTGCTTACGTCCACCAATTTATTTCAGAATTTTTGGAGTTACATAAGTATTAGAAATATTCAGATTGCTACAGACTGTTCTATTTTTGACAGATTTTGTTTTCTTTGCGTTGTGTGCTTGTTTTGATGATTCTATGGTTTTCTTTGATGAGCTTTTTCCATGGAAAAGTTGGAATACAGTTGATATAATTCAAAAACAAAATAATAATAGGTTTTCTATAGTACTTATAGTAGTGGTTTGTTTTCTTATACTAACGGATCTCACGAAGGTTTTGTTTGAGTTTTGTGTGATTGAAGTTTTCAAGTTTTGGTTGATCTTACGATGGATGAAGCAATAAGGATTAGCAAAAGGCTAAGCTAGGGGATGCCCGAGGCACCCCAAGATAATATTTAAAGAAGTATCAAGCAACTAAGCTTGGGGATGCCCCGAGTGGCATCCCCGCTTTCTTCTAACAACCATCGGTATTTTACTTGAAACTATATTTTTATTCGTCACATACTATGAGTTTTGCTTGGAGCGTCTTGTATGATATGACTCTTTGCTTGTTTTGCTTTGTGTTCTAAGTCTTGAATCCTTGCTGGACACACCTTTTTGATAGAGCCAAAAATTATGTTATGCTTGCTCCTATGCTTCACTTAAATTTTTAGAGCCATGGATTTGCTCTAGTGTTTCACTTTTTTAGCACGGTGCGCTCTGTTATTTTTGAAGAAATGCTCTCATGCTTCACTTAGATTTATTTGGGAGTTAGTAAAATTTTCAGAAATTCTCTCTTGCTTCACTTAAATTATTTTGAGAGAAAGAAAAATTATGCTCGTGATCTTCACTTATATTTGTTTGAGCTTATCAAAAGCAACATATGAAAAAAGTCCCAAAGCGATAGATATCCAAGGAGGATATAATAAAAACTTTCATGAATATCATTGGACAAAATAAACTTGATTCTTAGTAATGGTTTTGAGATATGACGATATGATATGTGAGTCATGTTGATGAGTAATTGTGCTTTAGTAAGAATATTGATGTTAAGGTTTGTGATTCCCTATGCAAGCATGAAAGTCAATAGTTATGCAATGAAATTTATACCCTACTTATGGTGCATTATTCGGTGTTACTTATGCTTAATGCTTGGGTACGAGATTTTTCGCTTTTTAGTTGGTCGCTTCTCAATCTTTTTGCTAGCCTTCATTTTGCACTAAGTATGATCACTACTTGTGCATCCAACACACTTTAAACCAGTTTTGCCTTATGAGTCCACTATACCTACCTATATGCGGTATTTCCATGTCGTTCTAAGAAAATTTGCATGTGCCATCTCTAATTTTCAAAATAAATTTCTCTTTTGTGTGCTCTACCACTCGCGAGGCGGTGAAGGGTGACCAATATTTTCTATTCTAGATGTGTTATTCTCACGATGAGTGTTTATTCACTTGTCATGGCACGAGAGTACAGAAAAGGTATTAGGGATGCCCAGTCCCGAAATGAAAAATGAATTTACTTTATGTTGTCAAATAATAAATTCCTTGTAAAGTGTTGGTATGGAGGGCACCCGGATACGGTTAGCCATGGAAAGTGAAAGTAATGGTGGAAAAAGGAATAAACTTCATTTTCTGTTTGGGAACCGCCTATGATGTATCTAGCATGGAAAGTATTGAGATCTCTAAGTCGTTTTCGTTGGTGGGAAAAGTATGCCTCTCAAAAATATTTTTATCTCTCAATTTAAGCTTTGAGCTCTGGCACCTCTACAAATCCCTACTTCCCTCCGCGAAGAGCCTTTCTTTACTTATGCAATTTTTATTTTGAATTTGAGTCTCCATCTTCTCTTATAAAGCACCAACTAAGGGGCACTATGTCTTCATGTCAAAACTAGACTATTGCTTCGAATCATATAAAAGTCCATATGTCCATGCTATAAAGAAAAGAAATGTGATGAACATGTTAGGCAGCATTCCACATCAAAAATTATGTTTCTATCATTTACCTACTCGAGGACGAGCATGAATTAAGCTTGGGGATGCTGATACGTCTCCAACGTATCTATAATTTTTGATTGTTCCATGTTGTTATATTATCATTCTTGGATGTTTTACAATGATATTTTAGTCATTTTATATCATTTTTGGTACTAACCTATTGACATAGTGCCCAGTGCCAGTTGCTGTTTTCTGCATGTTTTTTACATCACAGGAAATCAATATCAATCAAAGTCCAAATGCAGCGAAACTTCTTAAGGATTTTTTGGGCCAGAAGACATCCAATGGGCCAAGGAAGCACCTGGGGGTGCCTCGAGGGGAGCGGCACCCACCAGGGTGCGCCAGGAGGCCCAAGCGCGCCTTGGTGGGTTGTGCCCACCTCGGGTGCCCCCTGAACTGCCTCTTTGCTCTATAAATACCCCAATATTCCAAAAACCCTAGAGGAGTCGACGAAAAACAATTCCAGCCGCCGCAGAGTCCAGAACCACCAGATCCAATCTAGACACCATCACTGAGGGATGCACCACTTCCATTGGTGCCTCTCCGATGATGCGTGAGTAGTTCTTTGTAGACCTACGGGTCCGTACTTAGTAGCTAGATGACTTCTCCCTCTCTCTCTCTCTCTCTCTCTCTCTCTCTCTCTCTCTCTCTCTCTCTCTTGATTATCAATACAATGGTCTCTTGAAGATCCATATGATGTAAGCCTTTTTGCGGTGTGTTTGTTGGGATCCGATGAACTTTGAGTTTATGATCAGATCTATGTTTTTACCCATGAAAGTTATTTGAGTCTTCTTTGATATCTTATATGCATGATTGCTTATAGCCTCATATTTCTTCTCTGATATTTGGGTTTTGTTTGGCCAACTTGATCTATTTATCTTCCAATGGGAAGAGGTGCTTTGTAGTGGGTTCGATCTTACGGTGCTTGATCCCAGTGATAGAAGGGGAACCGATACGTATGTATCATTGCTACTAAGGATAACAAGATGGGGTCTATATCTAAATAAATAGATCTTGTCTACATCATTTCATCATTCTTATTGCATTACTCCATTTCTCCTTGAACTTAATACACTAGATACATGTGGATAGCGGTTGATGTGTGGAGCAATAGTAGTAGATGCAGGCAAGAGTCGGTCTACTAATCTTGGACGTGATGCCTATATAATCATCATTGCCTGGATATCGTCATGATTATTTGAAGTTCTATCAGTTGCCCAACAATAATTGTTTTCCCACCGTTTGCTATTTTTCTCGAGAGAAGCCACTAGCGAAACCTATGGCCCCCGGGTCTCTCATCGTATTTGCCTTTGCGATCTATTTTCCTTTGCATTTATTTTCAGATCTATTAAACCAAAAATACAAGAATACCTTCTGCAATTTATTTGCGATCTATTTATCCAAGCTACCACTTTTATCTCACGTTATTTTCCTATCTTGAGGCGCCGTACCCAAAAGGGATTCACAACCCCTTTAACACGTCGGGTTACGAGTATTTGTTATTTGTGTGCATGTAACATCCCAATTTTCAATTTGGATGTTATAGATAGGTCATCATATCCATATCATATTTACTCTTGCATTTTGTTGTGATCCTAGAAATCTTAAGCAACTCAAAGCCTAAGGAGAGAGTTGGAGGTTTCACAAAAATTCATATTTGAATTTATTTCAAATTTGAAAACAGGATCAATTTGATTTTACTATTTTTCTCTCCAATTACTTCCGAAAGTAAAAAAAATGAGAGAAGATAATATGACTTCTTCAACATCAGAGAAATATTGGAGAAAGAATTTTAAAATCAAATTATTATTTTATTGATATTTTATTTGAATTAGAAAAAAATGCATTTTTGATAATTTCATATTAGTCCAGAAAAATGTTCATCTTGTCCTAAATATTAGGTTTGGACTATGAAAATTGTTTGTGGAGTTTTTAGAATTTCTTTATTATTTATTTAGGATTTTTCTTTCGCGGCCTAATTATTTTTTTAGAACAAAAGTCTGTGGACCGACTGGGCTGAAGCCCAGCCGGCCCATCGCGCCGCCACTGCCTCCTCCCACTCGGAGTCCGGGGCGGACACACCGCCGGAGTCCTGAAGGACTCCGCGACGCGGCCACCGCCTTGGGACACCCCCTCTTTAAATAGGGCCGGCCCGACCTCCTCTGCCCCTCGCCCCGCCTCGCCACCGCATCGTCGCCGCCGTCGAGCGCCTCCACCGCCGCTTGCGTCGCGCCGCCGCAACTCCCGCTCCGCCGCCGCTACCTGCACCCGCCGCCGCCGCTTGCTGCGGCTGCTGCCGCTCCGCCACCGTCCCGATCGGCCGCCGCCGCCAACCGGTTAACCCCGGCGAACATGTAATAACTGTTCGGTCTTTTCCAGGTTTTTTTACGGTTTAGTCTGTTCGGTAGTTAGATCGGTTTATTTTTTAGGTTTACTTAATTAACAAACGTTTGTTCGTTCGTCCGTTTTAACGAACAATTTTCGTTAGATTAGATCTGTTAGCGAACGTTCTCGCAGTAGATTTTTCTTTTTAGTTTATTTTCGGCTAGGGACCTATCCACGAATAGTTTTCTCACGATTTAGCCCCTGATCTTAAAACTAGCGTAACTTTTTGCTCGTTTGTCCATATTAGATGAAACCAGCGCCTAAATCTCCGTAACGCTCTCTTCTTTCTAGTTAACAAACTTGAAAATGGTTTTGACACTGTAAATTTGACCTTATTTCAGATTAGTAAACGATCTTGTTTCGTTCATTTCTCGAGTTTCGTTCCTCCGTTTGAGTTCTTTCTTTTTGCAAATCGTAGCTAATCACATGTACCTACTGTTAAGATCTAATCTACATGATAATAATGCTGTTAGGTTTTACTTTCTGTTAGTCTAAGCCATTTGCTTGTTTCTTGTTTGATTTGGATCTTTTCTCGGTTTTCTCGTTGTTTCGTTTGAGTGATTGCTTATGTATGCTACTGTTTGTCTATGCTAGATTACCTGGAGTGCGAAGCTTGTTACTACAAATTTCTAGAGTTTGCAGATCATCATCAAGGCAAGTTACACTTTGACCATAGTCTTCTATACCCAGTTTTTACTATGCATTAGTATTACCCCTCAAATATTTGCATGAGTAGGATTGGGAACATGTGGTTTGGTTGTAGTACTTGAGGTAGGAATGTAATACCTTTTGATCACCCCGGGAATATGCGTTATGTCTTATTATTGCTTAGCCATGCTCGTAGACAGGGATTGGATCGTGATTCACATGGAAGTTTTGAGAGTTATTAATCTTGGATAACATTAAGGTGGCAACTTTAATACACATTTGGGTGGATTGGTTGAGGCACCTGGGGAACCCAGTGTTGTCTATTTAGGGAAATCCCGGAGTACCCGTGTGATTTTTCCTTCGGTTTGCCACCGAGGCTCAAAGGGATCATATGATATTTCATGCCTAGAAACTTCTGTGTGCAGCCACAAGCCATTATGAGCTCTGGCATAGTTGAGTAAGTTGCGTGAGCTCTCGAAGAGGTGGACTAGCAGATGTAGGGGAAAGTAGGTGTACCGGTCTGCCCGGCGTAGAGAGTAAGTGCTTCAGAAAGACTATGTCTCGATCATCCGATCATGGATGCGGTCGAGTCTTGTGGGGAAAAGCGTGCAACCTCTACAGAGTGTATAAAGTAATCATGGTTAGCCATGTCCCCGGTTATCGACATCTTGAGTATCTGGAATTGGATATTATTCTTGATCTCATCACTCTTTAATTAATTGACTTGGATTTAATGATGATACTTTTAATTGGGATTTAAGTTGGGGGATCCTTCTCAAATACAGGAACAACTTGGGAGTAGTTAAATAAATTTATTCCTTTGTTGCAGAGAAAAACTAGCTTTATGCAAAATCATAAACTTAGAGCCTCCACTAGCCAAATATTGCATGTAGATATAGTTCTTGCATTTCATTGCTTTACAGTGTAACTCTGCCAGCATATTCAATGTCCTGACCTACACTGCTGCAACGTCTCATGTTGCAGACTACTCAGACGACGAATAAGGTGCGATAGGTCGTTGTCTTGCACTCAACTATACCATTGGAGTTCATGGACTCATTTACCTTCGAAGCTTCCGTAGTTATTTAGTTTATATGGCCTTCAGCCATGAAATTTATGTGTAATCATACTCTTCATGAGAACTCGATGTAATAAGTGTGTGATTGAACTCTGTTATAATTCCTCGAGTACTGTGCGTGTCAGCATTACCGATCCAGGGATGACACTGATGCATAGAGACTTCGGTCCATTCAGATCGTGGTTGCTACAAGATGGTATCAGAGCACACATTGACTGTAGGACGCAACCACTAGAATAAGCCACGGGTTTCTCTTCTCTGCTCATTTCTAATTCTCCTCTATTTTTACTCTATAGATGGTGGATCCCAGGAAGAAGTTCACTCAGCCAGATGACGACACTCGTTTCGGACGACACTTGAAGGAAGTAACTAAGTACTTGAACATCGGACTACCAAGCTTCATGGGGACTTTCTCTGTAACTGTACCAGAAGAGGGGCGCTGGAAGATCAAAGTCTAGGTACCTAGGAGGACATTTGCGCCAACGACAGAGCCTATTGATTTCTACCTGGATGCACCAAGCTGGAGTTTAGAAAAGAGCATGGCAGCCCATATTACCTCTGGACGCATATGTAAGGTGTATCACAAGGAGCTGGAAAACACCATTTATCAAATATGTGGTTACCGAAACAAAGAATGGGAGATGACTCGTACCAGGAGGGATGGATCAATTCCAGCCTACATTCAGGAGATGGGAGATCATATTCGTCGACAAGAGAATCAACTAATTATCAACATGAAGAAGATCAAGAAGCTTATGAAGAGAAACAATGATCTAGAAGAGGAACTCAAATTTACACGCGATGTATATGAGGAAGAAATTGCCGTACTACTAGAGAAGCATGAAGACCTGAAGAGGAAGCTAGGACTACTAGTGGAGAATCACAAGCAAGAACCAGCAAAGGAGATTCGTTTGGAGGACTAGATCATGCTGGACGACACCGACACGGATAGTGATGCAAATGATGATAGCGATGGCAACTACGTTGACGAAACTGGAGCAGATATTATGGAGTCTTCCTCTGATAAAAATTTCTAGATGACCCCCATGTAACTAGTAGTATTCCTCCAAGTAGTTAGCAATGATCGAGTTTGTAATCGTAGGTTAGATCGTTTGTGTGAATCTTGTGTGCCGTTGAATGAAGTGAATTGATTGTGTTTGTCTCATGAGCATATGGGTGGTGAATATCTCTTGGACCTCATTCTATTCTATTTTCTCACCCCTTCTAACCCATCAGATGCCCCGGAGACATGACAATGGATTTGCATTCCCACCGGAGCTCACTCAGTTGATATAGCAGCAGAATGCCTTGATGCAGATGTTAGTTCAGAACCAGAACCAAGGCAACAACAACATCCCACCGCCACCACCCCATGTTGACCACCTAGCCCATTTTCTGAGGTTGAACCCACCGATGTTCTCTAGTAGCACCGAGCTGATTGTTGCAGATGATTGGCTCCGCAAGATTGGAAGAGAGCTGATCACTACAGGATGCACAGATGCGGAGAGAGTGCACTTTGCCGCATATCAGCTTGATGGACCCGCATCATCTTGGTGGGAGAATTTCACCACCACTTACCCCATTGATACAGTTACATGAGATTAGTTTCAGCAGGCTTTCCGCACTGCCCATGTTTCAGCAGGAGCTATGAGCATGAAGAAGCATGAGTTTCGCAACTTGCGCCAAGGAGGGCATACAGTGGGCCAGTATGTGGATGAGTTTAGCAAGTTAGCACTCTATACCCCAGATGATGTGGCCACAGATGCCGCTAAACAGGAGAAGTTTCTTGAGTGACTCAACGATGAGCTGAGCATGCAGTTGATGGTGGCAACTTTCAACAACTACCAAGAGTTGGTAGATAGGGCCCTCGTGATTGAAGGCAAGCAGCAACAAATTGATAATCGCTAGAGGAAGTATGGACAGGGGAGGTACACTTCTGGAGCTCAGCAGAAGCCCCGCTATTCCCCGTACTCGTGAGGACATACCGACAACCATGGAGGCCATAACCATGGAGGATATACGCACAATGGAGCAAGTTCGCACAACCTCAGTGGCCCCAAGAATGGCAATGGGAACGGAGGAAGCAGCAGCCAGAACCGTTCCAAGCCCGCAACACTAGCCAAGAGGGATCTGAGCCACATTACTTGTTTCAAGTGCCAGAAGACTGGACATTATGCCACTGAATGTCCTGAAGCAAAGAATGGAAATGGCAATGGAGGTTCTGCAAAGAAGCCCAACCCCTTCACCAAAGGTCAGGTGAACCACGTCAGTGTGGAGGAGATTGAGGATCAACCCGACGCAGTTGTCGGTAAGTTTTTGATTAATGCATTTACTGCACTTGTTCTTTTCGATATTGGTGCATCGCATTCATTCATATGAAGGGGATTTGTGGATAAGTACAAATTGCCAACCATAGCCCTTAAGTCACCTATGTTAGTAAGTTCCCCAGTAGCGGAGTATATGGCTAGTAGGGGATCCTATTAGTTGCCAGTAACCATAGTTAGACATGTTTTCCCCACCGACCTGATTGTTCTGGAGTCACAAGGATTGGATGTGATACTAGGCATGGATTGGCTATCCAAGTTTGCAGGAAACATCGATTGCGCTAGTAAATCAATTCTTCTCACCACCCCAGAAGGAAAGAGGATCAAGTATGTATCCTGGCATGCGCCGAGGAGAACTCAGGTGAATTCCTTATCAGGAGTTGTTCAGGAGGAAGTACCGGTGGTGAAGGATTATCCCGACGTATTTCCAGAGGAGTTACCAGGCATGCCACCGGATTGAGACATTGAGTTTTTGCTTGAGTTATTACCAGGCACCGGACCAATATCAAAGAGACCGTATCGGATGCCCGCAAAAGATCTGGGGGAAATTAAGAAGCAGATTAAGGAGTTACTGGAGAAAGGTTACATTCGACCAAGTTCATAACCTTGGGGAGCCCTAGTGCTTCTAGTTGAGAAGGATGGATCTTTGAGGATGATTGTTGATTATCGTGCGCTAAGTGAGGTGACGATCAAGAACAAATACCCTCTGTCGATGATCAATGATTTGTTTGACCAGCTGCAAGGAGCTTTAGTTTTCTCCAAGATCGATCTTCGATCAGGTTATCACCAGTTGAAGATCCAAGAGGAGGATATACCTAAGACAGCCTTTACCACAAGGTATGGGCTATATGAGTATACAGTGATGACATTTGGTTTGACTAATGCCCCTGCCTATTTCATGAGTATGATGAACAAGGTGTTTATGGAGTTTTTGGATAAGTTCGTCATGGTGTTTATTGATGATATATTGGTCTACTCGAAGAATGAAGAAGAGCATAAGGAGCATTTGCGTTTGGTTCTTGAGAAGCTTAGAGAACATCAGTTGTATGCCAATTTCAGCAAATGCGAGTTTTGGTTAAAGGAATTTGGATTTCTTGGACATGTCATATCTGGAGAAGGAATAGCAGTAGACCTTACCAAGGTTGCTTCTGTCACTAAATGGTTGCCACCAACCTCAGTTGGGGAGATCAGGAGTTTTCTTGGACTCGCAGGTTACTACCGGAGGTTTATCGAGAATTTCTCCAAGATTGCAAAGCCCATGACGGAGCTATTGAAGAAGGACACCAAGTTTAAATGGACTGAGGATTGTGAGGCCAGTTTTCAGGAGTTGAAGAAACGTTTGGTTACAACCCCTATGCTGATTCTCCCAGATCAACGCAAGGATTTTCAAGTATATTGCGATGCTTCACGTCGAGGACTTGGAGGTGTGCTTATGCAGGAAGGAAGAGTTGTTTCATATGCCTCATGACAGCTTCGACCTCATGAGTTGAACTATGCTACACATGATTTGGAGATAGCAGCCGTAGTGCATGCGCTGAAGACATGGAGACACTTTCTCATCGGAAACCATTGTGATGTATACACGGATCATAAGAGTTTGAAATACATCTTCACGCAGAAGGAGTTGAACCTCAGGCAAAGGAGATGGTTGGAGCTCATAAAGGATTATGACATGAGATTGCACTATCATCCAGGAAAGGCCAATGTCGTAGTAGATGTGTTGAGTCGCAAGAGTTATGTTAACATGCTCATAACCGGAGGATTACCAAAGGAGTTAGCATATGACCTTTGAGAGCTATGCTTGGAGATAGTTCCGAGAGGTTATGTTGCAGCATTGGAAATTCAGTCCACTCTTTTGGGTTGGATCAGAGAAGCCCAGAAGATGGACAAGGAGATTGTTGAAATAAAGGAAAGGATGAGTAAAGGAAAGGCTAAAGGATTTCATGAGGATGAGCGCGAGACCTTATGGTTTGAAGATCGTAGTTATGTGCCTAATGACCCTGAGGAAGTTGATTCTTCAGGAGGCCCATGATTCACCTTACCCGATTCACCCAGGCAACACTAAGATGTATCTGGATTTAAAGGAAAGTTTCTTGTGGATAGGAATGAAGAAGGATATTGCCGAGTATGTAGCAGTATGTGATGTATGTCAGAGAGTCAAGGCAGAGCATCAGAAGCCAGCCGGATTACTATAGCCGTTGCCGATACCTGAATGGAAGTGGGATAAACTTGGCACGGATTTTATCACTGGATTACCCAGGACTCGTTCAGGCTATGACTCTATCTGGGTTGTAGTCGATCGTTTGACAAAAGTAGCCCATTTCATCCCGGTGAAGACAACTTATACGAGTGCTAAGTTGGCAAAGGTATACATGACCCAGATCGTATGTCTGCATGGAGTTCCGAGGACCATTGTATCAGATAGAGGAACCCAGTTTACTTCAAAGTTTTGGCATCAGTTGCATGAAACTTTGGGTACCAGGCTAGAGTTTAGTACAGCCTTCATCCACAAATAGATGGACAGACCGACAGAGTCAATTAGATTCTGGAAGACATGTTGAGGGCTTGTGCACTAGATTATGGATCTAGTTGGGATGACAATTTGCCCTATGCAGAGTTCTCTTATAACAACAGTTATCAAGCCAGTTTGAAGATGGCCCATTTTGAAGCCTTGTACGGAAGGAGGTGCAGGACCCCGTTATCGTGGGATGAAGTTGGAGATCGACAGTTGTTCGCACCAGACTTAATCAAAGACTCTGAAGAGAAGGTTAAGTTGATTCGCGAAAGACTCAAGGTAGCCCAGTCCAGATAGAAGAGTTATGCGGATACTAAACGCAAGGAGATAATTTACGAAGTCGGAGACAGAGCTTATCTTCGTGTGTCCCCACTTCGAGGAGTTAAAAAAATTGGAGTCAAGGGAAAGCTAGCACCACGTATTGTGGGACCATAAAGAGTTTTGGAACACATGGGAGAAGTTGCGTACAAGTTGGAATTGCCAGAAGGATTGCCAGGAGTTCATGATGTGTTTCACGTTTCCCAGTTGAAGAAGTGCCATGCAGAGATGGCCGATATTCCTTTGAGAGATACAGTGCCACTGGAAGCAATTCAGTTGGATAGTGATCTAACCTATGAAGATAATCCAGTCAAGATTCTCGAGTTTTCCAATCGAGTTACTCGCAGCAAAGTTATCAAGTTTTGCAAAGTTTAGTGGATCCACCATACCGAGGAGGAAACCACCTGGGAGCGAGAAGAAGATCTCTGCAAAGACCACCCAAACCTTTTTGCTGACCAACCCGAATCTCGAGGGCGAGATTCTTCTTAAGGGGGGTAGGTTTGTAACCTCCCAATTTTCAATTTGAATATTATACATAGGTCATCATATGCATATCATATTTATTCTTGCATTTTGTTTTGATCCTAGAAATCTTAAGCACTCAAGGACCTAAGGAGAGAGTTGGAGGTTTCACAAAAATTCATATTTGAATTTATTTCAAATTTGAAAAGAGGATCAATTTGATTTTACCATTTTTCTCTCCAGTTATTTCCGAAAGTAAAAAAATGAGAGAAGATAATATGACTTTTTCAACATCAGAGAAATATTGGAGAAAGAATTTTAGAATCAAATCATTATTTTTATTGATATTTTATTTGAATTAGAAAAAAAAGTTTATTTTTGAAAATTGCATATTAGTCCAGAAAAATGTTCATCTTGTCCTAAATATTAGGTTTGGTCAGTGAAAATTATTTCTGGAATTTTTAGAATTTTTTTATGTTTCTTTAGGATTTTTCTTTCGCGGCGAAATTACTTTTTTTTTAAAGTCTCCGAACCGACTGGGCCGAAGCCTAGCCGGCCCATCGCGCTGCCACCGCCTCCTCCCATTCGGAGTCCGGCGCGGACACGCCGCCGGAGTCCCGAAGGACTCTGTGATGCCGCCACCACCTCGGGACCCCCCCCCCCCTCTTCAAATAGGGCCGGCCCCGACCCCCTCTACCCCTGGTCCTGCCCCGCCACCGTATCGTCACCGCCGTCGAGCGCCTCCATCGCCGCCTGCGTCACGCCCCCGCTTCTCGCGCTCCGCCGCCCCACCTGTCGCCGCTTGCTGCCGCTGCCGCTGCTCCGCCGCCATCCCAATCTGTCACCGCTGCCGCCGACTGGTTAACCCCGGCAAACCGGTAATAACTGTTCGGTCTTTTCCTTTTTTTACGATTTAGTCGGTTCGGTAGTTAGATCGGTTTTTTAGGTTTACTTAATTAACGAACGTTTGTTCGTTTGTTTTAACGAACAGTTTTCGTTAGATTAGTTCTGTAAGCGAACGTTCTCGCAGTAGATTCTTTTTTAGTTTATTTTCGGCTAGGGACCTATCCGCGAATAGTTTTCTCGCGATTTAGCCCCTGGTCTTAAAACTAGCGTAACTTTTTGCTCGTTTGTCCAAATTAGATGAAACCAGCGCCTAAATCTTCGTAACATTCTCTTCTTTCCAGTAAACCAACTTGAACATGGTTTTTACACTGTAAATTTTGACCTTAGTTCAGATTAGTAAATGATCTTGTTTCATTCGTTTCTCGAGTTTCGTTTCTCCGTTTGAGTTGTTTCTTTTTGCAAATCGTAGCTAATCACATGTACCTACTATTAAGATCTAATCTACATGATAATGATGTTGTTAGGTTTTACTTTCTGTTAGTCCAAGCCGTTTGCTTTTTTCTTGTTCGATTTGGATCTTTTCTCGGTTTTCTCGTTGTTTCGTTTGAGTGATTGCTTATGTATTCTACTGTTTGTCTACGCTAGATTACCCAGAGTGTGAAGCTTGTTACTGGGAGTATCTAGAGTTTGCAGATCGTCAGCAAGGCAAGTTACACTTTGATCATACTCTTCTATACCAAATTTTTACTATGCATTAGTATTACCGCTCAAATATTTGCATGAGTAGGATTGGGAACATGTGGTTTGGTTGTAGTACTTGAGGTAGGAACCTAATACCTTTTGTTCACCCCGGGAATATACGTTATGTCTTATTGTTGCTTAGCCATGCTCGTAGACGGGGATTGGATCGTGATTCACATGGAAGTTTTGAGAGTTAATAATCTTGGATAACATTAAGGTGGCAACTTTAATGCACATTTGGGTGGATTGGTTGAGGCACCTGGGGAACCCAGTGTTGTCTATTTAGGGAAATCCCGGAGTACCCATGTGATTTTTCCTTTGGTTCGCCACCCAGGCTCAAAGGGATCATATGATATTTCATGCCTATAACTTCCGTGTGCAGCCACAAGCCATTATGGGCTCTGGCATAGTTGAGTAAGTTGCGTGAGCTCTCAAAGAGGTGGACTAGCAGATGTAGGGGAAAGTAGGTGTACCGGTCTGCCGGGAGTAGAGAGTAAGTGCTTCAGAAAGACTATGTCTCGATCATCCGATCATGGATGCGATCGAGTCTTGTGGGAAAAAGTGCGCAACCTCTGCAGAGTGTATAAACTAATCATGGTTAGCCGTGTCCCCGGCTATGGACATCTTGAGTCTCTGGAATTGGATATTATTGTTGATCTCATCACTCTTTAATTAATTGACTTGGGTTTAATGATGATACTTTTAATTAGGATTTGAGTTGGGGGATCCTTCTCAAATACTGGAACAACTTGGGAGTGGTTAAATAAATGTATTCCTTTGTTGCAGGGAAAAACTAGCTTTATGCAAAATCATAAACTTAGAGCCTCCACCAGCCAAATATTGCATGTAGATATAGTTCTTGCATTTCATTGCTTTACAGTGTAACTCTGCCAGCATATTCAATGCGCTGACCTACTCATGTTGCAGACTACTTAGACAACGAATAAGGTGCGATAGGTCGTTGTCTTGCACTCAGCTATACCGTTGGAGTTGATGGACTCATTTACCTTCGAAGCTTCCGTAGTTGTTTAGTTTAGATGGCCTTCAGCCATGATATTTATGTGTAATCATACTCTTTATGAGGACTCGATGTAATAAGTGTGTGATTGAACTTTGTTATAATTCCTCGAGTACTGTGCATGTCAGCATTACCGATCCAGGGATGACACTGATGCACAGAGACTTCGGTCCATTTGGATCGTGGTCGCTACAGTGCAGGTGCTGTTTACGTGGTGTGAGGAGGTTTTCCTACTGGTTCGATAACCTTGGTTGCATCGCTGAGGGAAATACCTACCATTGCTATACTGCATCATCCCTTCCTCTTTGGGGAAATACCGACATAGTTCTAGCAGACATCAAGCAGCAGCAGTAGCGAGCGATCGATCGAGATTAGTTAGCAGAAGTAGCGAAGGAATCGCTCAGGTTCAGTTAACATCCAAGGGATCGATCGCTCGGGTTCAGTAACATAGCTAGTGCAATCGCTCGGGTCAGTAAGAGAACTCCTCGCTTGGGTTCAGTTAGAATCCAACGCCTCGCACACACGTGTGTACATATACAAGAGGAACGCGCAAACCTCCATGCATCGCTCCGCCCCGACCACCTACCATAACCGGGAACTCCCCAAAATTTTCCTTGCCCTTGCTTCTACCATGATTTTTTCCGTCATGGACAGCCCAAAGAATGTCATGCAGGTGCGTCTCCGGCCCGGATAGGATGAAAAGCCCATTTTCTATGGTGAGTTTTATCAAAGAAGTAGGAGCCCACCACATCTATGATGATACGTGTTTCTGTCACAATTATCGTCATAGAAGTGTCATAAGCATGACAGAAAAAATTTGTTCGGGCCAAAATGTCACGGATGTGTCTTTTTTTAGTGCATGCTCATGATTCTATCTTTTGACATGGATTGGCTACGAATATCCATGAAACTATGCCTATTTTGTGGAATAGCCATATGTCTATCTATTTCCTAATGGTGGTAATAGTTTTCTAATTAATTTTATGTTATATATGCTATAAATAACCAGTATTGAAGGTCTATATGTTTTCCAAATACTGAGCCTTGTTTATTAGATTTTATTATATGATCAATGCACTCTCACTTACTGCCTTTTTAGGAGGCGATGACCTCGTCCATTGTGATGGCAACACCTCTGTGTCCAATGGAAGTGATCTTGTTACCCAGCCTGATGAGCACAACCAGATGGCAAACAAGGAAGGTGATGACAACTAGCCTCTTCAGTTGTTATTCTACCGACTTTTCACTACATTTAATAATGAGATGAAATTTTAGAATTTGAATTCAACCATTCAATCTTATCACTACCATTTGCTCTTTACTTGCTGCTGCCATCCGACCACTAACATATTCTCTTGGCTATTTTCTGAGCTTAGTTGCTGCTGATTTTTCTTATTTGTAGGTGTGCAACTAGTATAGGAGCAATGGCAAAGAGAAAAAGAATATGGGGAAAGGTCTCAATAGGATCAGTCGATCCCTATCGGGGATATACCCCGCGGTGATCCGGCCTGATGTATGACCCGACCGAAGCTTGGCGACTCACTGGTGACCCAGCCGAGTCTGGTACCTCACTGGTGACCCGGAGGGCGGGTCAGACGAATGACAAGGCCCAAGTTCCAGAAGGCGGCTCTGTGAGAAGACCGGCTCAAGGCATGGTGTCCAGTGGACCGGCTTGAGAGGGAAGGCATAAGGGACCATGTTTCCAAGTGTCATTCATTTATTCATTGCTATACCATCGCTTGCTCTGTTATACTCAATGGACGCGGTATTAGTAGATCCAGCCATTACTATCAAAGCTATTGGACATCAATGGTATCAGGGTGCACCTCTTAAC
Organism: Triticum dicoccoides; assembly: GCF_002162155.2. Lineage (NCBI taxonomy): Eukaryota > Viridiplantae > Streptophyta > Magnoliopsida > Poales > Poaceae > Triticum > Triticum dicoccoides. The sequence continues at coordinate 261,914,596 of NC_041389.1, forward strand.
GTGGTTTATTTAAGTGTAACAAAATGTACAGGTGGTTCGCGAAGCATCTAGCTTACCGGTCATCTCCCATTCCCGTCGTCGAGAGACTAAAAGAACTATAGCATGCCAGAAACTGGGAGTTTAGGTGGTTAGACCTATACCCCGCTGGCCGGTAATAAGTACCTATCCCTCTACTACTTACGATGTTTTTCGTTCTATTGAAATCCCGCATCGAGATATTTCCCTCATAAGGGAAGCAAGACTAGGATTCCACTTGTAATAGAGTAGTCCTAAACCTACTAGGACTAGTCATGTAAGCTGCCCCTTCAACTTATATAAGGAGGGGCAAGGCACCCCAAGAGGGACAATAAAAGACAGACAAGTTAATAGCTCTCGAAAATAGAGGTAGCGAAAGAGCACCCATGTAATCATGAGCATCATCATGATCAATATCAATGAAGCAGGATGTAGGCTTTTACCTCCACTGCAAGGGGTCGAACCTGGGTAAAACCCGTGTCTGTTGTCCCACTCAACCCCTCTCAAGCTACCACGTAGATGCGTTGGCCTCATGACTAAGTCCTCACACTAGGACATCTGCCATGACAAAACCACGACAGTTGGCGCCCACCGTGAGCCAGGCTATCTGGCCTTGAAAGCAAACATGAGGCCTGTGAGCTAGGCTATGCGGCCTTGAAAGCAAACATGAGGCATGTGAGTCAGGCTATGCGGCCTTGAAAGCAAACATGAGACCAGTGAGACAACTTTTTTCGGTCGTGCCTTAAAAGCCGGCTTAACAAAATGTTTGAGATTTGCATATTCTCTGTTTTGGTCTTTTCAGACATTTTTATGCTTTTAATTTTTTTTTCTGTGATGCAATTTATGAATCCCGGGTCATACTTGTCGTGGATTTGTCACAGCAGATGTCCTTAGTGTCTGGACTTAGTCGCGAGGCCAAAGCATCTATGTGGCAGCTTGAGAGGGGTTGAGCGGAATCGAGAGACGCAACACAAGACAAGGGTTTAGACAGCTTCGGGCCCCGGGAAACATCATCCGGTAATAACCCTACATGTTGTTTGTGTCTAGGTCTCATTATCATCATGAGGGAGTCGCCGGTAAGCCGGCTCTTTGTGTCTAGCCCTAAAGATTGTTTCTTCTTGCCTGCCCCTCTTTGGGGAGCCCTGCCCCTCCTTATATAAGTTGGAGGGCCGGGTTACATGTGGAGTCCTACTAGGACTAGGACTATTCTATCTTCTCTTACAAGTTGAATACAAGTCTGGGTCTTGCTTCCTCGTAAAGGAAATATTCGTCATGCCTTTCTTCTTAAGTCGGCCCACCATCACATGAACCGGCCTACTGGGCCTTAGCCCTTGTCGTCCGTTTGACCCGCCGTCGGGGCCATCCGTGAGTCGCCAGGCTCGTGAGTCGTCAGACCAGTGAGCCGCTAGACTCATAAGTCGCCAAACCTCCAGCGGGTTACTAGTGAAACGCCAAGTCCCAGTCGGGTCATCCATCCGGCCAGGTCATACCGCGGGGTATATCCCCGACATTAGCCCCCAGTTTAATTTGGATTTATCCTTGTTAAACTGATCCTGCAAAATAACTGAAGAACAAATTTGACAGGTTGTGCTCCGGGTTAAATACTCTTGTAAGTCGGCACCTGAACATCTTTAAGTCCTTATCATTTCCTTGTTGATATAAATATGTCCATAACTTCATAGAAAAATCTTCTTTAACAGATATGCTTCAACTTTGTCAATGCAAAAAATCCAGATACTTCTTTTAAAAATCCGGGTTAACAGACCAGCTTCAGAATCAATTTGCTAACATTGATCTTCTTGTAGAGAAATATTGTAAGAAATAATCCACTTGAGTCGGCTTCCAAAACGCCGGCTTAAAAAATATTAGTCTTGAAATACTCATTTGACTTTCAACCAGCTTAAAGATGTAGATCTTGCCGATTTATGATTGCCAAAGTTGTCGGGTTATAAAAAAATGATACCGGGTCATGTAATTGTTGTTGATGCCGGGTTAATCTTATGATGACGTCGGGTCATAAACTTTGCAGATTTCTTCGATAATAATATAATACCCGATTTGCTCAAAACTGAGGATTTGAAGTTATTCCTCCCTTATATGCATATCACCTGTAGCCCCTAAGTGCCGGGTTGTTATGCTTGCAGCAACCTGGGACTTGTAATTGCCTTATGCTCATAAAACTTCAACCAGTGTAGCCCCCAAGGGCCGGGTCATTATGCAATAATGAGCAGGGACTTTGTAAATATTATCATGTAAACTGGAGCAGCAATGTGTAGCCCCCAAGGGCCGGCTCAGTAAGATATTACTGAGCTGGGACTTTGTATATAATTCATTGATAATAACATCATATGATGTAATCTCCACCATGGGGCTTGAACCCACGTCCACAAGGTTAAGAGATTTGTGCTTTACCAACAGAGCAATGGATCCTTCAATATAATGGATTATGACTTGTGTACCTTGAACTGTTGACAGGACCAATTGGTAGCCCCCAAGGGCCGACTCATTATGATGTGATGAATCAGGTCTTCAATGAGCTGAGCAAAAAATGACTTTGCATTAGCCCCCAAGTGTCATGGTGCATGCTTGCAGCGACATGAGACTTGCATATTTGATGTAACCTCAATTTGAATAATGTAGCCCCCAAGTGTCGGGTCGTAAGCCTGCAGCGACTCGGGACTATTTCCTCCATTATAAAATAAATCATGCCCATTGATAAAAACAATAGCCGTTGCGCTAAAGCGACCTTGAAAACCTCAATCATAACACTGGTTATTGATAATCACAATAGAAATCCAGCCATGATGGCTATTCAAGATTTGAATAATATAATCCGGTATGAAAACCCCAATCATTCAATATCATCATGAAAATCCAGCCAGTTTTGGCTATTAAAGATTTGAATACCTCATCGGTTGACAAGTAAATCCGGAGTTTAAATACCTGGCGGCTCTTGGCCGATGACGACTTAATGCGCATTCATTGTAAGCCGGAATTTTTGTAACCCGGTGGCCTATAGCCCTTGAGAAAATCAATAATTGATAACCCTTTTGAGACACCAATTTCAGTGATGAGCTTGGACTGAAGCATTTATATAAGTCGTAGTTCTGCAAATCCTGCACAGAGTTTAAACAACATATGCCCTGGCGACTTAACGTCAAGAGCCAGGGTGGGTAACCACCCAAATGTAGTCTTATCCTGCACACAAGTAGATCACAAGAACCCTTGGCGGTTTGCCGCAGGGCGGGTCATAATACCTCACATATAACCACTGTGATATTGAATTTGTACTGCCGGTTTACATGACCTGTGCAGTAAGGGTGATAACCCAATCCTTAGAAGCCAATGCTTCCACATAGATGATGATTGTCATAAGCTGGCGACTTATAGTCAAAATTCAAGCCGGGTTAAGCATAATACACTTATATACATTTGAGATATAATCCAAAAAAGGTCTCAAGTCAAACCCAAAATTGTTCGCAAAAAAGACTTAAAAAATTTAAGGCTTCCAATTCGTATACGATCAGAAAACCGTTCCAAAGTGGTTGAGTTAAGATTCGAATACGATCATATAGCCCCCAGTGGCTTTGGCGTTGCCGATCAATAGGGTACCGACAGCTATGTTCTCTTTGGTTCGAATACGACCTATGTTTGAACAGGAAGCCCCCAAATGACCTTGAGAGTTGTTTAACGATGCTGATTTGAATACGATCCACGTCGGACCCAAAAGATGTTAAGCTATGATTCGGATACGATCAAGAAGCCCCCTAGTGAGTTTGGCAGTGTGCCGATCAAAAGGGTTTCGACAGCTATGTTCTCTTTGGTTCGAATATGACCTATGTTTGAACAGAAAGCCCCCAAGTGACCATATATTAGCATTACACCGATCAAGAGGGTACCGACAGCTATGCTCGATGAGCAGGAAGCCCCCAAGTGACCATAATAAGATAAGCCGTAAGGCAGGATACCTATGTTTGAACCACGCATCATGGTAGCAAATTCTTTTTGGTAACCTTTAATTTTTCTTAGAACTCGAACTTGCGAGAGATTAATTCTTTTTGAACTGGAACTTCAAACCGGAGTTGAGAGCTTCAAAGCTTTGTAAGAGACAAATTTACCTTGAGCCGGATGTTGAACCGGATTTGAGACCTTCAAAGCCTTGCGGGATAAAGATGTATCTTGAGCCAGATTTTAAACCGGAATCTTTAATTTGAACCGGCAATTTTCTGACGGCCTTTAAATTTTCGTCAATATGGCGGTGGCCTCCGAAACTGGGTTATCCTTCCCTCCAATGACCCGGAGTTCCCGAGTCATGTCATTGTAGCCCCCGAGTCTCAAGACGACTCGAGAAGTTGACTTGAGATTCTTCATATTTAACCGTGATATAAACCGGCATGAACTATTCAACAGCTCAGTGATATAAAAAATCATTTTTGCATTAGAAAATTTGTTCTGCATTGGAACACTTGCAAACCAGAGTAGTTGCTCTTTTAAAGAAAGCAATATGTAATATAAAAATGTACTGGATGGATTTCACCTGATACGTCAGGCTAGTAATTATCCACTGCAGAGTCGATGATCACCATGATGAAGCTGAAATCAATCACGGCCGAGTTGGCCACGGAAGCAGACAGATGAACCGGCCACGGCGTTATAAGCCAGTGTGGACGGATGCTGGTCGCAAGATTGTGCTGTCGGGCGCTCCGTACCCGTGATATGATGTCACATTTACAGTGAATCCTTGCCCTGCACGTTAAAATATACATGTCAGAGTACTGTTCTTGAAAGAATAAATATGTTTATAAAAATAGATTAGATGGATATCACCTGGTGCATTGGGATGACAGATGATCTTTGCGCGTCCATGGTTTAACTGGGATATGGAGGCCGAGCAACAACGTGAACGTGCTAATCTATGGATCTAGCCCTCCGTCTGGTCTGATATCTGATGATTCAGTAGTGTTGATTTCTCCACCACGTGATGTCTGATGAGTTTGAGAAAAGCAACCTGATCTTGAGAGGCGTGCACATACTACTACTAGTAGATGACCATGGGTGCTAAACTATTGCCAATAATGATCAATGTATCATGTCATGAGCTTTTGTCCCTTTCTGACAAACAAGCCATTTTCTTCTTTCTTTTACTGTTTGAAATCTCACGCACGCACATGCAGCTTGCTAGCAGCATCCCCAGCTGCAGCTTTGGAACTTGAATCACCAGGCCCTGCCACTTGCACTGGTTATCTTCACATGTTGGTGGATTGATGGACTGTTTTGACTAAATAGTAGCTCACGCGTGTTCTACTTGAAGCAGTAGTACTATTGATGTATTAGTCCTTATGCCTGGAAAACAGCGGTGGCAGCTCGCGGCGGGTCTGGGGTGGCACAGCGTCCATGGCCGGCAGCGGTTTTGAGGTGAGGCAGCCGCGGCTGAAACAGCGTGGCCAGCCCACAGCAGTTCGAGGCCAGAGGAGGCCGTAGCAGCTCAATGGAGGCGATGGGTCACAGGGCCGCAGTGGAGGCGACGCGGCGACTCAGCAGTAGACGGAAGACCGGGTCAGGCTGCAGGTGAGTCGGACAGACGGCAGCTCGGAAGTGTCGACGGGTCGCAGCGGCGAAGAGCAGAGACGGCACCGCGGCGGCTCAGCAGCGGCTGGGCGGAGCTGCGGACTCACTACCGAGGCAACCCAGCAGGGCCGTGGAGATGCAAAAGAGCGATGGTGCCATGGTGAAGGCCAGCTCGGCAGGGCCGCGGCAAGCCACTATGGTGGGTCAGAACAGCGCGGTGGCTTCGAAGTGTCGGCCGCAGCTATGGAATTAGGTGGCGGCGACTCCGGAATAGCTCGTGGATAGGATGGCGGGTTGAGGCGATGCCAGTGATGGGGGCGGCTCGCTGGTGCGGCCACGGCAGGTGCGTGCCGGCGCGAGATGAAGCCAAGGCCTACTGCGGCTGAAGTGTGCGGAGACCCGGCGATTCGAGTGAGGACCGTGGCTCGGACAGGCAGTTTGACCCCATCCTTAATGAATGCAAAGCGTGAGGGCGATGGCGGCTTGCAGGAACAGCAAGGTGGCAGGGCCACGTTTTAAGGCGGAGGCACGAGGCCACAGCGGCTGCGAGGCTAGGTAGTTCGACGCCGGCCACAGCGGCTCGATGCGACGGGAAAACTGTGGTGATGGCGACTGCTGCAAGTCCCCTTGGAGACATGTCGAGGTGGCAATGGCCAGTGAGGCCGCGCGTGCTTAAGCAGGCAACGGGGCGAGACGAGACGGGCGAGGCCGAGTCCGTGACTTCCCTCTGTGGGCAGAGCTTCTCGCGGTGGCAACGAGGTGAGGTCGAATCCGAGACGACAACTGAAGGCGAGGTGACTAGGAGGCGAGGTCAACCCTGAACCCGACTCGGAGAAGCACTGGTGGAGGCGGGGCGCGCGGCCGAGTCGCGGCGCAGCGGCTCAAGGCGTGGCGGTGGCTCTGACGCGACGGATCGGGCCGACGTAATACAAGACCGCGGCGGCAAGGCAAACCGAGGTGTCCTCCCCAGCAACAGAGTAGTACTTTTTTTTTCTTGATTCCATCGATCTTCACATGAATTAAAGGCAGCCAATTGTTGTTTTACCTCAGGACTTCAAGCGACCAGCAGTAGGAAACGCAGTGGATCAGTCGATGACAATCGCAGCTTTGGGTCTTGATCTTGTATGGAGCAGCAACGCAAATCGCAACTTGCAGCCTGTCAGACTCAACTTGGTAGGCAGTGCCGCAGCAGAAACACAATTCTGATCTGATTCGACGGAACGCCTAGATGCGTGCGGTGGCGCATGTAACCCTAATCTCTCATCTTGATCTTGAACCTTGTACTGTCAGCTCCAAAGTGTAATCATGTTCCGGATCACAATATAATAAACCAGCTGGCTCTTACTCATCTGACAAAATCGCGAGCTCGTTGATCCCTAGACGATATCCCTCTCAAGAACTCAACACCATCGTGCACTAACCCCACGGTGGGCGCCAACTATCGTGGATTTGTCACGGCAGTTGTCCTTAGTGTCAGGACTTAGTCGCGAGGCCAACGCATCTATGTGGCAGCTTGAGAGGGGTTGAGCGGAATCGAGAGACGCAACACAAGACAAGGGTTTAGACAGCTTCGGGCCCCGGGAAACATCATCCGGTAATAACCCTACATGATGTTTGTGGCTAGGTCTCATTATCATCATGAGGGAGTCGCCGGTAAGCCGGCTCTTTGTGTCTAGCCCTAAAGATTGTTTCTTCTTGCCTGCCCCTCTTTGGGGAGCCCTGCCCCTCCTTATATAAGTTGGAGGGGCGGGTTACATGTGGAGTCCTACTAGGACTAGGACTATTCTATCTTCTCTTACAAGTTGAATACAAGTCTGGGTCTTGCTTCCTCGTAAAGGAAATATTCGTCATGCCTTTCTTCTTAAGTCGGCCCACCATCACATGAACCGGCCTACTGGGCCTTAGCCCTTGTCGTCCGTTTGACCCGCCGTCGGGGCCATCCGTGAGTCGCCAGGCTCGTGAGTCGTCAGACCAGTGAGCCGCTAGACTCATAAGTCGCCAAACCTCCGGCGGGTTACTAGTGAAACGCCAAGTCCCAGTCGGGTCATCCATCCGGCCGGGTCATACCGCGGGGTATATCCCCGACAATACTAGCTTCGGGTTATCTTGCTCATATTTGAGTCTTTGGGTTATCACCCGTCCTGGCTTTTGACTTTAATTCGCCAGTACGATTTTCGCTATAAGCCGCCATCATAATCTTTTCAATGATTGTTTATAACCATGAGTCTCTGGGTTGTAACCCGCCTTGGATTTGAGCTTTAAAAGTTGGTCTTCCTGTCGAGCCTTAAAAGCCGACTTATGAACTATATTATTGTGCATATTTGCAATTTTTATAACATCTTTGTTTGCGGGGGTTATCAGTTTCTTGATTTTTACAAAGGCTATAAGCCGCCGGGTTACATCCCCGAGTACAATGGATGCGCATTAAGTCGCCATCGGCCAAGAGCCGTCGGGTATTTAAACTTCAGATTTATTTGTCAACAAGCAAGGTCTTGTGATTATAAGTCGCCAACAAGCAAATTACTGAGTCTTTTCACAGCTACGACGGGTTGATGATAAGTACAATTGTTCAGAGGACAAATATTCACTACAGTTGTATATCAAGAACCGGTTAAACTGGGTTATACATTCCAATCTTTAATAGCCAACATGGCTGGATTTTCATTATGGTTGTCATGACCAGTATTCAATGATTGAGGTTTTTGTATCGGATTATATTATTCAAATCTTTAAATAGCCACACATGGCTGGAATTTCATTATGGTTGTCCTGACCAGTATTGGATGATTGAGGTTTTTAAAGCCCCTTCACAGCAATGGCTATTATTCCTACATCCAAAAATACCAGTTCACAACAAAGAGTATGGTTCAATATCGATATGCAAAGCATTCAGCAATATCATCCAGATAGTGGATATGATTTATTCTACAATGGAAGGAACAGTCCCAAGTCACTGCAGGCATATGACCCGGCACTTGGGGGCTACATTATTCAAATCAAGATTACATCAAGTATGCAAGTCCCATGTCACTGCAAGCATGCACCATGGCACTTGGGGGCTAATGCAAGGTCATTTTTTACTTGCCTTATCGAAGACCCGACCCAACTCATAGTGATGAGCCGGCCCTTGGGGACTACATCATCTAATGTTATTTTCAGTGAAGTACATGTAGTCCCAGCCCAGTATTATCTTACTGAGCCAGCCCTTGAGGGCTACACATTGCTACTCAACTCTATATGACCGGATCTACAAAAATCCCTACTCATTATTGCATAATGACCCGGACCTTGGGGGCTACACTGGCTGAAGTTTTATGAGCATAAGACATTTACAAGTCCCAGGTTGCTGCAGGCAAGACAACCCTGTACTTGGGGGCTACATATGTGGAACATTTAACTTATGACTGGTGACTCATATGAACAATCCGGATTTCTCCACAGATGTAGCATTTATATTGAAGCAAGTCTTAAGTTGTTACTATGCTCCCTTATTAACACTTGGGGGCTACAAGTGATATGCATATAAGGGAGGTACACTTTCAAGCTTGGTGTCAGCAGTAATCATGACTTGGCGTCTGTTACAATTATGACCCGGTACTTCAAGCCGACTCAGCATCAGATGAATATCTTAAGTGCAATATTTTTGTCAAGTTAGAGCATTGAAAGCTGACTCAAATGGGTTATTTTTTCCCAATATTTTTCTGCAAGAAAGCAGCCTCAACAAGTTAATTTTGAAGCCAGCCTATTGATATAACGAAGAGACCCCGATTTTAATGGAGGGATTCCCTTGAATATAACGAAGAGACAAGATATGGTATAACTTGAGAATTTCACACGGCGGCAAATATTGACCCGGTCAAGTGTTTTTCACGGAAAGAAGTGACCAAGACTTAAGGATGAACAACTGTCGGCTCAGAAGAACCTTTAACCCAGCGCACAACCTGTCAAATTTGTTTTTACTTTTATTTTGCAGGATAAGTTTACCATGGATAAATCCAAGCTAAACTGAGGGCTAATCTCGGGGATATACCACGCGGTATGACCGGCCTGATGTATGACCTGGCCGGAGCTTGGCGACTCACGGTGACTTGGCCGAGTCTGGCGACTCACTGGTGAGCCGGCGGACTTTGGCAACTCACTGGTGACACGGAGGGCGGGTCAGACGAATGACAAGGGCCAAGGCCCAAAAGGCGACTTTGTGAGAAGACCGGCTCAAGGCACGGTGTTCGGTTGGGCTAGCTTGAGAGGGAAGGCATAAGGAATACTTCCCTCATAAGGGAAGCAAGACTAGGATTCCACTTGTAATAGAGTAGTCCTAAACCTACTAGGACTAGTCATGTAAGCCCCGCCCCCTTCAACTTATATAAGGAGGGGCAGGGCACCTCAAGAGGGACAAGACAAGACAGACAAGTTAATAGCTCTCGAAATAGAGGTAGCGAAAGAGCACCCATGTACTCGTGAGCATTATCATGATCAATATCAATGAAGCAGGATGTAGGCTTTTACCTCCACCACGAGGTGCCGAACTTGGTTAAAACTCGCGTCTCTCATCCCACTCAACCCCTCTCAAGCTACCACGTAGATGCGTTGGCCTCACAACTAAGTCCTCACACTAGGACATCTGGCGTGACAAAACCACGACAAGCCCAGAGGGCCAAAATGTCACACATTATACCTGAAGGAAAGATAAGACCGGAGTTTCCTCTTCTTGCTGCAAAGCTTGCAACTGAATGCAACATTGTTGTCAGAAACCATGTGCTTGTGCTTCAGTGCTGGAAGGATTACAAGAAAGAGGACAACACTGGGATCTTCCAGGATTTTGTTGGAAAAGTTGGTCTAAGTACACAGTTTAGGCCTTTCCCCTCTTCGATGAATAGCAAGCTATCAATTAGCAAATGCAAGTCAAATACAACATGAAACCGACAAACCTTCGCCCCATACTCATCAGTCTTGCACCTTCCACTGTTATCTACGTATACTATTTGATGTTAAACACTTTCAGAGAAATAATGGACTTCAATTTATACAAATTATAGTCATTTATGCTACATTGGGGAGAGGATTATCACAAAAGTAGTAATGATTTAATATAAATATATTTTGCTAAAGATTTGTCTATTGTTCAAGGCAGATTACCGTTATTTTTCCTGTAGTCAGTTGTTAGCATTTAGATGTGGCAACCTTGGGTGAGGTGATTGTCGTAACTTATGAATTTATAGTTGCCTTTGCACTAGCATGTTGTTTTTATTTTCTATTTTATTATCTTTTGATAGTAACCTGATCCCATTCCACTTTCTGGATCATAGGGAAAAGTACAGATTTAAGAAAAGCAACAGAAAAAATAGGACAACTATGTTTGCAAACACAAGATTTCTATATGCACAGATATCCAGATGTCTCTTCTTTATTTTATTTATGTACTTGAACTCAACATCAATATTGTGATTATTACACATGTTTTTTCTTCTGTCTAGATCAAGCTCCATATGGACAGAGAAGCTGCACCAGTTATGAACGCTTGTACCCAAATGATGAAGTCTGCAGTCCGGCAACAACGATGTAGGCTCAAGAAGAAGTATTTTGATCCTTCCCCGCTCAATTTGGTGATGAGAATTTCTCCTGTCAAATCGATGACTGGTGACAGAACGCGTCCAGAAGCTGAACCCCGTCAGCCCGGACATCCGGCCAGAGGCCCGGACATCCGGCTCTTCCCGAGCCGCCGGACATCCGGACCCCAGCCTGGACATCCGGACCCCGCGTGTCCAGAGAGCAACCGTAGGGCACCCAGGCCAGCCCGGACATCCGGCCCGTCGCAAAGCCCCGGACATCCGGCCCCAGCCCGGACATCCGGCACCTGCCTATGCGCAGAGAACGGGCCAAGGGCCCATGTATCCCCCTCTCACTTACCCCTTCGTGGGCTAGCACTATATATACTCTCCCACCTCCTCCTAGTTAGGGTTAGCAAAGGATTAGCTAATTTTACATAGAGCTTTGCTCATCCATACGGATCTCCTCCTCGTGAGAGACCGCGGCCTCTTCGGAGAAGATCCACCATGAATTCAAGACCCCTTTACAGGAAGATCCCTCGTGGATTCAAGACCTCCTCTCAGAGATGAGCTACCGCCACTTGTATCGTCCTTTGTTGGATTTGGACCATGAATCTCTTTGTGTTCCTTGGATCTAGCCCATGTGTGATCACATTCGTGTTGGTTGAGTGTTTCTCTCGTTTTCCCCCGTGATTTCCCTCGTGTTCTTCCGTGCGTTCTTCGTGTTCCTCATAGGGATCCTCTCCAAACGTGAAAGATCGGCCCTTAGGGTTCCGCCCTACATCATCTTGGTATCATGAGCCACGTTGATCACGTTTTTGGAGCCCCTACCCTTTGTTTTCTAGCTTGATTTTGTTGTTTTCGTCCTAAATCCGAAAATCCCCACCAAAAAATAGCCCCAAATTTTTTTGTGATTTGTTGGTTTGATGATGTTTTGTTGATTTTGATCAATGGATTTGCTTGGTTTCGAGTGGATCTAGCATCTCCCCAAGTTTCCCCATCTTCCATCCATGAAATCTCTCCAATTTTGCCCCCAAAGTCACTGATTTCCGCCCCAAAATCGAGTTCCTCGAGTTCATCCTCGGATTTGCACTACAAAAAAAAAAGACACATCCGTGACATTTTGGACCGAACGAATTTTTTTTCTGTCATACATATGACACTTCTATGACGATAATTGTGACAAAACCCGGTAATATCATAGATGTGGTGGGCTCCTACTTCTATGACAAAAAATCATGACAGAAAATGGGCTTTTTGTCCTGGGCGGGCCGGAGACGCAGATGCGTGACATTCTTTGGGCCGTCCATGATGGGAAAAACCGTGGTAGAAGAGAGGGGGAGGAAAATTTCAGGGAGTTGCCGGTTACGGTGGGAGGTCGGGGGCGGAGCGATGCGCGTTTCTCTCGTACGTACGCGCGTGTGTGCGAGGCGTTGGCTCTAACTGAACCCGAGCGAGGCGTTGGTCTCTAACTGAACCCGAGCGATTGCACTGCAGGCTACGCGTTACTGAACCCGAGCGATCGATCGATGGCTATTAACTGAACCAGATGGAGCGATTCCTTCGCTACTGCTGCTAACTGAAGCACATCGATGTTGCCTCTGGGATGAACAGTGAGCGTTGCAGGGGGGTGGATGAACAGTGAGCGGTGGCGTTGCCTCTGGATGAACAGGAACCCGTGGTGTGGAGGGCTGGATGAACAGTAGACGGTGGAGGGGTGGTTGAACAGGACCCTATGGTGTGGAGGGCTGGATGAACAGTAGACGGTGGAGGGGTGCCCGTGGAGGGGTGGTTGAACAGTAGCCGGTGGAGTAGCACGTGGTGGAGGCTGGATGAACAGGAGCCCGTGGAGGCTGGAGGAGGTCGGCGGTAGCCCATGGAGGCTGGAGGAGGTC
>NC_041389.1:261928054-262010812 GCF_002162155.2 Triticum dicoccoides
GGTACGCCACACCCCTCCCGATCAACAAGACCCACGTTTCGACCGCTCCAACACAAGTCCGTTCGTCCGTTTTGCGGTACGCCACACCCCTCCTGATCAACAGGACCCCCGTTTCGACCGTAGGAGGTCCGTTTCCTCTGTTTTGCGGTACGCCACACCCCTCCTGATCAACAGGACCCCCATTTCAACCGTAGGAGGTCCGTTTCCTCTGTTGTGCGGTACGCCAGGCCTCGTTTCCATCGCTTGTTCCGTCCAAGCCGGTTGGCTCCCATGCGTTCTGTTGCCTCCTGATGAACACGACGCATTCCGTTGCATCCCCATGAACACGACGCATTCCGTTGCCTCCCGATGAACACGACACATTCCGTTGCCTCCTCATGAACACGACGATGACGCTGTTTCTCCGTTCCGACCCAGTCATGTACGTATGCGCGAGTAGGCGTTCGAGTCCCTGCCCGTATGTACGTACGTGGCCGTATTTTCTTTCTTGCACCCTCGCCGTTGTACGTACGTGTACATGCTACGTGCGCGCCTCTACTACGACACGTGCGTGCCTCTACTACGACACGTGTGCGCCTCTACATCCACCAGTATGTACGTACACGTTCGCGACCAGAATGACAACGGTACGTACGCTTCGACCAGGTGGGTCCCGACTGTCAGGCGCTTCCTTGCCTGCGAAGATGTAGCTGGTGGGTCCCAGCAGTCAGGGGGGCGAATCGTTTTTTTTTTTGCCCGGACGCACTTCCTTGCGTGCGATGATGTACCTAGTGGGTCCCAGCAGTCAGGGGTGAATCTTTTTTTCGTGAAATACGGTGGCCCGTCCGGTGGCTCCCGGCTGTCAGGTGGAGGAATCATTATTTTGCGCGTAATAAGGAGGCACTTCCTTGCGGAGGCCGTGGACCCAGCTGTCAGCCTCTCCACGTACAGTCCACGTCCGATGGAAGTCGTTCCTTGACCACGTTGACCACGCCGCGCCGAGAGCACCACGGCGGTGGACGACGACGAGGCCTAGGAAGGGGACGACTCGGAGCCGGGGAAGACGCGGCAGTGGATGCCCACGTGAAGAGGAGTACGAGGATTCACTGGTTCGGCTGCGGTGTCAGGCTGTTGTCGCCGCAAAATAACAGGGGATGGCCTGGACAGCGGTGGGAGTAGTAGGGGGCGGTGAGGCCTCCGCGGCATCACAGCCGGCCACGGGAGGCAGGAGCACGCGGCACGACCGGCGCTGGTTTGGGCGGCTGGAGCAAGAAGACCAGAGGTTGAAGAAGCACTACGGCCGTTGGATGAACATCATACGGTAACAGGAGCTAGAATCGTTCATATTGACTAAGTTGAGAAAGCCCTCCGTCCCCGTCAACTTGGTAGGCCCACAAGTCATCCTCCCACTATGCTGGGTTCCAGCTGGCAGGGGGTATTCATTTTTTTGTACGTAATAAGGAGGCACTTCCTTGCGTGCGAAGATAGCTGGTGGGTCCAACATGTCAGCTGGGGGCACATTTTTTTCGTGAAATACAGAGGCCCTTCTGGTGGGTCCCAGATGTCAGGTGGAGGAATAATTATTTTGCGCGAAATAAGGAGGCACTTCCTTGCTGCGGCCGTGGACCCAGCTGTCAACCTCTCCATGTATAGTCCACGTCCGATGGAAGCTGTTCCTTGACCATGTTGACCACGCCGCGCTGAGAGCACTAGGGCGATGGACGATATCGAGGCCTAGGAAGGGAATGACATGAAGGCAGGGAAGACAGCAGTTGTTTCCCACGCGAAGGGGAGTACGACTGTACGAGGGTTTACTGGTTCGTCTGCCCTCGCCGGAGAATAACAGCAGGTGTGGCCGTGTGGGTGAGTAGAGGGATGGCTAGGCCAGCGATGGGAGTACGGTGGGGCGGTGAGGCCTGCGCGGTAGCACAGCCAGCCACGGGGAGGAAGGAGCAGGCAGTCCCGCCAGCGCTTGTTTGAGCGGCTGGAGCAGGAAGAGCAGAGATTGAAGAAGCGCGACGGCCGTTGGATGGACATCGTACGGTCACTGGAGCTAGAATCGTTCATATTGACTAAGTTGACAAAGCCCTCTATCCCCGTCAACTTAGTAGGCCCACAAGTCAGCCTCCCACTATGGTGGGTCCCAGCTAGCAGGGGGACTATTCATTTTTCTGTGCGTAATAAGGAGGCACTTCCGGTGGGTCCGAGCTGACAGCGGGGGGAATGTTTTTTTCGTGAAATACGGTGGTCCGTCCGGTGGGTCCCAGCAGTCAGGGGGGAAACATTTTTTCTGTGAAATACTGGCGGCCCGTCCGGTGGGTCCCTGCTGTCAGGTGGAGGAATAATTATTTTGCGCGTAATAAGGAGGCACTTCCTTGCGGCCGCCGTGGACCCAGCTGTCAGCCTCTCCACGTACAGTACTCTTCCGATGGAAGTCGGTCGTTGACCACATTGACCACACCGCGCCGAGAGCACCAGGGCGGTGGACGACGGCGAGGCCTAGGAAGGGGAGGATGCGGAGCCGGGGAAGACGCGGCAGTGGATGCCCATGCGTAGAGGAGTACGAGGGTTCACTGGTTCGGCTGCGGTGTGAGGCTGTCGTCGCTGCAGAATAACAGGGGGAGTGGGTGAGTGGAGGGATGGTCTGGCCAATGGTGGGAGTAGTATGGGGACGGTGAGGCCTCCGCGGCAGCATAGCCGGCCACGGGAGGCAGGAGCATGCGGCACGACCGGCGCTGCTTTGGGCGGCTGGGGCAAGAAGACCAGAGGTTGAAGAAGCACTATGGCCGTTGGATGGACATCGTTGACCATGCCGCGCCGAGAGCACCAGGGCGGTGGACGACGGCGAGGCCTACGAAGGGAACGATAGGGAGCCAGCAAAGACACGACAGTGGCTGCCCACGCGGTGGAGAGTACGAGAGTTGACTGGTTCGGCTCCCGTCGTCGGAAAATAACAGGAGGTGTGGGTGAGTAGAGGGATAGACAGGCCAGGGATGCGAGTATGATGGGGCCGTGAGGCCTGCCCACCAGCACTGCCGGCCACGGGAGGCGGGAGCAGGCGGTTCCGACGGTGCTGGTTTGGGCGGCTAGGGCAGGAAGATCAGAGACTGAAGAAGCACGATTGCCGTTAGATTGACATCTAACGGTCTGACGCTGGTAGAGTCGATTGTTGACTAAGTTTCTTTTTTAAGAAACCTTGTCTACGCATGAACTTAGTTGGCCCACAAGTCAGCCTCTAAATCTGTGGCAGACAACATAAGCCCATTTGCTATTTTTTACAATTTGCAGCCCATTTGCTATTTTTTAAAATTTGCAGTCCATTTGCTAATTCTTAAGTAATTTATTACAGCCCATTTTCTGCCCAGGACCACGGTTAAAAAGTTCAACCTTATTTTGCATATTTCGGTGGAGTCCAAACTGTTGTAATCCCGAAATGATAAACATTTTTAAGAACTTATTGATTTGCCAAAAAAAATCGTTTTGTTTTTGTAAGAAAATAAGACGTGGGACAATTGAGTTGATTTAAGGGAAAAGCAGTGGTAAAAAAATCAACGCTGGGTGGGAAAAACAACAAAAATAAGGATGTAAATACGAAAAGGGAATTTTATGTGTTTTCAATATAATGATACGTGTATATGAACTAGTAAAACTATAGGTAGAGATTAGAAAACGGATGTAGGACATGCATTTCAAGAGGAAAATAGAACTGGGCTGTGTGTTTGATTCAGTAACAAAACTGCCTGCGGATGTTGTAAGACAAAATATAACTGACGTTGGCGGGCCAGAGGCCAGTAGATACCTGCTGGATCTTTGAGCCCCGTTGTCGTCATGGGCTGGGCCTGTTAAAAACAAAACCAACCCTGGTTTGTCTACAGCCCAGTTGAAACTTGCTCGACCTGAAAAAACAATATACGTGCTCAATAAACGAGAGAATTCTGCAAGCACGGACTGATAACTGGGACGCAGGACGGATATTGTTTTTTTATCGTGATAATAAGTGCATGCACTTGTTTCAAAAAAACTGCAGAACTGGGAATTCAAACGGTGGGTGCTTATGCTACCCATCAAATAAAAATCAGGTGCCTGAGAATTCGTTTCGAAACAAATGATTCAGCTTTATATCCATGTCGACCCTCGGCATGATGGTTGGAAGCAAATGCAAGTTCATACCAAAAGATCGTTAACAACAATACCAACTTGCGGACGACAAGGTAGTACAACTACCAATACCAAACTACTCCTGGCCCTAGTGTTCGTCTGGTAGAAAATCTTGCAGAGGACTAGCTCCCGCTCCTTCTCTTGCTCCAGGTCCCCGATGTGGTACTGGTGCATCACCCAGTTGGTCCTCTGCTGGTCGAAGTTCTTGTTGGTGTGCAGCACCAGAACCTTTTTTGCTGCTCGTCTGCCGGTCGTTGACCATCACAGGCAAGGTATTGTCGGTCTTGTGCCACATTGCGTGCGTGCCGCACTCTGACTGTATCTTGCGATGCGTCCACGTGCCCCTTTTGAACGCCCTGGAATTGCGCTGGAAGAAACGCTTCCTTAGGCCACTCAGTGTGATACCTGCAGTATTGTGGAATACAGGTTTTAGTGTACCTAGTTGGCATTTTCATAACATCTTTGGCATGTTGCAGTCACTTGTTTCACTTTTTATTAACTGTCAAATTGTAATTGTTTCACCAGGTCTGCGTCTAAAAAGAAAAATAGAGTTATAAACAAAGGAATATGTTTGTGCAAGTAGATGGCCGATCGGTGTCTTACCTGGAAGTTTCTCAGGTTGGGTGTAGCATATGTCGTGCTCGCTGTCGATGGTTAGTATGAACAAATCGATGAGAGACTGAAATCTCGCGCTGTCAACACTCACTTTGGCCTCAAGGTGCTCGATCAGCTCCTGATCCGTGGGATCGAACTTGACGCCAGCCGGCAGCACCGGCCAATCCTTCTTCGACTTGCATCGGTAATTCCAGTTATATGGTACTCAATGTATGACCAATCGACTGTTTTAAGTGAATGATGAAAGATTTCGACAGAGTAAAAACTCGTCGACAGTTGTACGAGAGTAATTGCCATGCCGTTTTGCAAGGGCGCTTGTAAAAACTCTAAACTCTATTCTCCTCTTATTTAATGGATGAGGCAAATCTTTTGCCTCCGTTTCGAAAAAAAAGATTTCGACAGATAAGTGGTACTCCAAATCTGAAGTCCGGAATACCCGAACACGCCGACGGGATTCTTGTGTCACCTCACGCGTAGCGTGTTGTCATGTCAATTCAATGTGTGGACATGATGAATAATTTGACCGACGTATACTAGTACTGCTACTGTACTACTTACTAGTCGTATTTAGTGTCATAATTTATACATAGGTTTAACTAACAAGTACGCACTTGAAGCCTAACTGATATATATGTATATATATGGCTTCTGCACAGCATCTCCATCATCGTTATCAGTACATCCTATGCAGGTGAGTTAGGATGCACTTGATCCCAGGAAGGTATCAATCCTTCAAACTAGAGGAGTGCTTCAAACTAACAACAGTACATAATATCCAACAAAAGAGGGTCGTGCTACAGCAGCAGAATACATGGCTCAGTCTAGATATCAGCACGAATCAAGTTGTGCATATTTGCTGTTGGCATGAACCACATCGCCGCATGTCGGGTTTGCAAAAGCCATTCATCGCATGGAAGCTTGATGCCTTTCACACACTGAAGATTACCTGGCAACAAGCTGTGTCGATGAATCTCTGGATATGGTGATTCATGAAACCCATGGTATGATGTGTAAACACAGCCCCCCCTCACGAATGGAAGTTGCATAGCACAGTAATCATCACCGGTGATATGATCGATGATTGGTTGGATGATCGAATAATTGAGCCCGAGGAACAAGGAGTGGTTGCCGAGGCTGTAAACCCGCCTCTAGTTGAATACGCATGGCCCAACGGAGCTGGGATCTTTCTCGAACACGAAGCAGCCATAGCCATCAATGTCATGTACGCCCCATGCATTGTACTGCATGTGGTTTGATGTAATGGTTTGGTCAATTTGGTATGTGTGAATGAGCATCAAATGACCGCCGTCAGCTGAACGAGCAATAAACCAGCACCCATTGGCTGGTATGATTCCAGGTCCTGGAATCATGAAGGCCAGCGCATTTGCGTCTACTGCAACAATTCAAATTGGAGACCAAAAGGACAAAAATAAACAATCATGTTCAGAGTATGTGTGGAATTAAGATTATTATAACAATGACACATATCATAGACAGAGAATTGCAATGCCGTGGTCATAATCATACCCCAAGTTAAAAAAATAAGCCAATGGCTTTCATATTCTAGCAACATGTCATGGTTCAAACATCATGTAACAATGAGAGGAAAACAGCTATGACAGCACCTACTCATATTCTACCATAGCACTTACTACTACTATTCTCATATCAAGTCTAAGCAATAACATGCGTTGTTATAAAAATCTAGTAAACGAGAGTAACATATAGCAATCATGATGTTATGCTCATAATATGTATTCTAACAATCATTAGATGCCAATTGTTCTCATATCAACTCTAACAATAACTTGTGTGGTCATAAAAATCTAGGAAATGAGAGGAACATATAGCAATGATGTGGTTATAGACATGCTATGCATTCTAAATTTGTAACAAATGAATAGGCGGTCGTATTCATAAGGTAAAGATGAGATGAGATAGAACAATTACACGATGACAGATTCCACCATAGGCAGCCAATCTATGCGTCGACCGCGTAAACGATGCCATCGTGCACTATAGCATCAGACAGAAATGTTGCCTCAACAGGATTGATGATGAGCCATAACCATGTATGGCGACCGGATTCTAGATAGACTAATCGCATGTTGAACAAGGCAATGAGCTTGTAATCCATGTAGTCTTATGATGGTGTGGGCACTTCGCAGATTACAACTTTCTGCAAACAGAGGTCGAGCCAAAAGCTTGACGCGTCTCGTGCGTAGTAGGCAGGAGTGTCCGGCGGGCCGCGAGGCTCGATGTCGGCGGTATCCAACGATGGAAGGGTGATCTCTCGCTGGGTGTAGATATCCACGAGACGCCATGGACTACCAGTGTGGTGGATGAGGATGATCCAGTTGGCCTTCATGCCCGCCCAGTAGTGGTCGCGCATGAAGGACAGGTGAACGGGTAGTGGTAGCATGTCGAGGGGCACCACGGCAACCTCCGTAGGATCGTCAAGTCGGTGTCTGGGCCACCTGCGAGGATCGGGCATCAGCAAGCAGGGTGTCTTGAAAAGAGCTGGCCGGTTGTAGATGAGTAGACGGTACAAAGACACCGAGCATGCGGCCAGACGGACGGTGCTGAGTAGGTCCATACGACTACAGATCTGCTCCAAGAGAACATCAGGGAGGGAATTCCAATCGTGGCTCTGCGTGTCAGTCGGTTCTGCCATTGGGGTTTTCGGTGCCTGTGAGCCAGCGGGGAAGTGGATTCGGGCGGGCGAGTGAAGAAGCTTCTCCTCGTGTGGCCGAGCAGTGAGCGTGGGGATATGGTACGCGCGAGCTACCAAGGAAGATGGCACGGGTGGGCGCGCAGTGAGCAGGGGTCAATGGTGTGCGGCCGACGATGGGGAAGAGAGGAGCAAGAAGAAGAGAGGAGGAAGAAGAGTGGAAGACGGGGAAGAAAGTGCATTAAATCTCAATTCTACTAGTACTACTACCAGGATATAGGCACCGTCCTCCGGAGTGTAAATAGTTACACCGATGACATGTGGGTCTACCATAAGAGGGCCCATATGTCAGTTAATGGAGGACACAGGTGCATAGGCGTATTTGCAGAAGAGTGCTCTACTGGCAAACATGATGGCAGTACTGGGTAAGGCTGATTTGGTAACACCAACACGCTGGTTCAGCTTATTAATTACGTGTCCCATCTACTGCGGCGTGTATTGTCACTTCACTGCGAAGACTAGTTGAATAGTTCTCTCTGACCGAGATGGGGAATGATGGATCGCGAGGATTTCCTTTCTACAGTATCCCTATGCATCTACACTCACTTCACTCATTTTGCTTCGTACCTAGTCACTTGTTGAAATCTGTAGAATGACAAATACTCCGTATTTGGGAACAGAGGGAGGCTTTTACTCCGTACTGGAGTATTTGGGAACAGAGGGAGTATCACCATATGGAGGGAACAGAGGAAGTTTGAAATATGAACATGTCAATGGGAGGGAGTAAGCCCCATGCATGCATGCATGCATGCAACATGCAACACTCACACGTACTCCACATGGACGCACGCAACACTCACGCACCCATGCGGCACATAGCACACGACGCAACACACACGCTCACGCTCAAGTTCTCAACCTACTCCCTACGTCCATGAAAGACTGTACATTTAGAGATTTACACATTGACCAGGGTATAATTAACGCCCAAAAGTAGCAAACTTATGTGTGCATGCGACCATTGAGATAAGAAGATTAAATGAAGGCCGTTGCATGCTGTAATTAAGGATAGATATGTAGCCTATACCTACAGCACAAGTTGGTGCATTAGTCAATCAATATCGATTTAGATTAAAGGCTAAATGCATTGGAAGTGTAGATGTACATCATGTACTACTACACTCTTTGTTTTATAGCCGATGTACACTCTTTGTTGGAAGGCCGAGGGAGGACACGTGCATGCACTCACATACACAGCCAGGGCGGTTCGGGCGCAAGGGTTGGACTCGTGTGGTGCCTGCGTAAAGTTTTGTTTAACTGATTTCTTTGCTCCGCCAACTGACAGGTGGGACCCAGAAACTAGGTGACAATTTAACCAGTCAACAAAGTACCACGTCGACTATGTGGCCGGTCAGTAGGGTGCAATACGGTGCTCTACGATGAGCTAGTGATCGTATAATCGACGCAAAACTATATATAGTGACCGTAAAGAGCGTATTGTTACATACGTTGACCGCCAGTGTATTTTTCTCGTTTCAAATTAAGCCATATTAATCGGAAAGGACGCGGTATGGACTACTACTAGTACTAGTACTGCTTTAATGTGTCCCGTCAACTCGCCAAACGAGGAGAAGCTTGCTTACTACGCCTCTCCCTCGCCCACGCGCGCGGTGGTTCACGGGACGAGGAGAGGGTTTTGACTACAGCGCCCTCTCCCTCTTCCTCTCCCTCGCCCTCGCCCTCGCCCTCGCGGTGGACGTGCAGCAGTTCAATCGGTGTCAGATTGCCAGACGCATATTGTACTGTAGTATCATCATTGTTGGACCTTCCGAAGAGACAAAGAGGCAAGTGCAAGGTTCACACGAGTACGAACTGTTGAACCTCCCGAAGAGGCAAATAGCCAAGCGCAAGGTTTTATAGGAGTTGTCGTCCTAGTAGGAGTGTACTACAACTATAGCGAACGATGCTATAGTATGATGCCACCACGTCACGTATATCCAAAGTTGTGCCACCTTTTTTTCTCAAAGAGCGTGTTGGAGCCCGTGCAACAACCACACCAGTTGCACGTACGCATAACACATTTACTAGTAATAAATTCTAAAGGACAAATGCCAGTATGCCACACAAGTTCATCTCCAATTCATGTGATAAATTTGTGCACGACTAGTCTACATATATTCATAGCGCTACCGTTCACAATTACCGTACTCCACTTACGCGTTATAGATGGGCTACATGCATGTCCTCCTCCAGGTTCCAGTCCCAGGTGTTCTTCATGGATGGCACGATCCATAGCGGTGGGCAACGGGAATCATTGTCGCGGCTTTCTAGTCCGGTTCCACACGATGGAGACTCATCCAAGCTGAAGCGGCATAAATTAGGGATAGCGTGTCCCAGCATGTCGTTCATCCGGCGGTGCGCAATGAAGACACAACCATGCTTCATGAACGGCAGGCCTTCCATGTCGTGCAAGGAAGGTGGCATCTGCTTCACAATGGGGTAGCTGTCCCCGATGAAAAGCGAGTACTCTCCAAGAGTGTTCCTCGGCATCCACATAGCATCACGGTGGTCGAACTCGGCGCCGTTCATCTGGTACACGCAGCATCCTAGATCTGGACACATGGTGACATACATATTCAAGGTCCATGCATAATAATGTTGTGCTCAAATATGGCGGTCAGTAATACTGTGCAGCAAATAGTGCTACTCCGGTATAGAGGAAGTAAAATAACCGGCTTATTATATATAGCCACTCTTGGCTACATGGATGAGATAGTAAGACATGGAAAAACAAAAATGGTGGCAGCTAGTGGGTTCAAGTCTTCAAGGGCCCAGCTAGCTATACGCGTCCTCCATGGTAAAAAGTACTCCTACAAGTAGTACTAAGTATACTACTAGTACAACAATGAAAGAGAAGGGGAGAGGGTTAAAAAATGGAATACCTGGGTAGATGGTGACGGTCCGATCGTGGTAGATTGTGTGACCATGTTGCACATCAATGGTACCATGGGTAACGACTGCTAAGATAGTTGATCCCAATATGCCAAAGTCAGCTACAAGGTTCCAGGTTAGACCGAATCGCGGATGCAAATGCACATCCAGGATCGGCGATCTTATTTTGATTGGGGGATGACTGGTCCCTGCAAAATAATGGAGTATCGTTAGGGATGCAAATGATGGTTTGTGCATTCCTTTTGTAATCTACCGTACCGTAGGATGGCAACCAGATGAAACAAGTCCCCTGGCTTGTCACTGCGAAGATGCGGCCTAGTTGGCGCACGGCGTCTTCGAATGTGTAGGGGTACAAATCTGCCGCCGCCAACATGCGGCAGCCTTTGCCGTTACTGCGTCTTGCATTGATGGCAATCCTTATGTTGAACACCGCGGTGAGATAGTAATCGTCGTAGCCGCGTCGCTTTGTCGGCGGGTCCGCACTTGCTATCTTCTTCAATCTCATGTAGGCATCATCATACGTATTCAATCCCAGCCAGTCCGGAAGGCCGATCCCAATGGTGGAGAAGGGGTCTACCGGAACGGCTGCACTGCTGTGGATGTTGTGCAAAATGATGGTGGTATCCGGCCGGAGGTATGCAAGCCAATATTCGTTGGCACCGACCCAGACCTATATATAAGACGGTGGGCAGCGGAGAAATTACGGGATGGAAATGGAATAACTAAGTACTACATGATCAAACTCCATTACTGACCTGCTCATCGGACAAAATCCGACTACCTCTCAACGTCGGCAGCTCTATCGGAGTCAACGTGCAACCATGGCCAGGGAGCGGTGGACTGCTCGAAGGATTGTCCCATAGAAGAACCTTCTCCTCGAGGACGCATGGAAGACCAACAAGCATGGCCTTTTCCCAAACTTGTTTAAGCAGCGTCTTGAAAAAGTTGGTGCAGGAAGCACCGAGTCTTGCGGCGGTGAGGACGTCGGAGCAGCATGCGATTTCTCCCAGAGGATCGTCGTCCAAGGTCTCCCAGCCCCGACGAGGAGGAGAACCGCCTGGCGAATCCATGGGAGCAGCGACGAACTGCCTTCTCTTCGAGGGGAGGGGAACTGGCGAGGAGGAGATAAGAGCATAGTAACCGCAGGGCCTCGTCCCTTCCAACTGTAGATCGTTCCTCAGCGAAGGGGTGAGGCTATTATTTACTACTAGTACTAGCATTATGGAACGTTATGGGATTGCATTATACTGTAAATAATAGCACTAGTAAGAAATTTTTGGCACTAGGTAGTAGTTTTTGGTGTGGATTAAGAAATTTTGGGTATGTTTTTGCCATTTTTTGTACACGCCAACTAGTGTCAAAAAACGTCTTACATTATGTGACGGAGGAGTACGTACTCGTACTGTAGCAGTACCAGTACTACTTTTTTCAACTACGAGTATTAGTGCGATGTACTGTACTTCTAGTCTAGTCTAGTCTAGCACCAGTTTTGAACTCTTGAATCTCAGGACCAAGGAGCCACGGTTGGAAGTGGAGGGTACTTCTGTTCTCTAGAACCATAGCTGTACTATCAATGCAGGGGAAGTACACCTGTGTAGTGGCCTAGTGGGTACTCTCGGTGCTATATTCAACCGCTCCTATCACGTAGGAGTAGCTGGCCTACTCAGCCGCTCCTCTCACGCACACACTAGCAGCCTGTTTATCAGCGACGGTTACTGCGGTCTGCGGGGGTAGAACATTTGAGTTATTTGATACAGCGAGACTAGGCTTTTCGCTCCCATTTGTGGAGGTGTAATGGATCTCGTCGAACTTTGTTAGTAGTTCCTTCTTTATGAATGAGATGAAGCAAAGCTTTTGCCTCTGTTTCAAAAAAAACACGTCAAGAGGAATTTCTTTTATAGTAGAGCCGATAATGGAGTGAATTCCATGCGTGCAATGCCACAAGCTACAGTGTACTAGTAGTACAGCACTTTACATAGAGTACAGAGCCATATTGCACAGTTCCCAATGCCCCGCCAGGCTTTTCCGGATCCTCGGACTTAATTGGGAGGCGCTAGTTTAAATATGCTACTAATAGCTGATGAGGAAGCTGCAAGCGAGGTGCGGCTAGGGCGAGCACGCGAGCCACGGGATGCTGGGAAGGAAAACCCGTTCACGTGGCTAGGCTGCCAAGTGCACCCAGATTGTGGGGCCGCACGTTCGTTTGACTTCAAAACTCAAACTACCCGTGTAAAATATTGGCTCGCAGCGAAGTGTAGTAGTACTATTTTTTTAAAGGCCGCCGTGCGTTCAGCCGGGATCGAACCCACAAAATGAGGTATAGACTCCCGCGACCACTAGTAGTACTCATTGATGCATCTATCGTTGACACAACTGAGGTCTACTCAGCTTCTTCAGCTGTTTGGGGGGCCCTTCCTAGCCAGGCCTAGTGCCTTCTAAAGTGCTCTCAGTTTTGTATATTCTTTTGTCGGCGCGTTTATTTGCATTGGTGGCGAACTTTGATGCCCAGTGGATGTAATATGTGATAGCCATGATAGCCTAGCGTAAGTTGCTTGCTTATTTATTTCCTTGTTGTCTTGTTTATTTGTTTGCTTGTAGTCATTGCAGTTCTTTTTCTGCGGTTTGCTAGTGACTGCAATAACCTATTTTTTAAAACTAGGCTACAATAACCATGGGCTAATATTTACTGTAGTGACACTGGCCCTCCGACGGGCCGTAGAAACAGTGGGCCTTCTACGGGCCGTAGAAACAATGGGCCTTCTAAGGGCCGTAGAAACAATGTGCTTTCTACGGGCCGTATCATCAATGGGCCTTATACCGGCAGTATGATAACATGGGCCAATAACAGGCCGCATTATGGCCGTAAACGGGCTAGAGTTGGAATCGTCCGTTCATGGGCTGACCATAACGGGCCATCGTTAATAGGCCGTATTTCATGACGCTATGAAAACGTCGCAACGTATTAACGGACCATAAACGGGCCGACTGTAACCACGGGCTGAATTTGGCCCACAAGCAGAAAATGACAGTAACAGGCCGTAAGTAAATGAATGCTGGAAATGAGCCCAAGAATAGATGGGATCCGAGAAGGCCGAAAGATAACATGGGCTGGAAATGGCCCAACGGAATAACGGGGCGTTAATGGTTATAAAGTGATACACCGTTCATTACGGGCCAGTTTCACCACGGGCCGTTAATGGGTGTAAAGTGATACACTGTTCATTACGGGCCAGTTTCACCACGGGCCGTTAATAGGCCAAGAGTTACATAGGGCCTCATATGGGCCGAAAGACGTCATGGGCCATACATGGGCCAGAAGTGAAAACAGGCTGGAATCATATTGCGTGGCCCAGATGACGCTATTGGGCCTAATTCGGATAGGGCGTAACGGGCCTTGGGTTAGCGGGCTGTAAATGGGCTATATGCGAACAGGCCGTTAACAGGCTTTCCATGGGCCGGCCCGCCACATTTTGACCAAGTTAAACGGGCCGGCCTTTTCACAGGAATGGGCCTCTGTTGGGCTGTGCCACGTGTCGACGTATCATAGGCGCCTTCCGTCCAATGAGTGGATGACATCTGCCCCAATGATGAGCAGACACGTGTTTCCTCCAGCCAATGATGATTTTACACGTGGAAAATCCCCATTGGTCGGGGCTGTTAACGGGTTATCGGATCCAAAACCCGACCCGATAGCTTAACGGCGTTCCATTACGGTGGATGCCACGTGTTGGTCACCCTTGACGAAAGCACTTCTGTGACGCGCGATTTATCGTCATGGAAGTGGACACTTCCGTGATGATAATTTTGGTAATGTCATGGAACACTTCTATGACAGCAGGTATGACTATCTTGATTCTGTCATAAATTTGTCATGGATGTACATGCATGACAAAAAACGCGACCTACTATGCCAAACACGTATCATCACGAAAGTGTTTTTTTTGTAGTGTTGGAGCCCGGACATCCGGCCATCCCGGAAATCCGGCCATTAGCCCGGACATCCGGCTCCTGGAGCGCATTTTCGCGCAAGGTTCTGGACATCAGGTCCTGGACATCCGGCCAAACCCGCGGATGTCCGCCCGCTGTCATTTCAGTTTTTCCCGTTTCACCGTTTTGACCATAACTAATTCATCCGAAGTCCGAGTTTGACGTTCTTTAGCTCGTTTTGAAGCTATTGACATCCCCAATCCCACAAAAATACCACCATCGCCATTTTACTCCATCAAATTTTTGAAAATTTGGCAAGTTTGCCTAGGCCCTCCACCATATCATCCGCATAGCCACCACCGACTTCCGCAACCTAACCCATTTTGTTCACCATAGCATTTGAGGTTGTTTGAGTAGTGACTTGAGTCTCCTAAGATGTTTAGGCTACTTAGGGACGGTTGCTTCTTCATCAACCACCACTACTTCCGCATAACCTTGCCCACCATACACTTCCACCACCCCAACATAACCCAATTTTGTTTGAGTTGTGGCTTGTTTCTCCCAAGGTGTTTAGGCTACTTAGGGACGGCAACTTCAACTCCGACACGTGTATAGCCCATCATCCCACTTCCGCATTGCCATGTGCAAATTACCACCGCTTTCCGCTACCACCATTTTGACATTTGACGTTTGAGATTTTGAGTTCGCGGTTTTTCCGTTTCCTAAGGTGATTCGGCTACTTAGGGACGAGTCTCCATCATCTTGGTTTCTACATCAAGAACACTGACACTCATCATCGCCTCGAGGTCGTCATTGACTTTGACCACTTAACCATCATCCGTCCGGGGCGTACAAACAAGAAATCCTCGACGGTAACCTTCATATCATCTTGGTATTGCGGTATCCCTCCATTGTAGATTCTCCTTGCCATTGCATTGTTAACCCCTAGCCCATTTTGCGTCACTTGCCTATCGAGACTAGCCATTTGAGTATTGCCGGCAACGTTACTTGTGCACATTAGTGATCATACTTCCCATACCATACATACCATATCATCGTGGTGCATATATTGGTATCATATCTTGTGTCACAAGTTTGTTCCCGCATATACACAATTGCTATCTTGGTTTGTGCATTGTGTAAAAGTGGCCATACAAAAAAAAGAAATAAAGCTTTTAAGCAAATAAAGAGAGCAAAGAAGCTTGTAAGCAAGTGCCATAGCATCATACCACATTGCATAAGATTGTCATATCCGATCATCTTGGATCATCTTGAGGGAACACCGAGAACCATACATACTTGGGATAGAAATCCATATATTTTGCATCTTATAGGTTGCGCACAAGTGTCGTATCCGCCTATAGAGCAATCGTGCTAGCGTCTCTCTTGATTTGTGCAACATGAGTGTTTTCCGTGGATTCCACATTTTGTGCTCATTCCTTGGTTGCATGACCCCATTTATCTATCCGTGTGTGTGTTTTCGTGTGCCACATATTGCTATTGGTCTACTTGTTTTGCTTGCGAATTTGTGAATCTCTTTCAACATTATTGACTCTTGCTAACATTTTGCATCAAATTTTTTGTACCACTATCCTCACCGAGCTCCACCATAAGCCTTACTTGTGTAGGTGTGATAACCGACAAGAATTGGTACCAATTGTGCTATTTCCTTGTTACACATTTGAGTGATCATTGATCCATCTTCAACATTGGTCAAGGTACATTTGGTATAGTTCTTCTCTTTCTTCCACTCATATTTGCTCGAGTCTTGTGATGGATAGGCAAGGCATTTCCTCTCTGGTCTACGACAACAATGACGGCGTGAACAACTACATCACCAAAGCGTCCACCTTCTATCTACAACGATAAATGCAAGGCACACAATCAAGATTGCGAGAGCGCATCGAGAACATCTCCATCGACATTCGTCACTCCAAAGCAAGGAAAAGGGACTACATCGACAAGAAGCTTTCCGCACATAAAGAGGAGCAAGATGCAAGGATGGAGGATATTAGAGCCTTGATCAAGTCTTCTTCCCCTTCGTCATCTTCAAGGCGGCGACATTCAAGCCACAAGTCTTCGGAGCGCGAACACGATGCAAGCGCAAGTCGTCCACGTCCACATCTACATGGAGACCACCATCACGTTCGTGATCCACATCGTCATGAAGGGCAAGTCACCTCCAAGCAACATGTGCACGATGACGATGAACGACATCTCCTACGAGCTCAAGAACGACAATGGCATCATCATCATGAAGATGCTCCACAAGCGCAAATGCACAAGTCCCAACAAGCCCTACTTCACGCCAAGTCGAAGCTTCATGAGCAAAAGAGAAGACCGCAAGACGAGCACCACCAAGACAGAGCTATGGAGACCACCACCATTTCGGCATCTTTGCCAAGTGCTATCAAGGCATCTTCTCCTTTGGACGTACGGCATCTTCGCCTACTTCCCACAAGTACGCCTACAACAACTTCATCAAGTCCAAGGCGACCACCTACGAGCGGGGACGGCACTTCCATCTTCGGAAGCCCCTCAAGGAAGATGGCCGAGCATGGGAAGCTCCCTTCGGTCATGGAGACGAGCTACGAGGTGCCACATCATATGGACCTCCAACAACAAGACAGCGACAAGAATGTTGAGCAAGGGCCATCCCCTTCGACCACGGCGACGAGCGTGAACCTCTTCAATAACATGAAGACGGCGCCCATATTGGACTCATACTCCGAGTCAAGCTACGCGACCGCACATGGAGACATTTGCACCTACATCTCTCCGACACCCACATATGTTGAGATGCCCCATTTGTCATGTGAGAAGAGCCACCATCCCATGAGTGAGATGAGTGACTCCACCATATATGACATTGAGAGCATTTCCTATGAGAGAATGAGTGTGACCACCACTAGCCCCACACATGAGAGCATGCCACACATCCTATGTGAGGTTGAGCGCGATTTGAGTGACTCCACCAACCATATGAGTGAGAGCATCCTTGAGGGAGTGAGTGAGCCACAACACTTAGCGAGTGAGGTAGTTGACACGGCATGTGAGGCCACTATGATTTCTAACAACTTAACCTCTACTCCGAGTGTGTTTCTTTGGTGCTAGGTCTCCTACATGACGGCATTCCTACCATCGACGAGTCCATCCCTCCAATGGGCAAATCGATGGCCATGGTGGACGATGTTGCACCCCCCACAAGGTTCCATCAAGATGAAGATGACAACGATTGGATCTTCAACACATCACCTACAACACATGACCGACGCTCCAAAGGTAACATAGGTGTTGGTGCTTGTCATGTCCCACTAGTGGACTCTCTTGACATCGATTGCTCCCATGATGTTGACCCGCCTATTCCCATGCTTCATGCTAGTGAGACTTCTTCGTGCCTTGACTTACCTATTTATGATGAATATGATGATGAGCATGTTGAGTTGCCTAGTTGTGATGCTATGCTTCATAGGATATCATGTGAAAATTCTATTGGTCATGTCATGTTTGATAATCATTTACACTTGTCATATGCTATGAGTGAGATCTCCCATATCGTTTCATTACAATCTCAACATAGTAACTATGCATGCCCCATTAAAATCAATCCCATTTGCACTTATGGCATAGATGACGAGATGATGGTCATTGGCTTTTGCTTCTCGTGTGATGATATTGCCATGCTTCCTTTACAAGATTTGTGCAATTCCTCTACTATGACATGCCATGATCACATTGTTTCGAATATACATTGTTTTGGATGTTGTCAATATTCTCCATGTGATGTTGCTACTCATGCTCATGAGGAGACCCCCATAGTTTCCTCATACATATTCGGAGATCTTGATGCATTTCATACTTTGCATGATTCACATGATAGTGTACACCATATGCATTCCATGAATAACAATGCTCTAGATATTGCTCGTGATGCTTTACACAATTCGAGTCTCCAGTACGCTATACATAATAACAAACCTCTCATGTGTTGGAAATATGCCCTAGAGGCAATAATAAAATGGTTATTATTGTATTTCCTTGTTCATGATAATTGTCTATTGATCATGCTATAATTGTATTAACTGGAAACCGTAATACATGTGTGAATACATAGACCACAACATGTCCCTAGTGAGCCTCTAGTTGACTAGCTCGTTGATCAATAGATGGTTATGGTTTCCTGACCATGAACATTGGATGTCATTGATAACGGGATCACATCATTAGGAGAATGATGTGATGGACAAGACCCAATCCTAAGCATAGCACAAGATCGTGTAGTTCGTTTGCTAAAGCTTTTCTAATGGCAAGTATCATTTCCTTAGACCATGAGATTGTGCAACTCCCAGATACCGTAGGAATGCTTTGGGTGTACCAAACGTCACAACGTAACTGGGTGGCTATAAAGGTGCACTACAGGTATCTCCAAAAGTGTCTGTTGGGTTGGCACGAATCGAGACTGGGATTTGTCACTCCGTATGACAGAGAGGTATCTCTAGGCCCATTCGGTAATGCATCATAATGAGCTCAATGTGACTAAGTAGTTAGTCACGAGATCATGCATTACGGAACGAGTAAAGTGACTTGCCGGTAACGAGATTGAACAAGGTATAGGGATACCGCCGATCGAATCTCGGGCAAGTAACATACCAATGGACTAAGGGAATTGTTTACGGGATTGATTGAATCCTCGACATCGTGGTTCATCCGATGAGATCATCGTGGAATATGTGGGCGCCAACATGGGTATCCAGATCCTGCTGTTGGTTCATGGCCGGAGAACGTCTCGGTCATGTCTGCATGGTTCCCGAACCCGTAGGGTCTACACACTTAAGGTTCGGTGACACTAGAGTTGTTATGGGAAATAGTATGTGGTTACCGAAGGTAGTTCAGAGTCCCGGATGTGATCTCGGACATCACGAGGAGTTCTGGAATGGTTTGGCGGTGAATATCGATATATTGGACGAAGGGTATTGAAGTCTGGAAGTGTTCCGGGGGTACCAGGCTATGGCCAGCATGACCGAAAGGTGTTTCGGGAGCCCCGGCAAGTGATGGAGGGCCTCAGGGGCCAAAGGAGAAGGGGCAAACCAGCCCACTAAGGGGTGGTGCGCCCCCCACACCCTTTCCCATGTTATTTGGGGACGTGGGGCGCCTCCACCTGGCTTGGGAAGCAATCCTCCACCTGTTTGGCTTGGGGGGCAAGTCTCCCTAGGATTTTCCCTAGGGAGATCCAATCTGCTTGGCCACCGCCCCCTAGGGGAAACCCTAGGGCGCCTTCCCCTCTCTCCTTGCCCCTATATATAGTGGAGGGGTGGGAGGGCAGCCGCACCCTTCCCTTGGCGCAGCCCTCTCCCTCCTCCAACACCTCCTCCTCCGTAGTGCTTGGCGAAGCCCTGCTAGAGAACCACGAGCTCCACCACCACCACGTCGTCATGATGTCAGAGTTCTCCCTCAACTTCTCCTCTCCCCTTGCTAGATCAAGAAGGAGGAGACGTCCCCGGGCTGTACGTGTGTTGAACATGGAGGCGCCGTTCGTTCGGCGCTAGATTGGATCTTCCGCGATTTGAATCGCCGCGAGTACGACTCCATCGTATGCGTTTTGAAACGCTTCCGCATTGCGATCTTCAAGGGTATCAAGATACACTCCTCTCTCTCTCTCTCTCTCTCCTGTTGCTAGAATCTCCATACATTGATCTTGGTGATGCATAGAAAATTTTGAATTTCTGCTACGTTCCCCAACAGTGGCATCATGAGCTAGGTCCATGCGTAGTTTCTATGCACGAGTAGAACACAAGTTGTTGTGGGCGTCAATTTTGTCAATTTACTTGCCACTACTAGTCTTATCTTGATTCGGCGGCACTGCGGGATGAAGCAGCCCGGACCGACCTTACACGTACGCTTACGTGAGACAGGTTCCACCGACTGACATGCACTAGTTGCATAAGGTGGCTAGCGGGTGTCTGTCTCTCCCACTTTAGTCGGATCGGATTCGATGAAAAGGGTCCTTATGAAGGGTAAATAGCAATTGGCATATCACGTTGTGGTTTTGGCGTAGGTAAGAAACGTTCTTGCTAGAAACCTATAGCAGCCACGTAAACACTTGCAACAACAATTAGAGGACGTCTAACTTGTTTTTGCAGCATATGTCGTGTGATGTGATATGGCCAAAGGATGTGATGAATGAAATATATGTGATGTATGAGATTGATCATGTTCTTGTAATAGGAATCACGACTTGCATGTCAATGAGTATGACAACCGGCAGGAGCCATAGGATTTGTCTTAATTTATTGTATGACCTACGTGTCATTGAATAACGCCATGTAATTACTTTACTTTATTGCTAAACCGTTAGCCATAGTAGTAGAAGTAATAGTTGGCAAGACAACTTCATGAAGACACGATGATGGAGATCATGGTGTCATGCCGGTGACGATGATGATCATGGCTCCCCAAACATGGAGATCAAAAGGAGCAAAATGATATTGGCCATATCATGTCACTATTTGATTGCATGAGATGTTTATCATGTTATTGCATCTTATTTTCTTAGAACGACGGTAGCATAAATAAGACGATCCCTCATTAATATTTCAAGAAAGTGTTCCCCCTAACTGTGCATTGTTGCGAAAGTTCGTTGTTTCAAAGCACCACGTGATGATCGGGTGTGATAGATTCTAACGTTCACATACAACGGGTGTAAGCCAGATTTACACACGCAAAACACTTAGATTGACTTGACGAGCCTAGCATGTACAGACATGGCCTCGGAACACAAGAGACCGAAAGGTTGAACATGAGTCGTATAGTGGATACGATCAACATGAAGATGTTCACCGATGATGGCTAGTCCGTCTCACGTGATGATCGGACACGGCCTAGTTGACTCGGATCATGTATCACTTAGATGACTAGAGGGATGTCTATCTAAGTGGGAGTTCATTAAATAATTTGATTAGATGAACTTAATTATCATGAACATAGTCAAAAGGTCTTTGCAAATTATGTCGTGGCTTACGCTTTAGTTCTACTGTTTAAGATATGATCCTAGAGAAAATTTAGTTGAAAGTTGACAGTAGCAATTATGCGGACTGGGTCCGTATACTGAGGATTGTCCTCATTGATGCACAGAAGGATTATGTACTTAATGCACCGCTCGGTATGCCGAACCTCGAGCGTTGTCTGTGGATGTTGCGAACATCTGACATACACGTTTTGATGACTACATGATAGTTCAGTGCGTAATGTTAAACGGTTTAGAATTGAGGCACCAAAGACATTTTTGAAACATCGCGGAACATATGAGATGTTCCAAGAGCTGAAATTAGGATTTCAGGCTCGTGCCCACGTCAAGAGGTGTGAGACCTCCGACAAGTTTCTTAGCCTGCAAACTAAGGAAGAAGAGCTCAATTGTTGAGCATGTGCTCAGATTGTCTGAGTACTACAATCGCTTAAATTGAGTGGGAGTTAATCTTCCAGATAAGATAGTGATGGTTCTCCAAAGTCACTGCCACCAAGCTACTAGAGCTTCGTGATGAACTATAACATATCAGGGATAGATATGATGATCCTTGAGCTATTCGCGATGTTTGACACCGCGAAAGTAGAAATCAAGAAGGAGCATCAATTGTTGATGGTTAGTGAAACCACTAGTTTCAAGAAGGGCAAGGGAAAGAAGGGATACTTCATGAAACGGCAAATCAGTTGCTGCTCTAGTGAAGAAACCCAAGGTTGAACCCGAACCCGAGACTAAGTGCTTCTGTAATGAGGGGAACGGTCACTGAAGCAGAACTACCCTAGATACTTGGTAGATGAGAAGGCTGGCAAGGTCGACAGAAGTATATTGGATATACATTATATTAATGTGTGCTTTACAAGTACTCCTAGTAGCACCAGGGTATTAGATACCGGTTCGGTTGCTAAGTGTTAGTAACTCGAAATAAAAGCTGCGGAATAAACGGAGACTAGCTAAAGGTGAGATGACGATATGTGTTGGAAGTATTTCCAAGCTTGATGTGATCAAGAATCGCATACTCCCTCTACCATCGAGATTGGTGTCCAACCTAAATAATTGTTATTTGGTGTTTGCGTTGAGCATAGACATGATTGGATTATGTCTATCGCAATACGGTTATTCATTTAAGGAGAATAATGGTTACTCTGTTTATTTGAATAATACCTTCAATGGTCTTGCACCTAAAATGAATGGTTTATTGAATCTCGATTGTAGTGATACACATGTTCATGCCAAAAGATATAATATAGTAATGATAGTACCACATACTTGTGGCACTGCCATTTGAGTCATATTGATATAAAACGCATGAAGAAGCTCCATGTGATGGATCTTTGGACTCACTCATTTTTGAAAAGATTGAGACATGTGAACCATGTCTATTGGTATATATGCATGAAGAAACTACATACAGATGGATCGTTTGGACTCACTTGATTTTGAATCACTTGAGACATGCAAATCATACCACATGGGCAAGATGACTGAAAGGCCTTGTTTTCAGTGAGATGGAACAAGAAAGCAACTTGTTGGAAGTAATACATTTTGATGTGTGCAGTCCAATGAGTGTTGAGGCACGCAGTGGATATCATTATGTTCTTACTTCACAGATGATTTGAGTAGATGCTGAGTATATTTACTTAATGAAACACAAATCTGAATTATTGAAAGGTTCAAGTAATTTCAGAGTGAAGTTGAAGATCGTCGTGACAAGAGGATAAAATGTCTATGATATGATCATAGAGATGAGTATCTGAGTTATGAGTTTGGTATACAATTAAGACATTGTGGAAATTGTTTCATAACTAATACCGCCTGGAACACCATAGTGTGATGGTGTGTCCGAACATCATAGCTGCACCCTATTGGATATGGTGCATACCATGATGTCTCTTATCAAATTACCACTATCGTTTATGGGTTAGGCATTAGAGACAACCGCATTCACTTCAAATAGGGCACCACGTAATTCCATTGAGATGACAGCGTACGAACTATGGTTTAGAGAAACCTAAGCTGTCATTTCTTCAAAGTTTGGGACTGCGAAGCTTATGTGGAAAAAATTTAGCCTGATAAGCTCAAACCCAAAGCGGATAAATGCATCTTCATAGGACACCCAAAACATTTGGGTATACCTCCTATCTCAGATCCGGAAGCAAAAGGGATTGTTTCTAGAACCGGGTCCTTTCTCGAGGAAAAGTTTCTCTCGAAAGAATTGAGTGGGAGGATGGTGGAGACTTGATGAGGTTATTGAACCGTCACTTCAACTAGTGTGTAGCAGGGCACAGGAAGTTGTTCTTGTGGCGCCTACACCAATTGAAGTGGAAGCTGATGATATTGATCATGAAACTTCGGATCAAGTCACTACCAAACCTCGTAGGTCGACAAGGATGCGTACTACTTCAGAGTGGTACGTAATCTTGTCTTAGAGGTCATGTTACTAGACAACAATGAACCTATGAGCTATGGAGAAGCGATGGTGGGCCCGGATTCCGACGAATGGCTCGAGGCCATAAAATCCGTGAGAGGATCCATGTATGAAAACAAAGTATAGACTTTGAAAGAACTACTCGATGGTCGTAAGGCTGTTGAGTACAGATGGATTTTAAAAGGAAGACGGACAATGATGGTAAGTGTCACCATTAAGAAAGCTCGACTTGTCGCTAAGATGTTTTCCGACAAGTTCAAGGAGTTGACTATGATGAGACTTTCTCACTCGTAGCGATGCTAAGAGTCTGTTGGAATTATATTAGCAGTCACTGCATTATTTATGAAATCTTGCAGATAGGATGTCAAAACATTGTTTCCTCAATGATTTTCTTGAGGAAAGGTTGTATGTGATACAAACAGAAGGTTTTGTCAATCCTAAAAGATGCTAACAAGTATGCAAAGCTCCAGCAATCCTTCTAAGGACTGGAGTAAGCATCTCGGAGATGGAATATACGCTTTGATGAGATGATCAAAGATTTTGGGTTTGTACAAAGTTTATGAGAAACTTGTATTTCCAAAGAAGTGAGTGGGAGCACTATAGAATTTCTGATGAGTATATGTTGTTAACATATTGTTGATCAAAAATGCTGTAGAATTTCTAGAAAGCATATAGGGTTATTTGAAAAATGTTTTTTCAATGTAAAACCTGGATTAAGCTACTTGAACATTGAGCATCAAGATCTATAAGGATAGATCAAAAATGCTTAATAGTACTTTCAAATGAATACACATCGTGACAAGGTTTTGAAGGAGTTCAAAATAGATCGGCAAAGAAGGAGTTCTTGGCTGTGTTATAAGGTGTGAGTATTGAGTAAGACTCAAAACCTGACCATGGCAGAAGAGAGAGAAAGGACGAAGGTCGTCCCCTATACTTTAGACGTAGGCTCCACAGTATGCTATGCTGTTTACCGCACCTGAAGTGTGGCTTGCCATGAGTCAGTCAAGAGGTACAAGTGTGATCCAGGAATGGATCACAAGACAGCGGTCAAGGTTATCCTTAGTAACTATTGGACTAAGGAATTTTCTTGATTATGGAGGTGGTAAAAGAGTTCGTCGTAGACACTAATCCGGATGACTCTAAGTAGTGAACCGGATTCGTATACTAGAATAGTTATTTGGAATAGCTCCAAATAGAGCATGGTAGCTGCATCTACAAGATGACATAGAGATTTGTAAAGCACACACAGATCTGAAAGGTTCAGACCCGTTGACTAATAACCTCTCTCACAAGCGAGATATGATCAAACCCCATGGGTGTTGAATTCATTACAATCACATAGTGATGTGAACTAGATTATTGACTCTAGTGCAAGTGCGAGACTGTTGGAAATATGCCCTAGAGGCAACAATAAAATGGTTATTATTGTATTTCCTTGTTCATGATAATTGTCTATTGTTCATGCTATTATTGTATTAACTGGAAATCGTAGTACAAGTGTGAATACATAGACCACAACATGTCCCTAGTGAGCCTCTAGTTGACTAGCTCGTTGATCAATAGATGGTTACGGTTTCCTGACCATGGACATTGGATGTCATTGATAACGGGATCACATCATTAGGAGAATGATGTGATGGACAAGACCCAATCCTAAGCATAGCACAAGATTGTGTAGTTCGTTTGCTAAAGCTTTTCTAATGTCAAGTATCATTTCCTTAGACCATGAGATTGTGCAACTCCCAGATACCGTAGGAATGCTTTGGGTGTACCAAATGTCACAACATAACTGGGTGGCTATAAAGGTGCACTACAGGTATCTCCGAAAGTGTCTGTTGGGTTGGCACGAATCGAGACTGGGATTTGTCACTCCATATGACGGAGAGGTATCTCTGGGCCCACTCGGTAATGCATCATCATAATGAGCTCAATCTGACTAAGTAGTTAGTCACGGGATCATGCATTATGGAACGAGTAAAGTGACTTGTCGGTAACGAGATTGAACAAGGTATAGGGATACCGCCGATCGAATCTCGGGCAAGTAACATGCCAATGGACTAAGGGAATTGTTTACGGGATTGATTGAATCCTCGACATCGTGGTTCATCCGATGAGATCATCATGGAACATGTGGGAGCCAACATGGGTATCCAGATCCCGCTGTTGGTTATTGGCCGGAGAACGTCTCGGTCATGTCTGCATGGTTCCCGAACCCATAGGGTCTACACACTTAAGGTTCGGTGACGCTAGAGTTGTTATGGGAAATAGTATGTGGTTACGAAGGTAGTTTAGAGTCCCGGATGTGATCCCGGACGTCACAAGGAGTTCCAGAATGGTCCGGTGGTGAAGATCGATATATTGGACGAAGGGTATTGGAGTCCGGAAGTGTTCCGGCGGTACCATGCTATGGCCAACATGACTGAAAGGTGTTTCGGGAGCCTGGCAAGTGTTGGAGGGCCTCATGGGCCAAAGGGGAAGGGGAAAACCAGCCCACTAAGGGGTGGTGCGGCCCCCACACCCTTTCCCACGTTATTTGGGGAGGTGGGGTGCCTCCACCTGGCTTGGGAGGCAATCCTCCAACTGTTTGGCTTGGCGGGCAAGTCTCCCTAGGATTTTCCCTAGGAAGGGCAGCCGCACCCTTCCCTTGGTGCAGCCCTCTCCCTCCTCCAACACCTCCTCCTCCTCCGTAGTGCTTGGCGAAGCCCTGCTGGAGAACCATGAGCTCCACCACCACCATGCTATCGTGCTGTCGTAGTTCTCCCTCAACTTCTCCTCTCCCCTTGCTGGATCAAGAAGGAAGAGACGTCCCCGGGCTGTACGTGTGTTGAACACGGAGGCGCCGTCCGTTTGGCGCTAGATCGGATCTTCCGCGATTTGAATCGCCACGAGTACGACTCCATCATCCGTGTTCTTGAAACGCTTCCGCGTCGCGATCTTCAAGGGTATGAAGATACACTCCTCTCTCTCTTGTTGCTAGAATCTCCATAGATTGATCTTGGTGATGCGTAGAAAATTTTGAATTTCTGCTACGTTCCCCAACATCATGATGGATGACATGTTTCTATATCACGCATCTCATTTATTTGAGCATTGGATATTTTGTGCTAACCGACACATGCATGTGCGCATCATGATGGATGATGTGTACATATACCATGCACACACAATTTTTCCTTTGCCTTTGTTTTGTTTAGGTACTCATGTATACTCGTAAACCTCTCAATCCCAAGAGTTGACGAAACGAGCTCTTGAGAGCAATGATGACTTGGGATCACATGGACTATCCTTACCACCGTTCCATTCGCACAAGGACTACGTGAATCTCTTCTACTTGGCTCTCACACGGCTATGGGCTATTTACCACTTGTCACCTTATGCCCATACTATTGTGTTCACTTTGCATGTTATGCTTGCTCCTATGCCTTTTCCATTTAATTGTGGCCCTTCCTTGCATCTACCCATGATTCACCATTATGCTACTTCTATGTGTATTTGCATGCTTGGTGGAGATACTTGTTGCTATTGCCATGATTTCTTTGTGCACCATGTTATTGATGCTTGTTGTGTTGGGAGAGTCATGATGTCCCATTTCTATTTACATATGGCCTCTCGTCAATACATTGATGATATTTTTCTCATATCTTGATTTCATGCTTGCAATATGTCATGTGCATTATTCATGACCACTATTTGCATCAATGACATGCTTGCCATGATTCCTCCTAGTATGTCGCATCTTCACACTACTAGCTTGCTTGACTTGATCGCTATGATTTCTTGCTATGTTGCATCACCCATGTTCCACTATTACTTGCTTTCTTGGGTTGATGAGATATATGCTCATGCCTCTCACATGATATATCTTGATCATTGTCTCTTGTGTCCATTAGTTGCCTCTTTCATATCCCCTTGTATTGAGTGCAACCATACTATGCTTATTGACCTTGGAGACTTTGACACCTTACTTGTGATGCATGCTTGTTTGATTGAGCCTCTTGCATTTGGTTGTTCTTGCATCATATGCCTCCATACTATGCAATACTCCCTTGTCCTTTCTTGCGATGAGCATGATGCATACACTTGTTGGGTATCTTACCTCACGAATGATAGGTGTTTCATTTGCACTAACCTCATTTGTTTTTCCGAGTGTTTGCCATGTTCTTTCGTTTTCAAGGATTCACAAGGCGGTACCATGATGAGACAACTTGGCCATGTGAAGGCATACACAATGTGCGACACCAACACTTTTGACTTTCTCATAAAGGTGAACTCCTTCTCTTTGAGCCATCCTCAAATACGCATATTGGATGGGTCACTCTTCCATTGTTGTTTCCTTCTTGTTGTGTACATGTTACATCTATTGGATGGAGGAGCGACATTGGAGATTGGCTCTATGGACCTTTACATTGAGGAGCGCTCGCACTTATTGGATGCACCTTCGAACCTCCACTCTTGCCTCGACATCGAGCATTGGTACACCGACACCTCCATATTTGTTGATTGTGTTCATACATGTCATGCTCGATGGACATATCATACTTCCCACAAGTTTGCACCCCATGCATGGATTGACTCACATTATGATTGCCTTGTTGCATCTTATATTCCAATGTCATCCATGATATATGAGCTTGTGCATTTCCTTAGCAAATTTGTTATGATCTTCCTTGATGGAATATTCATACATCATATTGCCCATCATCAATTGCATGACAACATAATCACATTGAGCATCCATTGTCATGTTCATGCTTTTGATGCACCATCCCATTATGACATCATTTTGCACAATGGTCACATTCATCATATTCACAACACCTTTGTGCATGCCTCGAATGAATTTGCTCACATGAATGCTATACATCTCATTCTACATCTTTTGGATAAGCATCTTGTGCTTTGTCATGCACTATCTTGTCGAACAGACTCATTCTTACATGATGGAAACTTTGTGTGTGCTAACCATTGTATTTCCGAGTGTCGCTTGTGTTTGCTTGTTTTGCATGTATACCATCCCGGCGACATCTTGAAATACTTGGGTTGCGGCATGACTTCCACTCCGTTCAACTACAAGTCCGTCCACGACAACCGTTTCCATGGTGATGAGGATCATGATCCGAGGTCGGATCTTTCCCAGGGGGGAGATGATGCGGAGCATCCCACATTCATCCCCATGTACACTCCGACTACTCTCCAAGCCCCAAGAGGACATATGACGAGACCTCAAACATACGCCATTGGACACAAGGTGAATTCTCTCCTCTTCGAACCGTCACTTTCCACATGTGAGACATGGCTACTACCTCATGCATGGACCTTGCCTATACTCAGGTACAACCGAGCTGACCATGTAGAATCAAAGGACCAAGGCCAAGCATGGAAGAGGAGAAGGAAGAAGAGCCAGCTGCTACAGGCCCCGGACATCCGGCCCTTCCCGCAAGCCCGGACATCCGGCCACGGCCCGGACATCTGGCGCCCATCACATAACGCGTCCAAAAGCTGAACCCCGTCAGCCCGAACATCCAGCCAGATGCCCAGACATCTGG
The DNA here is from genome assembly GCF_002162155.2 of Triticum dicoccoides. Classification (NCBI taxonomy): domain Eukaryota; kingdom Viridiplantae; phylum Streptophyta; class Magnoliopsida; order Poales; family Poaceae; genus Triticum; species Triticum dicoccoides. Next base: position 261,957,346 of record NC_041389.1, read on the forward strand.
CTCTTCCCGAGCCACCAGACATTCGGCCCCCAGCCCGGACATCCGGACCCCGCCTGTCCAGAGAGCAACCGCAGGGCACCCAGGCCAGCCCGGACATCCGGCCCGTCGTGAAGCCCCGGACATCCGGCCCCAGCCCGGACATCCGGCACCTGCCTGTGCGCAGAGAACGGGCCAAGGGCCCATGTATCCCTCTCTCACTTACCCCTTCGTGGGCTAGCACTATATATACTCTCCCACCTCCTCCTAGTTAGGGTTAGCAAAGGATTAGCTCATTTTACATAGAGCTTTGCTCATCCATACGGATCTCCTCCTCGTGAGAGACCGCGGCCTCTTCGGAGAAGATCCACCATGGATTCAAGACCCCTTTACGGGAAGATCCCTCGTGGATTCAAGACCTCCTCTCAGAGATGAGCTACCGCCACTTGTATCGTCCTTTGTTGGATTTGGATCGTGAATCTCTTTGTGTTCCTTGGATCTAGCACATGTGTGATCATATTCGTGTTGGTTGAGTGTTTCTCTCATTTCCCCCCGTGATTTCCCTCGTGTTCTTCCGCGCGTTCTTCGTGTTCCTCATAGGGATCCTCTCCAAACGTGAAAGATCGGCCCTTAGGGTTCCGCCCTACATCACCAAGGCCCGACCCAAATTGGATGGGCTCAATGCTAATCTATGATGACCAAGGAACGTCATGGGTCGACATAATTTGTGAAGATTTTGGCCTGCTGTCATGAAAACCAATCTACGACAGGGAATACATGATGGTTTTCAAAAACATCGTCGATCGATGTATGTGATAGTTTTGTAGTGATCTGTGAAGGTTTGGGGTCGTCATGGATCAACATCATTCTTGTAGTTCCTCCAGCATAGTTGGCCACCCATCTGCGACCCGCTCTGCTATGGGTGGCACTGGTCGAGGCACCTCGGCTCCCTCTTTGGTGGAGGCCGGAATGGATGACTCCGGGGGCCTCGGGGGCTCCGGGACCCTCTTTGGGGAGAGTTCGGACTGTCCGAGCTCTCCCTCCTTGTTCGCATGGAGAGATTCCTTCTCCTGGTCTTTGGTGACCGAGTTGTTAATCTCAGCCATAACGGTGTCGCCTCCTCCCCCCGGTGTTTGGCACGGGAGGGGTCTTCCTAGATAGCGCCTCCTCGGTCTCCTCGATGATCGCAGAAGGCGTGGTGCACGATGCAGTCCCACTTTCCGCTAGCTCGGCCGACGGAGAGTCCCCTTTCGAAACTCGGTTGGTGGGGAGGTCTCGGGGCGGACTGAGAAGTTAAGAGCATACACATAGTTAACATTGGACTTAATTCAGCTAAAAACATACGGGTGTACATTCTAGAATGTACCTCTGGGCCCGTTGCTTGACCCAAAGTCTCCTTCGAGGAACCTCTTCGGAAGCCTCGGAATCTTCGGCAGAGATCGAGCTATTGCCAGACAGGGCCACCTTGGCCCTGCACTGCCTTTTTGGGGCTAGAGGGTGTTGATCCTCCTCGGCCTCTTCGGACGTCGCCCTCTTTCTTGTTCGGGAGGAGTCACTCTCCTCCCTGTCGTCTCCCTGCTCTGTTCCCCCGTCGGGGGCAGAGTGGGCTTGGGTTTCTCCAAATTTGTTGTTCGGAGGTCCCCTGGGGCGGAGGCCCTCCCTAGCCTCTGTCTTCTCCACCTTCTTCTTCACCTTCTTTTATGGCGCCTTATACGGCGCCACGGCTAGCATCTCCGCCAGCAAGGCCGTCCTGGGGACCTTGGGTAGTGGGGTTGGGCTGTTGATCTACTCGGCCTTCTGCAGCCAGCTCTGCGGATCTTCGTAGAGGGAGTTAAGTCTGTCGCCAAAGAAGAAAATATTTACATGAGGATAAAACTAATCATACCTCTCGAGGAGGAGGAGTGGCGTCATCACCGATGTCTTCTTCCTTGGTCGGCCAGTCCTTCTAGGGCTTCAACTGCACCTTCCATAGCTTGGCGTGGGTGGTGCGATAGAAGTGGCGTACGGTGACGGGGTCTTCGGGCTTGTAGGTCCACATGGGAGCAGCCCGGGCTTGGAACGGGAGGAGGCGGCATTGGAGCATGATCTGAACCACATTGGCCAGCTCAACCTTCTGCTTTATCATCTTGGAGATGTGCTTCTGTGGCGACTCCACCTCCATTGGCGACCCCCAGTCTGGAGCCTTCTTGGTCCATGATACCAGCCTCGTGGGAGGTCCAGATCGGAACTCGATGGTTGCCGCCTAGCCCGCATACGCGTTGTTCGGTGATATAAAACCACTCCTTCTGCCAGATCTTGACGGTATCTAGGAAGGTACCTTCCGGCAACTCAACTCGGGGGAGCTTGCTTGTCATCGCACCCCCCCCCCTCCCCAGTTCACCTGCTGGCCATCGAATATTTTTGGCTTGACATTGTAGACCTTTAGCCACAAGTCGAAGTGTGGCTGGACCCGAAGAAAGGCCTCGCAAACAATAATGAAGGTCGAGATGTGCAGGAAAGAGTTCGGGGCAAGATCATGAAAATCTAGCCTGTAAAAGAACATCATACCCCTGACAAAGGGGTGAAGAGGGAAGCCTAGTCCCCGGATGAAGTGGGGAATGAACACCACTTTTTCGCCTGGTTTGGGCATAGGGATAACCTGGCCCTCCTCCTGAGCGCGGTGGGCGATGTTGGTCCGAAGATAGCCGACGCGCTTTAGTTCCTGGGTATCGTTGTCGATGACGCTCGAGGCCTCCCACTTGCCTTTGGAACCAGAGCTGGCCATGGTCGGATTGAGAGATTGACTGGGAAAGCTCTAAAGGAGAAAGGGATCTAGGCGCCAAGGGCTGAAGGGATTGGGAAAGCAACAGCAATGGAGGAATGGAGAGAGTATGGAGAACTTGGTGGCAGTTTCCCTTTTATAAGCTGTCATAAGCCCAAGGGTCCTTTTACTACGTCGTGGACCTCGCCACTGCCCGATATAATCATGTCGTTATGCACGCATGGGGTGACCCAAGTCATTGATCATATCCTTAAAAATAGGGCACAATCTCCGTATTGATGGGATGTGCCAATGGAGCAACCGCCTCGGGCCATGTATCAAGTTCTCATAACTGGCATGTGCGTGTGACTAGTTGTGCCCTTTCACCAAAAGTTGTTGATAACCCACAAGTGTAGGGGATCGCAACAACTTTCGAGGGTAAAGTATTCAACCCAAATTTATTGATTCGACACAAGGGGAGCCAAAGAATATTCTTGAGTATTAGCAGTTGAGTTGTCAATTCAACCACACCTGGATAACTTAGTATCTACAGCAACGTATTTAGTAGCAAAGTAATATGATAATAAAGGTAACGGTAGCAAAAGTAAAGATAATAGTTTTTGGGTTTTTGTAGTAGTTGTAACGGTAGCAACGGAAAAGTAAATAAGCAAAGAACAATATGTGAAAAGCTCGTAGGCAATGGATCAGTGATGGATAATTATGCTGGATGCGATTCCTCATGTAATAGCTATAACATAGGGTGACACAGAACTAGCTCCAGTTCATCAATGTAATGTAGGCATGTATTCCGTAAATAGTCATACGTGCTTATGGAAAAGAACTTGCATGACATCTTTTATCCTACCCTCCTGTGGTAGCAGGGTCCTAGCGGAAACTAAGGGATATTAAAGCCACCTTTTAATAGAGAACCAGAACAAAGCATTAGCACATAGTGAATACATGAACTCCTCAAACTACGGTCATCACCGAGAAGTATCCCGATTATTGTCACTTCGGGGTTGTCGGATCATAACACATAATAGGTGACTATAGACTTGCAAGATAGGATCAAGAACACACATATATTCATGAAAACATAATAGGTTCAGATCTGAAATCATGGCACTCGGGCCCTAGTGACAAGCATTAAGCATAGCAAAGTCATAGCAACATCAATCTCAGAACATAGTGGATATTAGGGATCAAACCCTAACAAAACTAACTTGATTACATGGTAAATCTCATCCAACCCATCACCGTCCAGCAAGCCTACGATGGAATTACTCACGCACGGCGATGAGCATCATGAAATTGGTGATGGAGGATGGTTGATGATGACGACAGCGACGAATCCCCCTCTCCGGAGCCCCGAACGGACTCCAAATCAGCCCTACCGAGAGAGATTAGGGCTTGGCGGCGGCTCCGTGTCGTAAAACGGGACGAAACTTTTCTCTCTGATTTATTTTCTCCCCGAACGTGAATATATGGAGTTGGAGTTGAGGTCGGTTGAGGTCCAGGGGGGCCATGAGATAGGGGGGGCGCCCAGGAGGGGGGGGGCCCTGTCTCGTGGACAGGGTGTGGGCCCCCTGGTGTATTTCTTTCGCCTAGAAATTCTTATTAATTCCAAAAAGTGCCTCCGTGGATTTTCAGGACATTCCGAGAACTTTTCTTTTCTACACATAAAACAACATCATGGCAGTTCTGCTGAAAACAGCGTCAGTCCGGGTTAGTTTCATTCAAATCATGCAAGTTAGAGTCCAAAACAAGGGCAAAAGTGCTTGGAAAAGTAGATATGTTGGAGACGTATCAACTCCCCCAAGCTTAAACCTTTGCTTGTCCTCAAGCAATTCAGTTGATAGACTGAAAGTGATAAAGAAAAACTTTTACAAACTCTGTTTGCTCTTGTTGTTGTAAACATGCAAAGCCATCATTCAGGTTTCAGCGAATATTATGAACTAACCACACTCACAATAACGCTTAGGTCTCACAATTACTCATATCAATAGCATAATCAGCTAGCGAGCCATAATAATAAAACTCGGATGACAACACTTTCTCAAAACAATCATAACATGATATAACAAAATGGTATCACGCTAGCCCTTTCTGAGACCGCAAAACATAAATGCAGAGCACCTTTAAAGATCAAGGACTGTCTAAACATTGTAATTCATGGTAAAAGAGATCCAGTCAAGTCATACCCAATCTAAACCAATATTAATGAATGCAAATGACAGTGTGCTATCCAGCAGGTGCTTTTAATAAGAAGGGTGATGACTCAACATAAAAGTAAATAGATAGGCCCTTCGTAGAGGGAAGCGGGGATTTGTAGAGGTGTCAGAGCTCGATTTTAAAATAGAGATCGAATAACATTTTGAGCGGCATACTTTTGCTGTCAACGCAACAACTATGAGATGGTTGTATCTTCCATACTACATGCATTATAGGCAGTTCCCAAACAGAATGGTAAAGGTTTATACTCCCCCAACCACCAACAAGCATCAATCCATGGCTTGCTCAAAACAACGAGTGCCTCCAACTAACAATAGCCCTGGGGGAGTTTTGTTTAATTATTTTGATTTGCTTTGATCTTTTTGGATCATGGGACTGGGCATCCCGGTTACTGGCCCTTTCTCATGAATGAGGAGCGGAGTCCACTCCTCTTGAGAATAACCCACCTAGCATGGAAGATATAGGCAGCCCTAGTTGTAGCATGAGCTGCTCGAGCATACAAAATAGAATTTCATTTGAAGATTTGGAGTTTGGCACATACAAATTTACTTGGAACGGCAGGTAAATACCACATATAGGAAGGTATAGTGGACTCATATGGAACAACTTTGGGGTTTAAGGAGTTTGGATGCACAAGCAGTATTCCCACTTAGTACAGGTGAAGGCTAGCAAAAGACTGGGAAGCGACCAACTGAGAGAGTGACAACAGTCATAAACATGCATTAAAATTAATTCGCACCGAATACAAGCATGAGTAGGATATAATCCACAATGAACATAAATATCATGAAGGCTATGTTGATTTGATTCAACTACATGCGTGAACATGTACCAAGTCGAGTCACTCAATTCATTCAAAGGAGGATACCATCCCATCCTACCACATCATAATCATTCTAATAGCATGTTGGCACGCAAGGTAAACCATTATAACTCATAGCTAATCAAGCATGGCACAAGCAACTATAATCTCTAAATGTCATTGCAAATATGTTTACCTCATAATAAGCTGACTCAAAAACGATGAACTCATCATATTTACAAAGACAAGAGGGGTCGAGTTCATACCAGCTTTTCTCATCTCAATAAGTCCATCATATATCGTCGTTATTGCCTTTCACTTGCACGACCGAATGATGTGTATAATAATAAGAGTGCACGTGCATTGGACTAAGCTGGAATCTGCAAGCATTCAACTCAAGAGAGAAGACAAGTAATATGGGCTCTAAGTTAAATAAACAATCATGCATATGAGAGCCATTAAACATTTTCAATATGGTCTTCTCGACCCCCAAAGGAAAGAAAATAAAACTATTTACACGGGAAAGCTCCCAACAAGTAAGAAGAAGAACAAGAAATCTTTTTGGGTTTTCATTTTAATTTCTACCACAAGCATGGAAATTAAACTAACTAGTTTTTTTTTGGTTTTTCTTAAGGTTTATCAAACACACAAGAAGAAAACTAGAAAAAGAAATTTAAACTAGCATGGATAATACAATGAAAGAGTATGAGCACCGACGACTAGTGTGTGAATCATGAATGTAAAGTCGATGAGAAATACGTACTCCCCCAAGCTTAGGCTTTTGGCCTAAGTTTGTCTAGTACCAACGAACCGCCGCTACTCTCCCCGGTGTACTAGGAGGTGTAATCAGGATACCACTGGCTGATCATCTCCGGATCCCACTGGAAAGAGGATGCATGATAAGGGTCCAGTGCAGGTTCCGGCTCAGGTTCAGGTTCTGGAGTGGATGCTTGAGCTCGATGATTGTTCACCGCTTCCGGTGTGACAAGAAAATTATCTGCAAGCAAATCAAACAACAGAGGCGCAGGCAAAATAATAGCCTCATTGTGTTTCTTATTAAATCTAAGATTTACAAGAGCATCTTCTCTTCGTTGTCAATAATAAACATGTGGGCTACCATGCTCTTGTAATCTAAAATGTGAGGAGGCAATTTTGTCTCCTCTTTCTCATGGTGCCTAATAGGTATCTGAAAATGTCTAGCAAGATGTGAAGCATAGATACCTCCAAATATGTGGCCTTTTATTTTCAGGATATTTTTTTAGTGCACAGATAATTCAGAAAACAGACAGATAATACTATTTTTGCTTTATTTATTCTAAATAACAGAAAGTAAAAAGTGGGTACAGAAGGTTGTGCCTTCTAGTTTCATCCATCTCATGATCATCAAAATGAATCCACTAACAAGGTTGATCAAGTCTTGTTAACAAACTCATTCTGAATAACACGGAACCGGAGAAATTTCGTATAACACTAAGTTACCTCAACAGGGATATGAAAATCCCCAACAATTAGAATATCATACTTTTTCTTGACAGTAGGGAGAGGAAATTCAAAACCTCCAATAATAATAGTTGGAACTTTTCCAATAGAACTGATGTTATGAACTTGAGATTGTTTCCTCGGAAAGTGTAGCGTATGCTCATTACCATTAACATGAAAAGTGGCATTGCCTTTGTTGCAATCAATAATAGCCCCTGCAGTATTAAGAAAAGGTCTACCAAGGATAATAGACATACTATCATCCTCGGGAATATCAAGAATAACAAAGTCCATTAAGATAGTGACATTTGCAACCACAACAGGCACATCCTCACAAATACCGACAGGTATAGCAGTTGATTTATCAGCCATTTGCAAAGATATTTCAGTAGGTGTCAACTTATTTAATTCAAGTCTACGATATAAAGAGAGAGGCATAACACTAATACCGTCTCCAAGATCACATAAAGCAGTTCTAACATAATTTCTTTTAATGGAGCATGGTATAGTTGGTACCCCCGGGTCTCCAAGTTTCTTTGGTATTCCACCCTTAAAAGTGTAATTAGCAAGCATGGTGGAAATTTCAGCTTCCGGTATCTTTCTTTTATTTGTGATGATATCCTTCATATACTTAGCATAAGGATTTACTTTAAGTATATCAGTTAAGCGCATAAGAAGATAGGTCTAATCATTTCAGCAAAGCACTAAATCCTCATCATCCTTTGTCTTGGATGCTTTAGGAGGAAAGGGCATGGGTTTCTGAACCCATGGTTCTCTTTCTCTACCGTGCTTCCTAGCAACAAAATCTCTCTTATCATAACGTTGATTCTTTGATTGTGGGTTATCAAGATCAACAGCAAGTTCAATCTCTACTTCGTTGTTTTTGCTAGGTTGAGCATCAACATGAACATTATCATTAACATTATCACTAGGTTCATGTTCATCACCTGATTGTGTTTCAGCATCAGAAATAGAAATATCATTGGGATTCTCAGGTGTATCTACAGTAGGTTCACTAGAAGCATGCAAAGTCCTATCGTTTTTCTTCTTATTATTTTTAGAAGAACTAGGTGCCTCTAAATTATTTCTCTGAGAATCTTGCTCGATTCTCTTAGGGTGGCCTTCAGGATACAAAGGTTCCTGAGTTATTCTACCAGTTCTAGTAGCCACTCTAACAACAAAGTCATTTTTATTATTAAATTCATCAAGCAAATCATTTTGAGCTTTGAGTACTTGCTCAACTTGAGTAGCAACCATAGAATTATATTTGCTAATGAGTTTAAGTTCACCTTTAACTCTAGCCATATTATCGCTTACGTGTCCTATCTCGAAAGCATTGTTCTTTAACTCTCTACCAACATAAGCATTAAAACTTTCTTGTCTAGCCATAAAGTCATCAAATTCATCTAAGCATGGGCTATGAAATTTAGTAGAGGGGATTTCAACTTTATCATATCTACAGAGAGAATTTACCTTTACTACCTGTGTCGGGTTATCAAGACAATGTGGTTCTTCCACAGGCGGTATATTAAGACCATGTATTTCTTCAATAGGAGGTGAATTCTTAACATATTTAGCTTTAATACCTTTTTATTTCATTGATTTCTTTGCCTCTTGCATATCTTCAGGACTGAGAAATAAAACATCTCTCTTCTTCGGAGTGGGTCTAGGAACAGGCTCAGGAGTTGGCTCAATTGGTTCAGGAATTGCCTCAAGAACTGGCTCAGGGAGAGTCCAATTATTTTCATTAGTCAACATATTATTCAATAGTAATTCAGCTTTGTCGACTGTTCTTTCCCTGAAAACACAACCAGCACAACTATCCAAGTAGTCCTTGGAAGCATCGGTTAGTCCATTATAAAAGATATCAAGTATTTCATTTTTCTTGAGAGGATGATCAGGCAAAGCATTAAGTAATCGGAGAAGCCTCCCCCAAGCTTGTCGGAGACTCTCTTCTTTGATTTGCACAAAATTATATATTTCCCGCAAGGCAGCTTGTTTCTTATGAGCAGGGAAATATTTAGCAGAGAAGTAATAAATCATATCCTGGGGACTACGCACACAACCAGGAGCAAGAGAATTATACCAAGTCTTAGCATCACCCTTTAGTGAGAACGGAAATATCTTAAGGATATAATAATAGTGAGAATTCTCATCATTAGTAAACAGGGTGGCTATATCATTTAGCTTGGTAAGATGTGCCACAACAGTTTCAAATTCAAGGCCATAAAAAGGATCAGATTCAACTAAAGTAATAATCTCAGGATCAACAGAGAATTCATAATCCTTATCAGTAACATAGATAGGTGAAGCAAAAGCAGGATCAGGTTTCATTCTAGCATTAAGAGACTGCTGCTTCCATTTAGCTAATAATTTCTTAAGATCATATCTATCATTGCAAGCAAATATAGCTCTAGCAGCTTCTTCATTCATAACATAACCCTCAGGAACAACAGGCAATTCATAATCATTGGGAGAATTTTCATCATCACTATCATCAATAATAGCATCTTCAATAATTTCATTCCCCCTAACTCTAGCAAGTTGTTCATCAACAAATTCACCTAATGGCAAAGTAGTATCACGCACAGAAGTAGTTCATCATGCATAGCAAAAGTGGCATCATCAATAACATGCGACATATCAGAATTCATAGCAGTAGCAGGTTTAGGTGTCGCAAGCTTACTAGCTTACTAATAACGGAAGGAGAATCTAGTGCAAAGCTAGATGGCAGTTCCTTACCTCCCCTCGTAGTTGAGGGTAAAATCGTAGTTCTGTCGTCTTTCAAGTTCTTCATAGTGATCAACAGATATAAATCCCAAGTGACTCAGAGAACAGAGCTATGCTCCCCGGCTACGACGCCAGAAATTAGTCTTGATAACCCACAAGTGTAGGGGATCGCAACAGCTTTCGAGGGTAAAGTATTCAACCCAAATTTATTGATTCGACACAAGGGGAGCCAAAGAATATTCTTGAGTATTAGCAGTTGAGTTGTCAATTCAACCACACCTGGATAACTTAGTATCTACAGCAAAGTATTTAGTAGCAAAGTAATATGATAATAAAGGTAACGGTAGCAAAAGTAAAGATAATAGTTTTTGGGTTTTTTGTAGTGGTTGTAACGGTAGCAACGGAAAAGTAAATAAGCGAAGAACAATATGTGAAAAGCTCGTAGGCAATGGATCAGTGATGGATAATTATGTCGGATGTAATTCCTCATGTAATAGCTATAACATAGGGTGACACAAAACTAGCTCCAGTTCATCAATGTAATGTAGGCATGTATTCTGTAAATAGCCATGCGTGCTGATGGAAAAGAACTTGCATGACATCTTTTATCCTACCCTCCTGTGGTAGCATGGTCCTAGCGGAAACTAAGGGATATTAAGGCCTCCTTTTAATAGAGAACCGGAACAAAGCATTAGCACATAGTGAATACATGAACTCCTCAAACTACGGTCATCACCGAGAAGTATCTCGATTATTGTCACTTCGGGGTTGTCGGATCATAACACATAATAGGTGACTATAGACTCGCAACATAGGATCAAGAACACACATATATTCAAGAAAACATAGTAGGTTTAGATCTGAAATCATGGCACGCGGGCCCTAGTGACAAGCATTAGGCATAGCAAAGTCATAGCAACATCAATCTCAGAACATAGTGGATACTAGGGATCAAACCTCAACAAAACTAACTTGATTACATGGTAAATCTCATCCAACCCATCACCGTCCAGCAAGCCTACGATGGAATTACTCACGCACGGCGGTGAGCATCATGAAATTGGTGATGGAGGATGGTTGATGATGACGACGGCGATGAATCCCCCTCTCCGGAGCCCCGAACGGACTCCAGATAACCCTCCCGGGAGAGATTAGGGCTTGGCGGTGGCTCCGTGTCGTAAAATGCGATGAAACTTTCTCTCTGATTTTATTCTCCCCGAACATGAATATATGGAGTTGGAGTTGAGGTCGGTGGAGGTCCAGGGGGCCCACGAGATAGGGGCGCGCCCAGGAGGGGGGGAGCCCCCTTGTCTCGTGGATAGGGTGTGGGCCCCCTGGTGTATTTCTTTTGCCCAGAAATTCTTATTAATTCCAAAAAGTGCCTCCATGGATTTTAAGGACATTCCGAGAACTTTTCTTTTCTACACATAAAACAACATCATGGCAGTTCTGCTGAAAACAGCGTCTGTCCGGGTTAGTTTCATTCAAATCATGCAAGTTAGAGTCCAAAACAAGGGCAAAAGTGTTTGGAAAAGTAGATACGTTGGAGACGTATCAGTTGTCAGGCAAGGGCACTGTTCACATTAGGGCGACTGGCCTTCAGGACTAAGTTACCTAAGCATTTTGGAGCCTGTGACATCGCTTAGCAGGTGTATGACCGAAGACTGTTTAGATAACCTATGATGGAAGGAACTGGTCTACAAAGCCGATAACTCGCATACACTTTGGCTTCAAAGACTAGTTCGGGGGCAATTGAGGGAGTCCTGGATAGGTTTGTCCTTGGCCTGCCGGCCTATCTCTGATGGGCCGAACTAGTGGACAACTCCGAATTCTATTAAGGAAGGCCGAGCTTCAGAGAACTCCGTGTTCCGGAAGGAAAACTCCGAAGACTTGGCATGTACTTCAAGACAAGATAGATGGCGTATGCGTGTACTCCGACTATGTGTAACCCTTGGTACCCCTGGTGTCTATATATATGTGCCTAGTGCACGATCAATGAGATATCGATGCACCAAATCATTCTCTACATGGTATCTATTGCAAGTCGATCCTCTCTTGCTTCCGCCTAACCCTAGCCACCGCCGCCGCCCCACGCCTCCGCAGCGCCCCTCTTCCCCATGCCGCGCCACCCCCCTACCGCGCCGCCTCTCCCGCCGCGCCGCGCCCGTGCCGCGCCGCTCCCTCCCAAACCTAGCCGCCGCCCACTCCCCTCACCACCGCGCCGCCGCCATGTCTTCCACTGCCTCCACCTACTCCAACCCCTTCGCTGGGCCGGACCCCGCTGACATCGACGACATCAACATCCACGACAGCATCCCCGTCCTCCTCGATGCCACCGATGCCATGTACTTCGCGTGGAAGACGTACTTCTTGCTGCTCTTCCGCGAGAACAATCTCGTGGATCACATTGACGGCACCGTTGACTCCCGTGCCATGGTGGGTGACTCCGAGTGGACCGCGATCGACGCCACGCTCATCCGGTGGTTCTTCACCATCATGTCGAAGGACCTATTTCATATGGTCATGAGCGATGGTGATGACGCCCGCGCCGTGTGGGTCAAGCTCAACGGCCTCTTCACCGACAACAAGCTTCAGCACCGCGTTTTTTTGTAGCAGGAATTTTTTGACTGTCATCGGGATGATTAGTCTACCGATGACTACTGCTGCATCTGAAGACGTTGGCGGGTGAGCTTTGTGACATCAATGCCAAGGTTGATGACGACCTCCTCCTTAGCACGCTCACCGTCGGCCTCAACAAGGACTTCGGTAACGCTGCCACCAACCTCTCCCTCATCACAGAGCCCTCCTTCCCCAAGTTTGTGGCATACTTGCGGTTGGAGGAGCGCCGGATGAAGGGGTCAAGAAGCGTGTGCAGCACCACGCCCTCGCCGCCGGCACCTCGCATGGCGCCCCACCACCGGCCACCCCGCCCGCGCCTGCACCCCGCCACCAGCCGCCGCCCCCCGCGCCTCCGGGGTTCTTGCCCCTACCGCCCGTGCCCCCCGCCCCTCCGGCTGCCCCCCAGCAGCCGCAGCCGGATGGCAGGCGCCACGGCAACCGCCGTGGGGGCGCTCCCAAACAGGCGGAAGAGGGGGCCCTCGTCAGCAGCAGCAGTCGGCCACCCCGCCCTGGACTTATGGCACCAACCCGTGGACGGATGTCGTACACGCGTACTCGATGCCGGTCCCTCAGGCTCCCGCTCCGGGCATTCTTGGGCCTCGTCCGGCGAGCCACCAGGCACTCTTCACCACGTAGAATGCTGCCCCCTAGAGCGGCTACGGCGCCGCGCCCGTGCCTACCTACGGTGCCGCTCCCGTGCCGGCCTATGGAGCATTTTTTCCTCCCCAGGTGTCGCCGCCGTGGGACCCGGCCCTCCTTGCTGCTCTGTACTCGGCTCCGTCACCAAGTAACTACAGTGGCGGAGGTGACAGGTACATGGACTCGGGCGCCACCGCTCACATGACCGCTCATCCCGGTAACCTCGCGTCTTCCACTCCCGTTCATACTCCCACTCGCATCACCATCGGTAACGGTTCCTCTCTACCCATTACACATGTCGGTCATATGTCGTTTCCTTCTAACTCCACTCCCATTAACATGTCTAATGTTCTTGTTTCCCCTGACCTAGTTACCAACCTTGTTTTTGTTGTCGCCTTGCTCGTGAGAATCCTATCACTGTTGAATTTGACGACATTGGCTTTTCTGTGAAGGACGCCCGTACACAGATAGTACTCGGATGTCTACTACACAACCTTCTTCTTGTAGACGTTGTTGGGCCTCCAAGTGTAGAGGTTTGTAGGATAGTTGCAAATTTCCCCCAAGTGGATGACCTAAGGTTTATCAATCCATGGGAGGCATAGGATGAAGATCGTCTCTCTCAAACAACCCTGGAACCAAATAACAAAGAGTCTCTTGTGTCCCCAACACATCCAATACAATGGCAAATTGTATAGGTGCACTAGTTCAGCGAAGAGATGGTGATACAAGTGCAATATGGATGGTAGATATAGGTTTTTGTAATCTAAAAATATAAAAACAGCAAGGTAACTAATGATAAAAGTGAGCACAAACGGTATTGCAATGCTTAGAAACAAGGCCTAGGGTTCATACTTTCACTAGTGATGGTTCTCTCAACAATAATAACATAATTGGATCATATAACTATCCCTCAACATGCAACAAACAGTCACTCCAAAGTCACTAATAGCGGAGAACAAACGAAGAGATTATTGTAGGGTACGAAACAACCTCAAAGTTATCCTTTCTGATCGATCTATTAAAGAGTCCATAGTAAAATAACACGAAGCTATTCTTTCCGTTTGATCAATCATAGAGTTCGTACTAGAATAACACCTTAAGACACAAATCAACCAAAACCCTAATGTCACCTAGATACTCCAATGTCACCTCAAGTATCCGTGGGTATGATCATACGATATGCATCACACAATCTCAGATTCATCTGTTCAACCAACACAAAGTACTTCAAAGAGTGCCCCAAAGTTTCTACCGGAGAGTCAAGACGAAAACGTGTGCCAACCCCTATGCATAAGTTCATTGAACCCGCAAGTTGATCACCAAAACATACATCAAGTAGATCACATGAATATCCCATTATCACCATAGATAAGCACGGCAAGACATACATCAAGTGTTCTCAAATCCTTAAAGACTCAATCCGACAAGACAACTTCAAGGGGAAAACTCAATTCATCACAAGAGAATAGAGGGGGAGAAACATCATAAGATCCAACTATAATAACAAAGCTCGCGATACATCAAGATCGTACCACCTCAAGAACACGAGAGAGAGATCAAACACATAGCTACTGGTACATACCCTCAGCCCCGAGGGTGAACTACTCCCTCCTCGTCATGCAGAGCGCTGGGATGATGAAGATGGCCACTGGTGAGGGATCCCCCTCCGGCAGGGTGTCGGAACAGGGTCCCGATTGGTTTTAGGTGGCTATAGAGGCTTGCGGCGGCGGAACTCCCGATCTATTGTGTTCCCCAAAGTTTTTAGGGTATATGGACATATATAGGTGAAAGAAGTCGGTCAGGGGGGCCACGAGGGTGGGGGCGCGCCCAGGGGGGTAGGGCGCGCCTCCCTGCCTCCTGGCTTTCTTGTTGCTTCCCTTACATACACTCCAAGTCTCCTGGATTGCTTCCGTTCAAAAATAACTCTCCCAAAGGTTTCATTCCGTTTGGACTCCGTTTGATATTCTTTTCTTTGAAACACTGAAATAGGCAAGAAAACAGCAATTTGGGCTGGGCCTCTGGTTAATAGGTTAGTCCCAAAAATAATATAAAAGTGCTTAGCAAAGCCCATAAACATCCAAAACAGATAATATAATAGCATGAATGCTTCATAAATTATAGATACGTTGGAGACGTATCAGCATCCCCAAGCTTAATTCCTGCTCGTCCTCGAGTAGGTAAATGATAAAAGAAATAATTTATGAAGTGTGAATGCTAGTAGGTGCATAATTTTTATCAAATATAATTTCAATCACCTTTCCTAGCATCATTATATGTCATAACAGTAGCTCATCTCATAAAACTTCTCATGGTCAAGTTTTTTTTGACTGAAAGACTGTAAGGGAACCCCCTACAGTATAATTGGTGCAACAAACCCAAATTGCAAGTACCATGCCTTGAACCTGGGTGGGTGTGAAGGCATCAACCCCTTCCCACCACTAGGCTATGCCTTAGTCTGCTCTCATGATCAAGTAACAAGCTATTCACATGTTAAAGCATAGACCACAAACTTTCTTGAAAACTAGCAAACTATGCTCTCAGTCATCAAACAATTGCAATTCATCTTATTTTCAGGAAGGGTCTATGTAAGAGCTTTGATTTAGCAAACTCCACATACTCAACTATCATATAGTCTTCCATGATTGCTATCACTCAAAGCATATTTTTAGAAAAAATAGCATCCATCAAACACAGAGAAAGATCGAGCTTAATGTTTTGCCTCCCAACTTACTTATCATATAGATAATTGTCAACAATAATAATTCATGATCAAATATATTTGAATGGCCATATATGCTTAAATCTTTCCCCATCACACAATGCTTGCAAACTAAAGAGTAGGTTGGAATGAGAAGGAATACTACTGACTCTTGCATAAAAGTAAAAGATAGGCCCTTCGTAGAGGGAAGCAGGGATTTGCAGAGGTGACAGGGCTCGATTTTGAAATAGAGATGAAAATAATTTTGAGAGGTATGCTTTCATGGTCAACATAACAACCAAGGGTTCCCAGTTTCTTCCATACTGGATACATTATAGGCGGTTCCCAAACAGAATGGTAAAGTTTTTACTCCCCCTCCACCAACAATCAACAATCCATGGCTTGCCTGAAACAATGGGTGCCTCCAACTAACAACAATCCTGGGGGAGTTTTGTTTGCAATTATTTTGATTTGATTTTGATCTTTTGATCATGGGACTGGGCATCCTAGTTACCAGCCATTTTTCTAGTGAATGATGAGTGGAGTCCACTCATCGTGAGAATAACCCACCTAGCATGGAAGATACTGACAGCCCCTAGTCACTACATGAGCGATTCGGGCATACAAAACAGATTATTATTTGAAGGTTTAGAGTTTGGCACATGCAAATTTACTTGGAACGGCAGGTAAATACCGCATATAGGTAGGTATGGTGGACACTCATGGAAGAAACTTGGTTCATGGAATTTGGATGCACAAGCAGTATTCCCGCTTAGTACAGATATTTTGGCTAGCAAGGATCCTAAATAGCAAGCACCACATGTTGGAGGATCTATAACAATATAACTTGTATACAAATATACCCAAGCATAACTCATTACGTTGTCTTCCTTGTCCAATTTCAACTGATTTGCTTAGGTTTGAAAATAATTAATGGGGCTCACAATCATAAAAGATGTCTAAGATAGTATATTTATATGTGAAATCTCTCTTCCTTCAATATTCTTTCATGAATTGTTTAAGTGACCAATACAATGTTTGCTACGCTTCAATAAATTTACCACCTCTACTTCTTAGATGTGAAGTCATTACTCTCAATGGGGTAAGCATATGAAACATATATAATTTCATATTTATTACATTCAACTCATTCAACCATTTACTCATAAGATATAAGTGAAGCACACGAGTAAATGACAAACTACTCCAAAAAGATATAAGTGAAGATCAATGAGTAGTTAAATAATTATGTAGCTATGTGAAGACTCTCTCTCATTTAAGATTTCAGATCTTGGTATTTTATTTAAACAGCAAGCAAAGCAAAGGAAAATAAAATGACGCTCCAAGCAAAACACATATCATGTGGTGAATAAAAATATAGCTCCAAGTAAAGTTACCGATGAACGAAGACAAAAGAGGGGATGCCATCCGGGGCATCCCCAAGCTTAGGCTCTTGGTTGTCCTTCAATATTACCTTGGGGTGCCTTGGGCATCCTCAAGCTTAGGCTCTTTCCACTCCTTATTCCATAGTCCATCGAATCTTTACCCAAAACTTGAAAACTTCACAACACAAAACTCAACAGAAAACTCGTAAGCTCCGTTAGTATAAGAAAATAAATCACCACTTAGGTACTGTTGTGAACTCATTCTAAATTCATATTGGTGTAATATCTACTATATTCCAACTTCTCTATGGTTCATACCCTCCGATACTACACATAGATTCATCAAAATAAGCAAACAACACATAGAAAACAGAATCTGTCAAAAGAAGAACAGTCTGTAGTAATCTGTATCTCTCTAATACTTCTGTAACTCAAAACATTCTACAAAATTAGGAAAACCTGAGAAATTTGTGTACTAATCCAGAGAAAAACGAATCAGATCAAAATCACGTTTCTGTGAATTATCAAAACTAATTTACTGGATGCAAAAGTTTCTGATTTTCAGCAGGATCAACACAACTATCACCGTAAGCTATCCTAAAGGTCTTACTTGGCACTTTATTGAAACAAAAGCTATAAAACATCATTACTACAGTAGCATAATCATGTGAACACACAAAAACAGTAAGGGTAAATATTGGGTTGTCTCCCAACAAGCGCTTTTCTTTAATGCCTTTCTAGCTAGGCATGATGATGACAATGATGCTCACATAAAAGATAAAAATTGAAACATAACAGGAGCATCATGAAGCATATGACTAGCACATTTAAGCCTAACCCACTTCCTATGCATAGGGACTTTGTGAGTAAACAACTTATAGGAACAATAATCAACTAGCATAGGAAGGTAAAGCAAGCATAACTTCAAGATTTTAAGCACATACAGAGGAAACTTGATATTATTGCAATTCCTACAAGCATATGTTCCTCCTTCATAATAATTTTTAGTAGCATCATGAATGGATTCAACAATATAACCATCACCTAAAGCATTCTTTTCATGATCTGCTTGCATAGAAAATTTACTACTCTCCACATAAGCAAAATTCTTCTCATTCGGAATAGTGGGAGTATCATAAGAGACTCGAATACTATAAATTGTTTCCATATTAAAAGAGTAATGTTCAGAAAAAGGGTAATCATAATCATGACAAGTTTTATAAATATAATCATCACTACTTTTTATAGCATAAGTTTCATCACAATAATCATCATAAGTAGCAACTTTGTTCTCATCATAATCAATTGATACTTCTTCCAAAATAGTGGAATCATCACTAAATAAAGTCATGACCTCTCCAAATACACTTTCATAAATATCACAATAATATTCAACATCCTCCAAAATAGTGGGATCATTACTTCCTAAAGTTGACACTCTTCCGAACCCACTGTCATCAATATAATCATCATAGATAGGAGGCATGCTATCATCTTCATCAAACATAGCATCCCCAAGCTTGGGACAAACATTAATTGCAGCAAATATATTCTCAAACATGTCATTCTCATCAAACATAGCATCCCCAAGCTTGGGCATTTTCATATCATAAGCATAATCACTCTCATCATTAATAGTATGGATAGCACCAATAGTATAGCAATTATCATCATCACAATGAGTAGTAGGAGCAACATCATTTGAGAGGGATACCTTTTTTCCTTTGCTTCTCCGTCTTTTCTTTTTCTTCTTCACATCGTGTGTGGGTTTAACCCTCTTCTTTGAGCTCCTTATTAATGAGATTGGTTCAATAGAAAGCTCCTCCTCGTTACCTGATTCATCATAAGAAATAATAGGAGGATATTGGGAAGTTTCTTCCCATTCATTACTATTCTCTTCATCTTCTATTTGCTTTCTTTTCTTTATGTAATTGGCAATCTAAGGATTTTCAATGCAATTCACCGCACAATACATACAAATTTCCTCTAGATCAAAATCAAGAACTTTTTCAAGGGCAAATTCTGGAAGATTCTTAGTTAAACGTTTCATTCCTTCATAACCCAAAAGCAAACTAAGTTCATTACGATGTGCAAGGGAAATCAAATCATCACAATTTTTGGACACGATTTGATCATGAAACAATTTGCATCGGAGATGTAAATGACCACGTTCATTGCAAAGTTCACAGGTACGGCAAAGAAATTTTAAATTTTCAGCACAAACATCTAGCCTTTCTTGCAATCATTTAGTTTCTAAATACTTATGCCTCTTGCAAAATCTATCTTCCCTATTTGGTGTGTACTCGCAAACTCTATGCACTCCACAAAAGTTTACATGCTTATAAGAGACATTTTCATCATAACTAGTGCAATCATCATTAGTACTATGGATATTCAAAGAGTTCATACTGACAACATTGCAATCATGCTCCTCATTCAAAGATTTAGTGTCAAACATTTTATAGACTTCTTC
Source organism: Triticum dicoccoides (assembly GCF_002162155.2). Classification (NCBI taxonomy): domain Eukaryota; kingdom Viridiplantae; phylum Streptophyta; class Magnoliopsida; order Poales; family Poaceae; genus Triticum; species Triticum dicoccoides. Next base: position 261,977,119 of record NC_041389.1, read on the forward strand.
TTCTAGCATTTGAGCACAATTTTCCTTTCCATCATTCTCACGAAACATATTAAAAATATGAAGCGTATGAGGCAAAGTTAATTCCATTTTTTGTAGTTTTCTTTTGTAAACTAAACTAGTGATAAAACAAGAAACTAAAAGATTCGATTGCAAGATCTAAAGATATACCTTCAAGCACTCACCTCCCCGGCAACGGCGCCAGAAAAGAGCTTGATGTCTACTACACAACCTTCTTATTGTAGACGTTGTTGGGCCTCCAAGTGCAGAGGTTTGTAGGACAGTAGCAAATTTCCTCAATCCGTGGGAGGTGTAGGATGAAGATGGTCTCTCTCAAACAACCCTGGAACCAAATAACAAAGAGTCTCTTGTGTCCCCAACACACCCAATACAATGGCAAATTGTATAGGTGCACTAGTTCGACGAAGAGATGGTGATACAAGTTCAATATGGATGGTAGATATAGGTTTTTGTAATCTAAAAATATAAAAACAGCAAGGTAACTAATGATAAAAGTGAGCACAAACGGTATTGCAATGCTTAGAAACAAGGCCTAGGGTTCATACTTTCACTAGTGCAAGTTCTCTCAACAATAATAACATAATTGGATCATATAACTATCCCTCAACATTCAAAAAACAGTCACTCCAAAGTCACTAATAACGAAGAACAAACGAAGATATTATTGTAGGGTACGAAACAACCTCAAAGTTATCCTTTCTGATCGGTCTATTCAAGAGTCCGTAGTAAAATAACACGAAGCTATTCTTTCCATTCGATCTATCATAGAGTTCGTACTAGAATAACACCTTAAGACACAAATCAACCAAAACCCTAATGTCACCTAGATGCTCCAATGTCACCTCAAGTATCCGTGGGTATGATTATACGATATGCATCACACAATCTCAGATTCATCTATTCAACCAACACAAAGTACTTCAAAGAGTGCCCCAAAGTTTCTACCGGAGAGTCAAGACGAAAACGTGTGCCAACCCCTATGGAAAGTTCATTGAACCCGCAAGTTCATCACCAAAACATACATCAAGTAGATCACATGAATATCCCATTGTCACCACAGATAAGCACGGCAAGACATACATCAAGTGTTCTCAAATCCTTAAAGACTCAATCCGACAAGACAACTTCAAGGGAGAACTCAATTCATCACAAGAGAGTAGAGGGGGAGAAACATCATAAGATCCAACTATAATAACAAAGCTCGCGATACATCAAGATCGTACCACCTCAAGAACACGAGAGAGAGATCAAACACATAGCTACTGGTACATACCCTCAGTCCCGAGGGTGAACTACTCCCTCCTCGTCATGGAGAGCACCGGGATGATGAAGATGGCCATCGGTGAGGGATCCCCCTCCGGCAGGGTGCCAGAACAGGGTCCCGATTGGTTTTTGGTGGCTACAGAGGCTTGCGGCAGCGGAACTCCCGATCTATTGTGTTCCCCTGAGTTTTTAGGGTATACGGACATATATAGGCGAAAGAAGTCGATCAGGGGGGCCACGATGGGCCCACAAAGGGTGGGGGCGTGCCCAGGGGGTAGGGCGCGCCTCCCTGCCTCGTGGCTTCCTTGTTGCTTCCCTTACGTACACTCCAAGTCTCCTGGATTGCTTCCGTTCCAAAAATAACTCTCCCAAAGGTTTCATTCCGTTTGGACTCTGTTTGATATTCCTTTTCTTCGAAACACTGAAATAGGCAAGAAAACAACAATTTGGGTTGGCCTCCGGTTAATAGGTTAGTCCCAAAAATAATATAAAAGTGCTTAGTAAAGCCCATAAACATCCAAAATAGATAATATAATAGCATGAATGCTTCATAAATTATAGATACGTTGGAGACGTATCATACTCCACCGATGTGAAAGCCCGGACGAGCTTTACCCGGTGCATCCTTCCGGCGCCACCACCACCCGTCCTGCCGCCCTCGCCGCTAGTGTCGATCTATGGCACACCCGCCTCGGTCACCCCAACTCCACAGTTTTGCGTCAGATTCTTCAGAGTTTTTCGTTCTCATGTAATAAGGTTGACGACCACTCCTGTGAGGCCTGCCGTCTTGGCAAGCACGTCATCTCCCCTTTCATGAGTCTACACACATTTCTACTTTTCCGTTTCAGTTATTGCATAGTGATGTTTGGACGTCCCCGGTTGCAAGCAACACGGGTTATTTATACTATTTGGTGATATTAGATGATTTTTCCCATTACATGTGGATGTTCCCTCTCCGTCGCAAGTCCGACGTTCTCGCCACACTCACCGCTTTTTATTCATATGTCACCACACAATTTGGTCGTCCCATTCTTGCCTTGCAAACTGACAATGGAAAAGAGTTTGACAATGTCGCCGTCCGCCATCTCCTTGCGTCGCATGACACTACCTTCCGGCTCACTTGCTCCTACACGTCACAGCAGAATGGCCGCGTCGAGCGCGTCATCCGCACTCTTAATGACTGTGTCCGCACGTTGCTCTTCCACTCCAACGTGCCTCCTTGGTTCTGGCCGGATGCCCTCGCGGCCGTCAGCCTTCTTAGTAACATTCGCCCATGTCGTCCCCGCTGGAACTACTCCCCTCACCAGCTCCTCTTCGGTGCAACTCCATCTTATGGTGGTCTTCGCATTTTCAGGTGTCTCTGTTATCCTAGCACCGCGTCCACCACTCCTCACAAGCTCGCTCCCCAGTCAATTCCTTGCATCTTCCTCGGTTATCCTCCCAACACCAAAGGTTACCGGTGCTATGATCCAGTGTCCCACCACGTTATCACTTCACGACATGTGTACTTTGATGAGTTGGTGTTCCCGTTTCAGCAGGTACCCTCGGCGTCTCCCGCGGCGCGACTCGCCCCTGCTACCACCTTTGGCGAGCCGCCCTCTACGCCGAGCCGAGCACTGGGCTCGGCCCTGCCCGCGCTTCCAGCGCCGGCCACGCCCTCCCGCGGCGCCTCGGGTGTGGTTGCCCCCGCGGGCGCCCCCGCCGCCGCGGCCCCGCTGGCCGCCCCCCATGCTGCGGTCCCTTCGGCCGTTCCCGTCGCGCCCTCTGGCGCCACCGCGGGTGGGCCCTCGGCGTCTTCGGAGACCGGCTCGAGCTCATCCTCGTTGGTCCCCCTCTCGGCTCCACTGGCTACCGCCGCACCTCTCACCATTGTGGCCCTCGGCGTCTCCGGAGACCGGCTCGAGCGCATCCTCGCCGGTCCCCCTCTCGGCTCCGCTGGCTACCACCGCACCTCTCACCGATGTGGTCACTCAGGCTCGGACTGGGACGTTTCTTCCCAGCATGCGCTACACCACTAACGAGTACGCGTGTGTCACGTCTACCTCGGCCCCGTCCCCGCTCCCCACCTCCGTCCGCGCAGCCCTTCGGGATCCGAACTGGCTTGCTGTGATGCGTGAGGAGTTCGACGCCCTGCAGCACAACCGTACGTGGCATCTTGTCTCGCGGCCTCCCCGTGCCAATGCCATCACTGGCAAGTGGGTCTTCCGCCACAAGACTCGCCCCGACGATTCCCTTGAGCGCTACAAGGCGCGTTGGGTCATGCGCGGCCTTCGCCAGCACGCCGGCGTCGACTTCACCGACACCTTCGCCCCGGTTGTCAAACCGGGCACGATTCGTGCTGTTCTCCAGCTTGCTATTTCTCACGCCTGGCCCGTTCACTGGCTCGACGTGTCCAATGCTTTTTTGCATGGCCACCTCGACGAGCAGGTGTTCTGTCAGCAGCCTACTGGTTTCGTCGACACCGACTATCCGGACCACGTGTGCTTGCTCTCCTGTTCTCTCTATGGGTTGAAACAGGCGCCTCAGGCCTAATACCCGCGGATCGCGGCCTTCCTTCAACAGCATGGGTTCCGGTCCACATGGTCTGATGCCTCCCTGTTTGTCTATCACTAGGGCACTGCCACCGCGTACCTTCTCCTATACGTCGACGACATCATCCTGACTGCGTCCTTGCCAGTGCTACTTCAGCAGATCACAGCTCGCCTCGGCACCGAGTTCACCCTCAAGGACTTGGGGGCTCTCCACTACTTCCTCGGCATCGAGGTTGTTCACCGAGCCATCGGCTTTCTTTTGCACCAGTAGAAGTATGCCTACGAGCTTATGGAGCGAGCGGGCATGCTTAACTGCAAGTCTGCTCCTACGCCTGTCGACACGAAGGCTAAGGTGTCCGCCGTCGAGGGTTCTCCGGCGTCTGACGCTCCCTTCTACCGCTCCATCGTCGGTGCTCTTCAGTACCTCACGCTGATGCGTTCGGACATTCAGTACGCTGTCCAGCAGGTGTGCCTTCACATGCATGCTCCTCATGATACTCATTGGGCTCTAGTGAAACGTATTCTTCGGTACATATGTGGCACCATAGCTATGGGTCTCACCCTGACGGCATCACCTGACACCTGCCTTGTCGCCTACTCCGACGCCGACTGGGCTGGGTGTCCCGACACTCGACCCTCCACTTTCGGCTACTGCGTCTACCTCGGGCCCTCTCTGATTTCGTGGTCGTCTAAAACAACAACCCACGGTCTCACGATCGAGCGCCGTGGCTGAGTATAGGGCGGTGGCCAACGCCGTTGCGGAGTGTTCTTGGCTACGACAGCTACTTCAGGAGTTGCTATGTGAGGCTACCAAGGATACGCTTGTCTACTGTGACAATGTCTCCGCGGTGTACCTCGCTGCCAACCCTGTCCATCACCGATGGACGAAACATATTGAGCTTGACATTCACTTCGTCAGGGAGCACATCGCACTTGGTCGTGTTCGAGTTCTACATGTGCCCACCGATCAGCATTTCACCGATGTTATGACGAAGGGACTACCCACCTCGACATTCGAGGGCTTTCGATCCAGTCTCTGCGTCACCGGCGACGCTTCGACTGCGGGTGGTGTTGAACATGTGTACATGTACGTAGGTCAGGGTTTAGTATGCAGTACCTGTAGTGTCTGTCTCCCTGTGTATGCACGTGTATCTTAGGAGACACGATACCGGTCGCATCCCTTGTACCTATATATATGTGCCTAGTGCATGATCAATGAGATATCGATGCACCAAATCATTCTCTACAAAAACAACCCAAACTAGAAACTGGGCCAATGGAGTAAACAAGTTTGTTGGGGGACTCAAACGGGCTGCAACAATTGGGAGGATGCCATCACATAGATGAGACCAAATTATATCTCATCTAGATGAGTTCTAGCCACTCCCAATGATTTTTGTTACATATGAAATTTGTCACATAAATACTAGGCCATATTTTGGAAATGCACTCAAAGTTTCAAGTCACTTTGAAATGATAAATATTTGTTTATTTTGAAATAGTTATTTTAGTTGTAGTTGGACCACTTTATAATTTCCTAGGGATTAATTGATGAGTCAAATGATGCTGGTTTCAACATGACAAATGATCAAGGGAATTTTTTGAATAATGCAAATATTTTAGTTTTACTATTTGAAGAAATATTAATTTGACTTGCAATTTGAATTTGAATTTGGTTTTTACCGAGGGACAATGAAGCTTAGCAAGCATGGTGACATGACATTATTAGGGTGAGGTTACTATAGCATAACTATCGGGGTGTTACAACGAGTATAGTAAATAGATATAATGAAGTACTGCTTTATTAACATATTACTCATCTTACACTCTCACAAAGTTTTTATGAGCACGTGTTGCAGCTGCACCTGCAGCTAGCTGTTAATCTTTAGCTCGCTTTTCTTATCTTCTCTCTTCTCTCTCTTCTAACTCAACAAGAACATATTATTTAAATCTTCATAGACCGTTTACATCACTTTATTATACTCTCTAATGGTTGTTATGTTCTGATGATATTTACATCAGCAGTCATCACGTCTAATATTTTTTCTCTGCTAACCCAAGCTTCATCCACCTCCGGTTCGCTTCTTGGCTGCCTCAAAAGTTTCCCTCCTCACTGTATCGGACACATCGTCACAAGTTTGTGAGATTGAGACGAGTGAGTGGAGATTGCCGAGGAAGCAAAGTGCAAAGGCCAATGGAGGTTGCTGAGAAGGCAAAATGCAAAAACCAATGGAGGCGCCATGTCAGCCCCGTATGTACGACCGTGAAGAGTAAAATAAATCTTCACATTTTTTTTCCCTCTAAAAGAACATATTTTTTTCACAGCAGATACTTAGCATGCTGATGTAATATAAAAATACATTTTTGCCGTCACTCTAATACTCCAGTTATCATGTTACTACCTTTGTTCACAAGTGTAAGATGTACTAACTTTTTTCTGAATCAGATGTATATAGACACATTTTAGTGTGTTTGTTCACTTATTTCAGTCTGTCATAATGTAATTAAAATATCCAAAACATCTTACATCTGCAAACGCATAATAGAAGTGATCATGGGCTCATGGCAGTGGCCCAGTCGTTAGGTGTGACAATTGTTTTGAATGACATGGCAGTCATGCAGTCATCATCCGTGGTGCCCAGATTGTTTCCAGGTTACAGGGGTAGCCCATCTCACCTGGTTGACAAGACATGACTAAATATTAGCTATCTCACCCTGGTTGACAAGACATGACTAAATATTAGCTATGCTAATTTGAATCAAATTCATACAAGGTGTCCGGATGCTTTCTATCTAGATTTTGTTTCAGCAGAACTTCCTGAACCTTGTAAAAAAAAGTGCGCACAAATCACATAACTGCAAAATCAAAACCTGATACTATCTTCCAAGTAAAGATAAGCCATGCTTAGGGAACATGTACAACACATTGCCTGCTTTTCACTGAACTAGTGAAGGTGCGTACAATACTGACTTCTAGCACACAAAAATTAACTAAAACATCCATCCAATGCAGAGTAAAATATATCTGTTTCTCAAAAAACGAAAATTACACAGACCAAGTCCAAGATCAAATACTGCAACTTAAATTCGAATTTGAAACACGATGACTTTATGCTGGCACGGTCGACCAAGTCACCTTCACAGAGAGGGCGGCATGCTGAAGCACTATTTGTTGACAGGCACATCCATGAATGTTTGCTTTGAAGTAGCAACTGCGTTCAAGATGATCATTTTTAGAGCCGTTCTGACTTACCTTGAACTTCAACTGCATCCAAGTATCCATCTTTACAGCAATCACGTATCTTCTTAAGCCACATGACTCAGCAGTAGTGCCACGAAAGAGCGGAATTTCCTGATCTGATCCGCCGACAAGCACAAACGAACTGAGCGATAAATTGAATCCATTCTGCACTTTCAATATGAGGACATCTATTGTGGCTTCCACTGCATTGTAAATGCGTGCTAAAGTGATGTCAACCGCACCACAATCGCCATTAATGCGATTTGTGAATGACACAGAAGGTATGGTTAGGTTACAATAATCTGTTGCGCCGTCGATCAATGTTAGATCATCTTCTTCTTTATCTCCTGTCTTGATCCTCATGTCAAATTCAACTAGAACAGGGGAATTCATTGCGATGCCTCGCTTAGGGCCAGTCATCTCAATGAGAGAACCCTGCAAAACCATTATTATTTAGTAGCTCCTAGTAAAAGTAAGAATTACCTAAAGCGTATACTTGTCTTTCTAGCCAATTGTAAAAGGATCTCAAATACATGGCAGCATAGAATAATTTAAAGTCTTCCCTACAAACATAAATCTGGCTGAACATGAAACTTAACACTTGAGAAATCGCGCAAAGATAATTAACCATAAACTTGCCCGATATATGCAAGGATAACCCCATCTTTCTCTAACATCCTCGAAGGCACATGTATGCACATATAAAAATCCTCAAAGTGGAACCACCATCACCAACGCCGCAGATCTTTGTTCTTTATTATTATAAAGGGAAGTTGGTTAATTCTTTATGAAAGAATCGGTTAAGTCCAGGAGTGACAAAACAGAGATGTGGAAGAAAGAATATCAGGACCACCTGGGCCCAATGGAGGAACCAGAAGAACAGGAGGGAGGTCTGTCTGATCATGAATCTAGTGATCATTCTACTAATAGTAATTCCGACAAAAATGATGCAGAGGAAGAGTGTGAACAAGCAATTGTGCTTGATGGTACTAATGTGGAAAGATTAAGGAGGGAGGAGGTGGCTCCCAGGAATCTCTTTACTTATTGTTGGTTCACAGGATGTGCTTGTCCAATCCACTGATGATATTACTGGAGATGATGCTGCTCCACGCAATGGTACTGAAGCTCAAAGGGGAGTTGCTCAAGCAACAAGAAAGAGTGCCAGAATTGCTCAAATGGGAGTGGGTCGTGAGACTATGAGAGGGTTGAAGACAGAGAGCTGCTAGGAGGGTGGCTGAACAGAATTTGGAAGGTAATACTATCTCCACTAAAAATTCCTTTTCTGTTTTATCTGATGATGATATCTGTTAAAGCTTTAGAAATAGGGATTGACCGTGATTTACTTCCTCTGGAAACATTTGATACTATGAGAGATCTAGAAATAGCTAGGTCAATAACTTGCATCATAAGAGTTGTAATGATGAGGTGGAGAAAAATAGTCCAGTAAAATTCCTGGACTGGGAAAATAAAATGGATGATATTGTTGGTGATTTTACCGTGGTAGTCTCTAGATCTCTAGAAACACTTTGAAAAAGCAGAAGAAAATGGAAAAATTACAGAGCAGAAGGAAGAATAATCACATACTCCCTCCGTTCCTAAATATAAGTCTTTTTAGAGATTCTAATATAGACTATATACGGAGCGAAATGAGTGAATCTACACTCTAAAATACGTCTATATTCATCCGTATGTAGTCCATATTAAATCCCTACAAGGACTTATATTTAGGAACGGAGGGAGTACATTTGAATCAAGGTACTGTGCAAACCAGATGTATGGTGAGAAATAAGAAAACTGATGGGGGGGAAGTTGCTGAATCCCATTCTATGCAATTATGCATGGTGATCTTCCAGGAACTAGACCCAGGAGAAAAAAAATAGTAAGTATAAATGATAGGTCTGATATGGAATTGTAGAGGGTGTGGTAAGAAGGGTTTGGCTAATTACTTGCAGGAATTATTAAGCAATAATGAAGTGGATTCTATGGGGCTACAGGAAACAATGAAGAAAAATTATTCTGCAAGTTTCTTCGGGAAGATTGATCATACTGCTCAATTTTCTTGGCACTAGACATGGCTCGCCAGCTCTCTCCTCGGTGTAGGTGGCATCGCCAAACTTCACCATCTTCTGCAGCAGAGTGTTGAGACGGAGAGCAAAGTCATCAACGTCCTCACCTGGCTTGAAGCCCAGGTTCTCCCACTCCTTACGAAGTGCCTGCAGGGTGGACTTGCGAGCACGGTCGCTGCCGATGCGTGCTGCGGCGATGGCGTCCCAAGCCTCCTTGGCAGTCCGCTTGTTGGAAAGCGAGAACTGCATCTCGGGCGGGACTGCGGCGATGAGGGCGTCCAGCGCCCGTCGATCCTCTAGGTGGTCGACGTTGCTGTCCTGGACTGCCTCCCACATGCGCCGCACCTGGAGCCTGACCTTCATGATCCCGGCCCACTCGACGTAGTTGGTTTTAGTGAGGGTAGGCCACCCAACACTGGAACCAACATCCCTGACCACAGTCCGGACCTCGTAGAGGCCGCGGTCCTGGTCGTTGCAGCCGCCGTCGCGGTGCGCGCCTTCACCTGGAGCGCGGGCGTGCTCGGCTGCCCACTGCGCCGTCCGCTCCTGCGCCACTTTGGCGCGATCTGCGTCGGCGCCGTCGTCCGCAGGCGCGGAGCTGCTGGAGCTGCCGGGGCTGCCGCGGAGTGCCTTGGCATCCGCCGTAGCCTCACGGGCTGCTTCTGCTGCTGCTGCTGCTTCTACCTCCGCCCTGGCTGCTTCTACCTCCGCTCTGGCTGCTGCCAGCTCCGCTGCAGCCAGCCTCGACACTCTTGCCGCCGCAGCAGCCGCTGCTACAGCCGCTCGCTCACGCTCCTCTGCCACGGCGCGCTCGGCCTCTTGCCGGCGCCGCATGCTCGAGGTAGCCGTGTGCTGAGAGCGACCTGCAGACATGGCTCGCTGCAGGGGGGCTGTTGCGTGAAGAGGAGGCTGATGAAGACGAGCTGCTGCTCGACAGTCCGGAGGGAGGAAGGTAACCAGAGGTAGACGGAGCAGCTGCTGCTACCGACTTGGGCTGCTCACAGGAAATGCTCAGGGTGCAGGTTAACGAGGCTCTGATACCACTTGTTAGACCTTTCAACCTGAGCATTGATAGTTGTGGATGACACTAGGAGAGTTGGGACAATTTTCGTTGGTTTATTTCTCACACAATGCCATGCCAACCTGAGGGGTTGGGGATACATATTTATAGGCTGCTAGCCAGCCAAGGCATATGTTAAGATGCTGCTAAGATGCCAGTCTAAGATGCTAGTCTAAGATGCTAGTCTAAGATGCTAACTGACAGTCCTTGATGGTCAAGAACAGAACTCTATCCTAACAGCCAGTCCTTGATGGTCCAGGACTTTATCCTCCTAACTGCCACAAGGACCATGTGCTGCAGCCCCACAAGGACCCTAGTACACAGACTTATCCATCAGTGGCTGGATGGAGACGGTTGCAATTTGTAAGCCACAGCACCCATTTTCTGCATCACTTGATATGGTTCGAAGAACTTGAACAATAGCTTGTGAGATGTCCGTTGCGTCACGGATTGTTGAACATACAGTCGTAGTAGGAAAACATAGTCACCTAAAGTGAATTGCTGTTCTGTACACTTTTTATCAGCCTGTCGCTGCATCCGCTGTTGGGCCCGTGTAAGTGTTGACGAATAACTTTGCAAATTCAGGACAGCTGACAGAACTGGTTGTTGAATACCAAAATACCACGGCTTATGCCCATAGAGCACTTCAAATTGAGAGTGCCCACTGCAGAATGAAATGATATGGTGTAGCAAAATTCAGCTTGTGGCAGCCATTGCGACCATCTCTTCGGATTTCCAGCAACAAAGCACCTCAGAAACGTTTCCAGGCACTGTTATGGAGTGCCAGTAACACGGCTTCATGCGCTTCTTTGTGACTTCCTAGCCAAAGTCTTCCATTCAGCTTGATGATGCCTTGTTGAAGAGAAAACCCTTGCACAGTAGGGCTGGCTAGGGCTAATTCGGCCAGCAATTGTTGGGCTTGGGCATTGGAGCTGATAACCTTCTCCTATGATCCCCAACCAGCGTGGCTGGACAGAAGATAGAGCATTTAGTTCCTCTGAATGTTCTCAGCATGACAAAGCATCTGATGCGGTATTGTCCAGCCATTTTTTATACATGATCTTGTACTGGAATCCTAGTAAGCGATAAAACCCTTTTGTTACATAGGAGTATTTGCTTTGTGATCCACCAAATGTATCAGACTACGATGATATGTGTACTCCCCAGCCTATAAATATGAGCGTCATTTGTCAATTGCCAGTAAGATAGCAAGATGATTCCTCGTTGTATGTCTATAGAGCTTATTCCTCGCCCCAAGCGCCTTGCTGAGAAACGCCATTGGATGGCCTCTTTCCATTAGCACCGAGCCTATCCCAGCATCACACGCGTCTGTTTCCAACAGCAACTGGTGACTGAAATCCGACCGAGGCTACTACCGTATGAGACAGTGTTTCAGTTGGTTTAGTTTCGTCAAACACCATGCATAACTGAATGAGATGTGCCAATTCTCCTTTCTGAATCACCTTCGGAAAGTTGCACCGCAGACATTTCATAACACTTGCTCACATTGTCTTTGAGACCTTTAAGAGTGATGCATACACCATTGTATCCAAACCGCATGGTTTTCTTAACCAATTCACCCACATGGCACCAATTCCAGATAACCAATTCATGCTGAGTATAATATCATAAGATCCGAGATCGAGCACACGTAATTCTGTTGTGAAGGTGTGACCCTGGCATGTCCATACAGCTTTGGCACCACAGCTTTGCTTTGCAATCTCCCCCATTTGCAATGGCCACAATTGCAGGTGGTGCCTCATGCCTGGGTAACTGAAGCCTTTGTACAGTGTGACTGCTGAAGAAGTTATTAGAGCTCCCTAAGTCAACCAAAATCAGCACCTGCTGCCCACATAAAACTCCTTGCAATCAGATCGTTTTACGATGAGCAGTGCCTGCTACAGCTCATGGAGAAATATGATCAACCCTTCCTCTTCACTTTCAGAAGATGATTCATGTTGCGAAGCATTTTCTTCACCAAGAGTAGCTGGGTGAGCTCCTTCCAGCAGATGCAGCAAATCTTCAATCAGTTCCAGTTGAACTGAGTGCAGGCATTTCTAGCCACGATGATATTTTATACTCCCTCCGTCCCAAAATAAGTGTCTTAACCTTTGTACAACTTTGTATTAAAGCTAGTACAAAGTTGAGACACTTATTTTGGTACGGAGGGAGTATCACCGCATTTGAAACATAGCCCTTTTTCTCTGTGCATGGCTTTGAGTGCTGCAATCTTTTGATCAAATTTGCTTTTATCATCAAGCTGCACTTTCTCTGTATTTGGAGCACTTCCCAAAACACCCTTTGGTTTGTACTCTGTTTTGTATCTGCCACTTGAATAATGCCTAGCTTCACCCAACAAGTCCTGCGTTTGAGCAAGAGAAAGAGCCAAGTCAGGAGTTCTTGGTTTGTGCAGTCGTATAGCGGACTGAACCTCATGCCTCAACCCTTTTGCAAATTTTAAAAAGGGCAGCCCGGTGCACGTAGCTCCCGCTTGTGCAGGGCCCGGGGAAGGGTCCGACCACTTTGGGTCTATTGTGCCTTTCCCTACATTTCTGCAAGAGACTGTTTCCAGGACTCGAACCCGTGACCTCATGGTCACAAGGCAACAGCTTTACCGCTGCGCCAAGGCTCCCCTTCGACCCTTTTGCGAATTTAGTTATAAAAAAAAGCTTCATCATAATATTTGTTATGAACCAATACTGTGTGCATCAACTCCTCAAATCTGTGGTGATAAGCATTTACAGAGTCAGTTTGCTCAACACGCTCTAAAGCTTTTAAGTAGCAGTGGTATCTATCTCTCCCAAATTCTGTATGAACAGCTACCACAAATGCTTCCATGATTCAACCTCATGCATAGCCTCATAAGTGTAGCCAAAGAACTGCATTGCCACGGAAATGGAGAGTGGCAAAACTAGCCAAAGACTCCCTAGGAACATTGTACATGTGAATATTTTTCAGTAACTGTTTTCCACCAACTAGGATTGTCCCCGTCAAACTTGGGAAAATTGGACTTAGGCATGTGTGAGTTAAATGAATTATGCCGAGGAACAAACTCGTGAACATGCTCAGGGATGCTACCAGAATGTTTACCAATTCAAAGGCTACTGGAGTTTGTGGGAAGGCACGTTTACCCCCCAGGGTATGCGCAGGAGCCGTGGAGACAACTGTAGCAAAACCCTGGCATGGTGTTGCTTCATGGCGCCCTTCAGGCCTAGGCGATTGTTCGTGGACAGTAGGGTGCCGCTCCGCCTCCAGAACCGTGACATGTGCACTCACTTTGTCCAGAGTGGACTGGATCACCGCCAAGTTCCTGCCCACTGTTGGTGCCCAAGTATTCACCGAGGAGAGGAGCTTGGTCAGCGCCGCCAAAGTGGTGTCCACGGACGCGAACTTCGCCTTGATGGTAAAGATAGATACAAGCTTCCTCAGCGTCACGCTGAGATGTGGAGAGGTTCAGACCTGATGGTCTTGAGGAGGAAGAAAGGTTTACACCTTGTTGTCGCTCACGGGTACCGATCCATCTATTTTACAGTGCACTGCTCCTTCAGTCGCGAGCTCAGCTTATTGGGTTGGGCTTGTCTCCCTGGCGACACTACGAGCTCGCACCGGCCTTCTCGGCATCTGCTTGCGCTCGCGCCTCTCCTTGCGATTGCCTCACGCGCCAAGAAGATCCTGGCAACTGAGATGTCAGGAGGCACTTTTACTTGGACAAACAATCAGGAGGATCCTGTGCTGGGTAAATTGGATAGGCTATTAATGTGTAGTGGCGGGGAACAATTACTCCCCATGGCAACGATGGATTAGTTGACTAGGATCAATTCTGATCATAGTCCTTTGTTGCTCAGGATGGCCTTTACAAACGCTAGGCGGCTGGCTTTGTTCATGAGATGCGCCTTCCAGGTGAGTAGCATGCCGCCGTTTTGTCGATGACGGGCTGCAACTATGCGGCCGTGGGGTGGTGTAGAGTCAGGGGGATGCCCAAATAGGTGATCGGGAAATCGGCGAGGGGGCAGCCCAGCAGGTTGGCAACAGGTGCCACATGGCAGAGAACCGTATCAGGGTGGCGGAGCTTTTTGAGAAGTTGACCTGGAGGCCTGAAGCTCGGCCGAAGAGCAGTAGGATGCTCTTGAGGCGGTGATGTCGCCAATGGTGGGGTGGTAGAAGAGGATTACGTTGTCAGCGTAGAGTGAGACCGAGGGGAACGGGCGCAAGGGTGCAGCCACTGCAGGACGCCCAGTTCCGTCGCACGGCGGAGGAGGCGGCCCAACGTGTCAACGGTGAGGATGAAGAGCTGTGGCGACACGGGGTCGCCCTGGCGGAGGCCACACCTGTGCCAGATGGTGGGGCCGGGGTTTCCGTTGATCACCTTCATGCTGGCCAAGGAGAGCAAGATGGCCAGGCAGTCCAGGAAGCGAGAGCCGAAGCCGTACAGGCGAAGGACCTCGAAGAGGAACGGCCAGCTAATGGTGTCGAAAGCACGAGCCAAGTCCAGCTTCAGGAGGACACGAGGCGCCGAGCTAGTGTAGAAGGCGCGCGGATTGGCGCACGAGGATGAAGTTGTCGTGCAGGCTGCGGTTGGGGATGAATTTGTTCTGGCACGTGCTGACGAGGCTGTGGAGCTTTGGCGCGAGGCGTAGCGATAAGACCTTGGCGAAGATTTCAGTGACAAGGTGGACTGGGCTTATAGGCCTAAAGTCGCCTAGGCCGCAAGCGTCTGCGCGCTTCGGGAGCAAGGTGAGCAGCGCCTGGTTGAGGGAGCAAAAGCCCAGACAACGCATCTCGTTGGAAGACGTCAACGAAATCTTGCCGGACGATGGGCCAGCACGCGCGTAAGAACTCTGCAGTGAAGTCGTCCGGGCCGGGAGCTTTACGTACGAGTAGTTTCACCGCCTGCCAAATTTCCTCGGCTTTGAAAGGGGCGTCGAGGTCATCGAGGTTGGTGGGCGGGATCAGCTCGGAGAGGTCGAGGCTGCACTCACGGAGCGTCTCGCAGCCGAGCAGGGCGTCGAAGTGTGCGTATGCCGCGGCCGCCATGTTGCAGGGGGCAAAGATCAAAGCGCCGTCCACAATGAAGTTGTGGATCCGATTCTTCTGTCGCCGGTACGTGCATTGCCGGTGGAAGAAAGATGTGTTGGCGTCGCCGTCCTTGAGGGTCGCAATGCGGTGGGAGGGGGGGTGCGCAGCACGCCACTGCGGAACTTCCAGCAGTCACGCAAGCCGTGTCCAAGGTAGAGGCAACGGCGGCGGCGGATGTCATTGGTGCACTCGCGCACCGAGTGGCCAGGGTCCAGGCAGCGGAAGCAGAGGCCAGCGGCCTCCTCCGGAGAGGGGTTGCGGCGGTGGTGCCGCTGGGCCGGCGGGATGGCGTCACGGCGCGCGCCCCGGCGCCTGTTCCTGCGGCGGGGGGCCTGGAAGCCATCCGCGTCAACCTCCGAACCTCCATGGACGCGGTGGACCTCGCTACGGGGCCCGAGGCGGGTGGCGGCCGGGGCGGCATGGCGGGGCCGGGCGCCGCCAGGAGGAGGGAGGCGATGAGGGCCTAGCCCGGGGCAGGAGGAGGCATCCGGGCAACCTCACTGTAGGATCTCACGAAGGACTCGCCATTAGAATCCAGCCAGCGGCGCGAGCCGGCGGAGCCGAGGTCAAGGTCGCCGGAGCTGCCACTGGGGGAGGCCATGGTCGGCGTGGGAGGAGGGCTACCGACGGGGGTCGGCGGCGGTGGGGCTAGAGGCGGGAGGGGGCTAGGCTAGGGGCGGAGCGGAGCGGAGCGGAGCGGAGCCATCTCAGAAGTGTCGATTCTTTGTTGCTCGTCCTTTTGCAAGATCAACATCAGATTTGCTAGCTTGCGAGGGTTGCCAACCGCAGCAGAGTACAGCTGAGGAAGAGCATAAAGAGAAGGCAATGGCCTTTCCACACCTCAATGGGGATACAATCAGAGCCCATCGCCCTTGCCTCCTTTCATCCCTTCTAAAGCCTCAATGACCTCAAACTCCTAGATTCGTCGCACAAAACGCATGTTGGTATCATGAAAGGAGTCGTCCAACTCAATGATAGAGCTCCCACTCTCTACATTGAACAACTTGTTGAGGTACTCCTGCCATCTATGCTTAATCTCCTTGCCCTTCAACAGGAGCTTATCTGCTCCGTCCTTGATGCATTTGACTTGGTTGACATCGCTCGTCTTCTTCTCTCAGATCTTAGCCATCTTATAGATGTCCCTTTCGCCTTCCTTCGTGTCTAAGTGTTGGTAGTAGGCCGACCCCTAGCTTCACTCACATCTCGCTTTGCGGTGTTCTTTGCCATATTGTAGTTCTCTATGTTGTCTGCACTCCTATCTGGGTGTAGGCATCTAAAACAATATAATTAAGCAATGACTAGTGACTGCTAAATTCTTGTTGCAAAATGCAGTGTGGATTTTTGGGATGGGTCTACGCGCATCGGTTAAGCAAAAAAATAGTAAAAAATCAAAAAATGTGAAACTTTTTTGCGAGAAACGGTCTAGCATAATAATCACATTTAAAGTATCGGTCACAAATGAGTTATGTTGTAATCTGAGTGAAAAAGTAAAGTGCAGCTACAGAAACCGTGAATAGTAGTGTTTATATAGTATTGATTTTGTTGTATTTTGCTCGGAATACGATACAAATCATTTTATCCCTAAACTTTAAATGTGAGTTATGCTAGACCATGTATTTTGTCAAAAAAGTTTTTCAGTTTGGGTGCGCGCGCACCCAGGTTCCCCGAGATGCATTTTCGGTGCAAAATGCCATTATAACAACTTTGGATTGAATTTTAATCATATAGAAGCAAATATTTAGCCATAACCAAAATATAACTAAAATACGCAAATGTTCATGTATACACTACATATTTAAATGTTGAATAACCTAAGCTTATGTTATTATGAAAGAAAAAAAATTCAAACAAAACTAAAAATGCAATCAAGAGTATCTTCATTGTGTATACCAATCTACACAAAATCAGAGATAAAGTGGATTATATTATAGTACTAGTAAATGCACGTTAATATTAGGCAGTATATTAGATAGGATATTTTTGCGTGTTAATTATGTGTTTAGTGCTATATTTGTATGATATTAATTACACACTGAACATGTTGGGCGCTCGCCATTGAAACAGTCTAGCTCATTGGATTGGCCTGGTTCGATGGTCAAGATTAGTTGGAACTGCCCCTTTGAGTCTTTTGATATTGGTAGAGATACAACATTCGGTCCCAAATTCTACTACTGAAAAGGAGATTAATTAGTTGTAGTATGCCATAATAATGTTATATTTCAATTCATCTTCTCTATGAATGTGATGAAATTGAGATTACATTGTAAAATAAGCGAATTGCTAAAAGTAAACTGCATGAGGTATTGAGGTAATGATGTGCACCTGTTGCGCAATAATGGGGTCATCCCTGCTACGTTTGACAATATAATTAAGCAATGAGTCCACATAATCCCGCACTGCGATATATCCATACAGTTCTACTGAGCTAGTGTTGATAGAGACACTAGCCAATTTTAATGACAAAATTTGCATCATCGGGCTTTTATAATGCACGCAGCATCTTTCTCGGTCAGGAAAGCAATCCGTTGGCTCCGATAACATCATTGGCTCAAGTTGTGCTTCATATATATATATATATATATATATATATAATATTAAACAAAGATGTACTCTAAAAAGTATAATCATGCTTTTCACGCACATATCTGAGTTCAAAAACAATTATCTAATGAAATGCCTCCAATGTTACTATTATAGAATAACAACAAAAGAAATGCTAATTGAACAAGTGAGAAGAGTGACGCAACCCTACATGATGGAAATACTGAAGCAGACTATAAGAGTAGTGGTTAACAAGACTTCAATTCGTGTATGGCAAAACGTTTAACGAAACAGTATGTTAAACTTGTTGATCTTCAAAGAACTTCATAAGATGTTCGTTATTGACAAAAACAATTTTCTCATCGCCTATTTTCATTTTGATAAGAATATACATAAGTGCATACGAGACTTATTCATTTATCTGATTCAAAAAATAAAACAATTATTGCTAGGACACAATGCAATATACTATTTGAAAGTAAAGATAACGTTATGAACTGGCACCAACTCTAACAACATTTGTTGAAAATCAAGATGCTCATAATACTAACGCTTATTATTACATGGCAAAACTGGCTATTTGTATAAGTGGACTACCCTGTGGATCATATATCCAAAGTTGGTTGTCAATTGGTACAATACCCATTAGGGGCAAAGCAGAATAGAAATTGACACTCGTACCCCTATGTAGAACAAGGGAGTTGCATTCACTTAATGACCAATTCGATCACTCGGGGGATCTGCCCAACTAGAAAAGCTCACGTGACCCTAGAAAGAAATCTTGCGCAGTGCAACCAGCGGCTGATCAATCCATCACCTATTAATACGTCTTCACCACCGTCACTGCATATCGTTGTTGGTCCAACATAATCGAACTCCTAGCTCAGCACCTTAATGCGGTACATAATCGAACTCCTAGCTCAGTACCTTAATGCTACCACACACTTGCTCATATACCATTTTTGAACCATGCAAGTGCTAATCCCACGAGTATTCATGGCCACTAATATTGATGCTGTAGACAATATTATGAAGATAATGATAATGAAGGTGTGGCTACTCCAGATGATGATCATGTACCCATGGAGCATTGATTGTGATATGGGTAGCCCAAATATGGAGGAAGGTAGCACTTTCCCTTCAATGGATGCATTTAGACTAGTAATCAAACAATATGAAATCAGGGGAATTTGACATGGGGTCTCTAAGATCTGAACCGGGTAGGTTTCACGGCATTTGTAAAGCCAAAGGATGTATGTGACACATTAAGGCTGAGAAAGTGCAGCATGGAGTTATCATGGTACAGATCTTGTTGTGAAATGCTAATCTTTGTACTGCTCTTTATCATTATCATTTACTTGGTACTAATTGGCTCATTCTTTACTTATACTTTTATTTGCAAGTGACTGGTGTAGGGCCTGATCACATATGTTTTACTAGCATCACATATGTCTTACTAGCAGCGGGAGAACATCTAGTATGGCATCTCAAAGCTGGATTGCCGAGAGACGGAGAGAGCAATGCCTATGTTGAGGAAGAACCCTAAAACGAGTGTTGTAGAACTGTAGTAGAAGTTGGAAGAAGACTGGTCTCACACTTAGACTCTGTTTGTTTGGGCGTCTGAGAGCAGCTTTGGATGAAAAAAGCTAAAGCCCAAACAAACAACTGTTTTGCACCCGTTGTGGCCTCACAGCATAACGTAGTTTGCAGTTATGAAACAACTCCCAATCCAAACACCACAATACGTACTTCAGCTGAAGTGGGTTGCGCTACCATCCATGTACCAATGCTAACCTTGCGCTTTCACTCACTTCACTAAGAAATTACCATCCCTAATCAATCAAGCTTGAGTCAAGCCTCCTCAGCGTATGCCGCTGGAGAAGAAAGTCTGGTTCAGACACCTACACCTGGATAGGAGTGTAGACAACAACGCGAGTTATGGGTGAAGCAAGGGGTGGGGTCAGGCTTATGAGGACTTCTACCAGCATTTAAACACGAAGGAAGGCAAAAGGGACTTATATATGGCCAAGATCCAAGAGAGGAAGACGAGGGATTTCAACCAAGTCAAATGAGAGCTCTACCATTGAACTAGACAAATTCCCTTTGACAATACCAACAGATGTTCTGTGCGATGAATCTAGGAGTCGAAGGTCGGGGAAGTTTAAAAAGGATGAAAGCAGGCAAGGTGATGAGCCCTGATTGTATCCCCATTGAAGTTTGGACAGGCCTTGGAGACACAGCGATAATATGGCTAAATAAGCTTTTCAATCTCATTTTTTGGTTAAACAAGATGCCCGAAGAATGAAAGCGGAGTATATTAGTACCAGTCTTAAAGAACAAGGAGGGTGTTCAAGGTTGTACTAATTACTGTGGAATTAAGCTGATGAGCCATACAATGAAGCTATGGGAGAGTCATTGAGCACCGCTTAAGAAGAATGACAAGCATGACCAAAAATTGGTTTCATGCCTGGGAGGTGGACCATGGAAGCCATTTTCTTGGTATGACAACTTATGGAGAGATAAAGGGAGCGAAAGAAGGGCCTTCATATGGTGTTCATTGACTTGGAGAACCCCTACGATAAGATACCGTGGAATGTCATGTGGCGGGCCTTGGAGAAACACAAAGTCCCAACAATCAAGGACATACGATAATGTTGTGACAAATGTTCGAACAAGTGATGGCGAACACTAATGACTTTACGATTAAAATAGGACCACACCAAGGGTCAACTTTGAGCCCTTATCTTTTTTGCTTTGGTGATGGATGAGGTCACAAGGGATATACAAGGAGAAACCGCATGGTGTATGGTCTTTTGAGGAGGATGTGGTCGACAATAATCAAACAGAGCCTAACAGAAAGTTGAATCGTGGAGATAAGTTTTGGAATTGAAAGGTTTTAGGCTTAGTAGAACTAAACTGAGTACATGAGGTGTGATTTTAGTACCATACTAGGCATGTGGAGGTTAGCCTTGATGGGCAGGTGGTACCTCAGAAGGACAGCTTTCGATATTTAGGGTCAATGCTGCAGAAGGCTGTGATGTTGATAAAGATGTGAGCCATCAAATCAAAGTTGGATGGATGAAGTGGCACCAAGCTTCTGGCATTCTCTGTGAAAAGGGAGTGCAACAAAAGCTAAAAGGCGGGTTCTATAGGATGGCGATTCAACCTACGATGTTGTATGGAGCAAAATGTTGGCCAACTAAAAGGCGCCATGTCGAACAGTTAGTTGTAGCAGAATACACATGTTGAGATGGATATGTGGCCACACAAGAAAGGATCGGGTCCAGAATGATGATATATGTGATAGAGTTGGGGTAGCAACGATTGAAGAGAAGCTTGTCCAACATTGTTTGAGATGGTTTGGGCATATACAACGCAGGCCTCCAGAAGCGTCGGCGCATGTCGGTTCATAGCAAAAGGATAAAACGCGCTAGTAATGTCAAGAGAGGTCAGGATAGACCAAACTTGACATGGGAAGAGTCCGTAAAGACAGATTGAACTAAGCCATGGATAGGGGTGCATGGAAGTTAGCTATTCACATAACAGAACCATGACTTGGTTTCAAGACCTTATGGGTTTCAACTCTAGGCTATCCCAACTTGTTTGAGACCGAAAGGCTTTGTGGTTGTTGTATCCTTCTGTATTGGTTGTGCGTACTAGATGTATGCACAAATGCTTACATGGATCTGGAGAATGTAGTGAAGGCCGCTTTCCCTGATGGCAAGCACAGGGAGTGCATTAAGCAACTTACCACAAGCTTGGTTGGGGAATTCCTTGGTAAAGTATGGCCACATGTGGGCTGCAGCTAGGGCATATGAAAAAGATAAATTTGATAACCACATGGCCAAGATATTTGCAGCAAGCAAAGGTAGCAGCATACCCACTACAACACCACAATTTACTATGGATGAGGTTCATTTCTAGCCCTTGCACAAGTGATCCATTCATTTTTATGCTCTTGTTGCAAACATTTAATTGCTCTTGAATTTTTAGGTGTGGAGTTATCCCAAATATTAAGTGTGACTGCATAACTAATAATCTTGCCGAGACCTTAACTCTTGGCTGAGGGATATAAAGGATTTGCCTATTGTTCATCTAGTTGATACTTGATAAGTCAAGTTTTAATTAACTATGTTACTTTTTAAGCAGAGGAGAGCAAGGTAAAAGGTAAAATACTACCTGCTATCATACAAGAGTTAATGTCTATCCTAGAGGAATAGGCCATCGTAAGCCGCATGGATCCAGCGAGTGGAGTGCCAAGGTCAAAGATACTACAAAAAATGACCTTCAACATGTAGTTAAGTGTCTTACACATGAATGAACTTGCCTAGAATGGCAGCACATGGGCAAGCCATGTTGACATGCACTGGTTGTTTTAGTTGCACCAAAAAAGAGATGTTGAAATAAAGGTTGACGGCCAACTTTGGGTATATGATCTAAGGCCTCAGGACTAAAGTCAACCAGCTTACAATAAAGAGATGTTGGAGTTAAAAAAACTACTTCGGAAATAAATACTCCCTCCGTCCGAAAAAAATTGTCCCTCAAATGGATGTATCTAGCATCAAGTTAGTGCTAGATACATCTCTTTGAGACACAAGTTTGGGACGAGGGAGTACTTGGGACTTCTACTCTCTTTTAACTAACATACTAACACTCTACTAAAGCATCCGCTACATTGCATACTGCTAAAAAATAATGCACATTCAGCCTCAAGCTTTTAATCAATTAGCTAAATATTGTGAAATATCCTATAAATCAACTGGAACGTGATAGGAAAGAGATTTGCATCACTTACTCTCATCACGGTCAGTAACACGACATAATTTTCGAAGAGCAAAGCTTCTCTTGTATATAGCACCATCCCGATGGCTGCTGTTCTTAAAGATGAAGGTCGATCTTACATTGTCGGCAGGATGTCTAACAAGGACCTCCTTGGTTCCCCACCTCTTTGCTTCTCTACTTATCTCTTCGGTGATGTGGCAGAGCCAATTCGGTTTACCCCATTTCTTCTTGTCTTTTACTCCCATGATGTTCTGGGCCATGATCCAGGATTGATAAGCAGATCTACCACCAAAGAGCTATTAGAATTCGGCTAAAATAAGATACGTTGATTGAAATTGTAATCATACTACTCCAATCGTTTCACTATATATGTCCCCATTCTTGGGAACCTCCGTTCCAAAATATCAATCCATTCAGCAAAAAAGAAAAATAAGAGTGTAGTTGCAGTTTTTTCCAATCTTTCCCCTTGCTTAAGTGCTTTGATATTGGTTGGCAGCCGTATGGTGGGACGAGGACAGATGTATTGAAACAAAAATCATTCAAACAAATGTTGAGGGGGAAATCCTTCAAAATAATATAACTGTAAGGACGAATAAGAGTTCAAAGGCACAAAGTTCAACGTTTGTCTCAATCCAGCGCCAAAAATATCCACAAGATAAAGACGCACCGGGGAACATGGTCCAGATTTCTCCACGAGTGGAGCATCTTGTTGCTCAAGTTTCGAAGGACCCAATCGAGGAGAAGCAGAGAGGAGGGCAGCAATTTGGGGATGGACGAGGCCGCGCGGTGAAGCGACTGGGCGCTCGTTTGGATGGTGAAAGGTTGGCAGAAAAAAATTAGGGTTCGGAAATCGGGACTGGGGACGCGGAATGCGCGAGGCTTCCACCAATCAGGCCATCCACCTCGTCCGTTCTTTCTTTCCGCTCGATACAGCCGGTACGGGTACGGCCAGTACATGGGAGGTGCTATACCTCGGATGCTCGTATTTCTAGAAACAGGCTTTGCTCCGCTATCTTCTTAGAGATTTCGCTGTAAACCAAATTCGGATGTGTATAGATGCATTTTAAATTGTAGATTCATTTTTTTTTTTTTGCTCTGTACTCCTATGTAGGTCATAATGAAATCTTTATAAAGACTTAGAGATTTCATTATAAACCAAATTCAGATGTATATAGATGCATTTTAAATTGTAGATTCATTTATTTTGCTCTGTATGTAGGCCATGAAATCTTTACAAAGAGTTATACTTCCTCCGTACAAAGTTGAGACATTTATTTTAGGACGAAGGGTATATTTAGGAACGGCGGGAGTATAAAGCAACAACTGAACGGAGTACACGGCTGAACGATATAAGATGGAGAGGTGATTCTCTTACAAAGCATATCCGGAGATAATCAGATCATGCAGAACAACTACGCTATCGGAGAAGAACACAGGGAAGACTAGGTACAACGCTACGCTACGCCCTAGCACACCTAAACTCCATGACAATGCCCTCGGGAGGGAAGACGACGCGAAAAGTCGGTTGTCGAGTCCAAGGTGGACATGAGCTTTCGCTCGGAACCTTGACACCGTGAGGAGAATCACGACGACGTCTTCAAGAAAAGACTGGCGCTCGCGAGCGTCGCCGCTGTCGGCGCCAAAAGCACGGAGCTTTCCTTCCGCAACTCAACCATGCCACATGAGGTCACCAGGACAAGCGCGACGATCCCAGGTTCCCAGATTCAGATCTGGGCGTCGCCACTACTAACAACAAAGGACGGGCCCGAGCCACCTGACGCTACCCCCTCGTCGCCCATAGGACCAAGAGGGAAGCCACCGCCGCCGCCATAGTGCCCGTCGGAGAGCCAAACATGCAGCCCGCCATCTGAGGCCGCCGCCCCGGCATACCAGGTCCAACACACCGCCATCCGACCACTTCGCGTCACACTGACCACTGTAGGAAAGAGGACGAGTCCATCCACTCCTAGCCCCGCATCAGCCATCGATTCTGGGTTAGCGCCTCCACCGTAGGAACTGCCCACACATGCATCCCTGGCTAGCCCTGATGGGCTAGGGGGCACGAACCGATTACTGCCAACGGCCGTTGTCGAGCAAGCCTAGACCCGACCCTCTGGCCTCGGCCCAAGCAAGCATGCACAATGCCATGTCCATGGTATTTGGCGCGGATCCGACGGCAAGAGCAGCGATGTCACGACCACCACCTACTCCCACCGCACCCGTGAGAGGAAGACACCATTCGCGAGCACATCCCGGCCCGAGACCAACCTCACCTACCCGAAGCACCAGATCTGGCCTGCCTGAGCACGAACCCTAGCTCCAAGCCTTCCCCGTTGCGCGTGCGGTCGGCACCACTAGCACCTGCCCAACCCCGTGCACCGTCGGCTTGAACCCAAGAGAAGGAGAGCCACCACCCTGCGCCGCCTGTAAAAGAAGCATCGCACCCGGATCTGCGACGCCATTGCCGCCACAAGCACGCACCACCCACCATGCCCGAGAAGAACCAGCGGCGGGGAAAAGCCACCATCGGCCACCCAGGCCCTGCTGTCCACCAGCGGCCACGGCAAGCAGGCTGCACCGCCGGGCCCAAGCCGACCGCAACCCGCGCCGCTCGCCGAGGAGCTCTCCAACCCAATCCAGATCGGGATGAGCGAGCCACCCCCACCGGCGTGCACCACCATCCCTACGCCGCCCAGCACACGGACCACGTCCACGCCCCGCTGAGGCACGGCCGGAGAGCCGCCGCGTTGCAGCACCCAGCGCCAGCGCCGCATCCCAACGCGGTTGCCTTGTGACGCCCCCGATTCAATCGTACACTAATCATACATGCAAACGTGTATGATCAAGATCAGGACTCACGGGAAGATATCACAACACAACTCTAAACACAAATAAAAGGATACAAGCTTCATATTACAAGCCAAGGGCCTCGAGGGCTCGAATACAAATGCTCAACCATAAACGAGTTAGGGGAAGCAACAATATCTGAGTAAAAACATAAGTTAAACAAGGTGCCATAACATGGCTAGCACAAACATGGATACAGATCGAAGAGGCACAAGCCTCTTGCCTGGGATCCTCCTAAACTACTCCTGGTCGTCGGCGACCTCACGTAGTAGTAGTCACCCTCAGGGAAGTAGCAGTCATCATCGACGATGGCGTCTGGCTCCTAGCTCCTGGGCTCCAACATCTTATCGCAGCAACCCGGTTTGGGGAAAAGGGGAAGCAAAGCAACCGTGAGTACTCATCCAAAGTACTCGCAAGACTGACATCGGATCTACACTACATATGCATCGGTATCAATAAAGGGGTAGTATTTGTGGGCTGAACTACAGAATGCCAGAATAAAGGGGGAGAAGCTAGTCCTATCGAATACTACGCTTCTGGCAGCCTCCATCTTGAAGCAATAGAAGAGAGTAGCAAGTATAGCATCAAGTGTCATCGCATGGCATAATCCTACCCGACAATCCTCTCCTCCTCACCCTGTGAGAGAGCGAGCACCGGGTTGTAGCTGTCACTTGACTGGGTGTGTTTTATTAAGTATCATATTTTAGTTGTAAGAGGTCGGAATACAACTCCAAGTCATCCTGTTACCATGGACACGAGTATTCGAATAGATCAACTTCCCTGCAAGGGTGCACCACATTACCCGACACGCTCGATCACTCTGGCCAGACACGCTTTGCTGGGTCATGCCCGGCCTCGAAAGGTTAACACGTCGCATCCCTACCTAAGCTCAATAGAGAGGTCAGCATGCCAGTCTATATCCTAAGCGCGCAGGGGTCTTGGGCCCATCGCCCTTTGCACTCCTGCACATTGCGTGAGCGGCCAGGATCAGTCCTGGCAACCTGCACTACAAGGCGGTTGCTTTACGTGGACCACCCAGGCGCGCGCTACTCAGTCGCTGACGTCTGAAGAACTTCGGTTGATACTACGACGCTGGTTGCCCATATCTTGTCCCACGCGGCGGTTAGTGCGTATTGTTGGGGAATGTAGTAATTCAAAAAAATCCTACGATCACGCAAGATCTATCTAGGAGATGCATAGCAACGAGACGGGAGAGTATGTCCACGCACCCTCGTAGACCTAAAGCGGAAGCGTTTAGTAACGCGATTGATGTAGTCAACCGTCTTCACGATCCAACCGATCCAAGTACCGAACGTACGTCACCTCCGTGCTCGGCACATGTTCAGCACGATGGCGTCCCTCGTGCTCTTGATCCAGTTGAGGATGAGGGAGAGTTCCATCAGCATGACAGCGTGGCGATGTTGATGATGATGTTACCGGCGCAGGGCTTCGCCTAAGCACTACAACGATATGACCGAGGTGTTAAACTGTGGAGGGGGGCACCGCACACGGCTAAGAGATTGTCTGTTGTGTTTTGGGGTGCCCCCTGCCCCCATATATAAAGGAGGAGAGGGGAGGCCGGCCGGCCCTGTAGGGCGCGCCAAGAAGGAGGAGTCCTACTAGGACTCCAAGTCCTAGTAGGATTCCCCTTGGTGGAAGGGGGAAGAAGGAAGGGAGAGGGAGAGGGAGAGGGAAAGGGGGGCCACGCCCCCTCCCCTATTCGGACTCCCCTTGGGGGGGGGGAACCCCCTTGCGGGTTGTCCTCTCTCTCCCCTATGGCCCATGCTGGCCCATTGCTTCCCTGGGGGGTTCCGGTAACCCCTCCGGCACTCCGTTTTTACCCGGTATCTCTGGGAACTCTTCCAGTGTCCGAATAACATCGTCCAATATATCAATCTTTATGTCTCCACCATTTTGAGACTCCTCGTCATGTCCGTGATCTCATCCGAGACTCCAAACAAACTTCGGACATCAAATCACATAACTCATAATACAAATCATCATCGAACGTTAAGCGTGCGGACCCTACGGGTTCGAGAACTATGTAGACATGATCGAGATACATCTCCGATCAATAACCAATAGCGGAACCTGGATGCTCATATTGGTTCCTACATATTCTACGAAGATCTTTATCAGTCAAACCGAACAACAACATACGTTGTTCCCTTTGTCATCGGTATGTTACTTGCCCGAGATTCGATCATCAATATCATCATACCTAGTTCAATCTCGTTACCGGCAAGTCTCTTTACTCGTTCCATAATGCTTCATCCTGTAACCAACTCCTTGGTCACATTGCTTGCAAGGCTTATAGTGATGAGCATTACCAAGAGGGCCCAGATATACCTCTCTGATACACGGAGTGACAAATTCTATTTATCAATTTATGCCAACCCAACAAACACCTTCAGAGACACTTGTAGAGCATCTTTATAATCACCCAGTTACGTTGTGACGTTTGATAGCACACAAGGTGTTCCTCCGGTATTCGGGAGTTGCATAATCTCATAGTTAGAGGAACATGTATAGCCATGAAGAAAGCAGTAGCAATAAAACTGTGATGATCATAATGCTAAGCTAACGGATGGGTCTTGTCCATCACATCATTCTCTAATGATGTGATCCCGTTCATCAAATGACAACACATGTCTATGGTTAGGAAACATAACCATATTTGATTAACGAGCTAGTCAAGTAGAGGCATACTAGGGACACTATGTTTTGTCTATGTATTCACACATGTACTAAGTTTCGAGTTAATACAATTCTAGCATGAATAATAAACATTTATCATGATATAAGAAAATATAAATAACAACTTTATTATTACCTCTAGGGCATATTTCCTTCAGTCTCCCACTTGCACTAGAGTCAATAATCTAGATTACAAAGTAATGATTCTAACACCCATGGAGTCTTGGTGTTGATCATGTTTTGCTCGTGGAAGAGGCTTAGTCAATGGCTCGCCAACTATTGCTATTGCGACTATCGCTACCGCTTAGTGATAAAGTAAAGCAATTACATGGCGATTGCATTTCATACAATAAAGCGACAACTATATGGCTCCTGCCAGTTGTCGATAACTCTGTTACAAAACATGATCATCTCATACAACAATTTATATCTCATCATGTCTTGACCATATCACATCACAACAAGCCCTGCAAAAACAAGTTAGATGTCCTCTACTTTGTTGTTGTAAGTTTTACATGGCTGCTACGGGCTTCTAGCAAGAACCTTTCTTACCTACGCATCGAAACCACAACAATTTTTCGTCAAGTGTGATGTTTTAACCTTCAACAAGGACCGACCGTAGTCAAACTCGATTCAATTAAAGTTGGAGAGACAGACACCCGCTAGCCACCTATGTGCAAAGCACGTCGGTAGAACCCGTCTCATGAACGCGGTCATGTAATGTCGGTCCGGGCCGCTTCATCCAACAATACCGCTGAATCAAAGTAAGACGTTGGTGGTAAGCAGTATGACTATTATTGCCCACAAATTTTTTGTGTTCTACTCGTGCATGTATCATCTACGCATAGACCTGGCTCGGATGCCATTGTTGGGGAACGTAGTAATTCAAAAAAATCGTACGATCACGCAAGATCTATCTAGGAGATGCATAGCAACGAGACGGGAGAGTGTGTCCACGTACCCTCGTAGACCGAAAGCGGAAGCATTTAGTAACACGGTTGATGTAGTCGAACGTCTTCACGATCCAACCGATACAAGTACCAAACGTACGGCACCTCCGTGTCCAGCACACGTTCAACACGATGACGTTCCTCATGCTCTTGATCCAGTTGAGTACGAGGGAGAGTTCCGTCAGCACGATGGTGTGGCGATGGTGGTGATGATGTTATCGGCGCAGGGCTTCGCCTAAGCACTACGACGATATGACCGAGGTGTTAAACTATGGAGGGGGGCACCGCACACGGCTAAGAGATTGTCTATTGTGTTTTGGGGTGCCCCCTGCCCCCGTAAATAAAGGAGGAGAGGGGGGCGGCCGACCCTATAGGGCGCGCCAAGAAGGAGGAGTCCTACTAGGACTCCAAGTCCTAGTAGGATTCCCCTTGGTAGAAGGGAGAAGAAGGAAGGGAGAGGGAAAGGAGGGCCACGCCCCCTCCTCTAGTCCTATTTGGACTCCCCATGGGGGGGGGCACGCGTCACCCCCTTGCGGGCTGTCCTCTCTCTCCCCTATGGCCCATGTTGGCCCATTGCTTCCCCGGGGGGTTCCGATAACCCCTCCGACGCTCCGTTTTTGCCCGGTATCTCTTGGAACTCTTTCGGTGTCCGAATAACATCATCCAATATGTCAGATTACGGGTTCCGCAAACCCTTGAG
Organism: Triticum dicoccoides; assembly: GCF_002162155.2. Lineage (NCBI taxonomy): Eukaryota > Viridiplantae > Streptophyta > Magnoliopsida > Poales > Poaceae > Triticum > Triticum dicoccoides. The sequence continues at coordinate 262,006,891 of NC_041389.1, forward strand.
AGGTTCGAACTCTGGGGTGCATGCGGAGATCTCAACCTACCCAGCCTGCCTACTCGCGATCCTCCTAAGCCTAATGCGACGAGCTCGAAGAGACAAAGAGACACAACATTTTATCCTGGTTCGGGCCACCTTGCGGTGTAATAACCTACTCCGGCATTTTGATGGATTGCCTCGGGCTGAGGATGAACTAGTACAGTGGATGAACTGGCCTCAGGAGGTGAGGTGTTCTTGAGCCCGAGAGAGCTGAGGGGATGTGAACTAGATGCCCTCTATGGTTGTGGCTAAGTCCTGTTTATAGTGGCCTTGGTCCTCTTCCCAAATGTTGGCGGGAAGGGATCCCACAACAAGCGGATTTGAAAAGGGACAAGTAGTATAACTTATCCTGACAAAAGTAGTCTTCGCCTGTGAAAAGCCTCTGGTCATGACGCTGCGTGGGCTCGGCGATGACCTCCGTCCTGCTGTCCTGGTGGTCTTGGTTTTGTTGCACCAGAATGGAAACCTTTGGCTGATTCCTCGGGACTCCCGCTTGTGGCACCGAAGAGGAAACCTGCTCTCTACGTCCGCTGGCGCCCGCCTGGCTTTGGTCGTCATGGCTCATGTCAGCTGAGCCTTGTGAGGTAAACCTTGCATCAAACTCTCGCCCCCTGGGAGCCAGCCTGAAGAGGCCGATCCCCTCAGGGGTGTAAGTGCATCTAGTGCCACCCCTAGTTGGTTTTGGAGTATTGACGGCAAACCTGGTTGAGGGACTAATGTGTTTGTGAGAATTGCAGGATAACACAGGTAGTAGTCCATCATTGATTCGGTTTACCTACCGGAGATGACCCCTAAAAATGTGTGAAGACATTGAAGACAATGGTGGTCTGTGAAGCCATTCACGTTGAAGACTATGACACGAGAAGACATTGAGTGAAGACTATGGAGCGTGAAGACTTAGTTGTTTTGTTGTTTCCTTTTCTTCTTTGTTGAGTCATAGGAACCACCACACTGTTAAGTGGGGTCCAAGTGAACAAAGTCAGAGTGACTGAAGTGATGCTCAACAAAATCCTATGTCTTCGAGCGAAGACAATGAGAGCAAATCTTATCCAGTGTCGGATGAGTCAGCTTTACTTGTAGCCCAAGTCAAGCTGTCGCGTGTGTTTGAAATCTGACCGTTACGACACGTGTCAGTTCCTTAGTGACCCAGGGTCATTTCAGACAAATCCGGTCGGGTTGTCCAGTGGCTATAAATAGTCCACCCCCTACACCATAAATTGGTGGTTGCTTAGAGTTAGTACACGGCTTTTGTTGTTTGAGAGCAACCCACCGCCAAAGCTTTCGAGAGAGAATCCTTGCGAGGACAAAGCCCAAACCACCCAGAGCCCAAAGAGTGTTTGGCATCACTGAAGTCTTTCTGTCCGCGTGATCTAAAGACTTGTTACACTTGAGGACTGTGAATCCTCCAGCCGGTTAGGCGTCGCGTTCTGAGCATCCAAGAGCCATTGTGGATTGCCGGTGAACGAAGTCTGTGAAGGTTCAGAAGTCTACCTGAAGACTTACCAGAGTGATTGGGCGGGGACTAGGTGTCCTTAGCTCAAGGGGAATAAGGTGAAGACAAGGTCTTCTGAGTTGAATCTCAGCCTCCCTAACCAGATGTATAGTTGTCACAACAACTGGAACTGGTCGAACAAATCCCTGTCCTTCTGAAGCCACTGGTTCTATCTCTTACTTCTATTTACTTACTGTCTGTCTTCGTGAAGTCATTGCTTGCTTGCATTGTCTGTTTGACTTCACTGTGTGACTGCCTGTTCTGATTGGCTTCATACTATCTTCCATCCTGATCTTTACTACCTAGCTGCTATTAGTCTTCGTGCTTCCACTTCATTGAACACTTGACTATGGCTTGTCTAGTGTAGTCTACCTTCTACTGCATTTGAATAGTGTTGTTTATATTGTTTGTCTTCGAAACTCCCACATTTTGAAGACTTACATAAAAATCTCATATTCACCCCCTCTAGTCGATAAATAGCCCATTCAATTGGTATCAGAGCGAGGTACTCCCTTGTTCTATGTGATTCGGTTTAACCACCTGGAGTTTAGCTATGTCGACTGCAGGGATAATCAAAGTCTCCACTGCGTGCCCCATCTTCGATGGCACTGAATATCCCTACTGGAAGAATAGGATGCGCATGCATCTTGAAGCCATTGATGTCAATCTATGGTATGTCGTCAAGAACGGCGTTCCCAAGACTGGTGAAGGTGTCACCCCTGCTGATGTCAAGAAGTTTATTCAACTGGACTCTACTGCCAAGAACATCATCTGTGGTCACCTTACCAAAAGACAGTATGGCCGTGTGAGTGCTCTGGAAACGTCAAAGCTAGTCTGGGACTAGCTCTCCAAGGTCAATGAAGGCGTCTCAACTCAGCCAGATCAATGTATTAGTACTCTCCGCAACCTCTTCAACCGCTTCAAGAGACACGACAACGAGTATGTCCAGTTCACGTTTGATCGCCTCACTGATATCACAAATGAGCTCCAAGCCCTCGACCCCACTGAGATCACGAAGCATGAGATAGTGAAGACACTACTGAGATCTCTTGACAGCTCATTTGACACCTTAGTCCTGATGATACAAGAACGCCCTGATTTCAAGTCTCTCGATCCGTCTGACATACTTGAGAGGCTCAACACACATTAGTACCAGCTATCTGAGAAACGAGATATCTATGGCCCCAACTATGGCCGAACTCGAGCTTTGAAGGCAAAGGCTGCTGCTTCCTCATCTGAAGAAGAATCTGACTGCAGTTCTGGTGATCCTGAAGACATTGGAAAGGAGCTTGCCATGCTTGTGAAGAAGTTCCAGAAATTCACCAAGAAGAAAGGATTCAGAAAGTCTTCATGATCCAGCTCAAGGAATGATGAAGCTTCTGCCTATGATCACAAGAAGAGAACCTGTCACAAGTGCAAGAAACCTGGTCACTACATCTCTAAGTGTCCACAGTGGGACAATGAGAAGAAGAAGAAGAAGAGCAAAGAATGTGATTCTGATGACAAGAAGGAGAAGAAATCCTCAAAGTCTTCTTCCAAGTCTTCTTCCAAGTCTTCATCACACAAGAATAGCTCATCTGGCAAGGCCCATGCCTTTGTTGGCAAGGAAATGGATTCAGAAGAGGAGTCAGCTTTTGAGGAGGCGGAGGTCGAATCTGAGGAGGAGTCTGACTCTGGTGTTGCGAGTCTAGCTCTAGCTACAGCCTACGTTGCCAAGTCCATCTTCAACACCGAAGACAATGGCTCCGTCACCAACGGTGATGATAATGACAAGGACGACTCGCCTCCCACCTACTGCTTCATGGCACGTGGTGCCAAGGTAAAATCATGCGATGCTTACTTTCAAACATCAAGTGAAGATGACTCTGATGGTGAATCCAAACCTAGTTACAAACACTACAAAAAAGACACATCCGTGACATTTTGGGCTGAATGATTTTTTTTCTGTCATACATATGACACTTCTATGACGATAATTGTGACAAAACCTGGTATCATCATAGATGTGGTGGGCTCCTACTTCTATGACATGATAGAAAATGGGCTTTTCATCCTGGGCGGGCCGAAGACGCAGCTGCATGACATTCTTTGGGCCGTCCATGACGGGAAAAACCATGGTAGAAGCGAGGGGGAGGAAAATTTTGGGGAGTTGCCGGTTACGGTGGGAGGTCGGGGGCCGAGCGATGCGCGTTTCTCTCGTATGTACGCGCGTGTGTGTGCGAGGCGTTGGCTCTAACTGAAGTCGAGCGAGGCGTTGGGCTCTAACTGAACCCGAGCGATTGCACTGCAGGCTACGCGTTACTGAACCCGAGAGATTGATCGATGGATGTTAACTGAACCTGATGGAGCGATTCCTTCGCTACTGCTGCTAACTGAAGCCGATCGATGCTGCCTCTG
>NC_041389.1:262011224-262021108 GCF_002162155.2 Triticum dicoccoides
GAATAGTGAGCGGTGGCGTTGCCTCTGGATGAACAGGAACCCGTGGTGTGGAGGGCTGGATGAACAGTAGACGGTGGAGGTGTGGCCGTGGAGGGGTGGTTGAACAGGACCCCGTGGTGTGGAGGGCTAGATGAACAGTAGACGGTCGAGGGGTGCCCATGGAGGGGTGGTTGAACAGTAACCGATGGAGTAGCGCGCGGTGGAGGCTGGATGAACAGGAGCCTGTGGAGGCTGGAGGAGGTCGACGGTAGCCCGTGGAGGCTGGAGGAGGTCGACGGTGGAGATGAGCAGTATCCCGTGGAGTCCCGTTTTGCGGTACGCCACACCCCTCCCCCCCCGTTTCGACCATAGCGCTCCAATACAAGTCCGTTTCGTTCGTTTTGCGGTACGCCACACCCCTCTCGATCAATAGGACCCCCGTTTCGACCGTAGGAGGTCCGTTTCGTCCATTTTGCGGTACACCACACCCCTCCCGATCAACAGGACCCCCGTTTCGACCGTAGGAGGTTCGTTTCCTCCGTTTTGCGGTACGCCAGGCCCCTCCCGATCAACAGGACCCCGTTTCGAACATGGCCGGTCGAACACAAGGCCGTTTCCTCCATTGTGCAGTACGCCAGGCCTCGTTTCCATCGCCTGTTCCGTCCAAGCCCTCCCGATGAACACGACCATGCATTCCATTCCGACCCAGCCGATTGGCTCCCACGCGTTCTGTTGCCTCCCGATGAACACGACGCATTTCGTTGCCTCCCCATGAACACGGCGACGATGCTGTTTCTCCGTTCCGACCCAGCCATGTACGTATGCGCGAGTAGGCGTTCGAGACCCTGCCCGTATGTACGTACGTGGCCGTATTTTCTTTCTTGCAGCCTCGCCGCTGTACGTACGTGTACATGCTACGTGCGCGCCTCTACTACGACACGTGCGCGCCTCTACTACGACACGTGCGCGCCTCTACATCGACCAGTATGTACGTACACGTTCGCGACCAGAATGACAATGGTACGTATGCTTCGACCAGGTGGGTCTCGACTGTCAGGCATTTCCTTGCCTGCGAAGATGTAGCTGGTGGGTCCCAACAATCAGGGGGGCGAATCATTTTTTTGCCCGGACGCACTTCCTTGCGTGCGAAGATGTAGCTGGTGGGTCCCAGCAGTCAGGGGGGCGAATCGTTTTTTTCACGAAATACGGTGGCCCGTCCAGTGGGTCCCTGCTATCAGGTGGAGGAATCATTATTTTGCGCGTAATAAGGGGGCACTTCCTTGTGGTGGCCGTGGACCCAGCTGTCAGCCTCTCCACGTATAGTCCATGTCCGATGGAAGTCATTCCTTGACCATGTTGATCACGCCACGCCGAGAGCACCACGGCGGTGGACGACGGCGAGGCCTAGGAAGGGGATGACTTGGAGCCGGGGAAGACGCAGCAGTGGATGCCCACGCGAAGAGGAGTACGAGGATCCACTGGTTCGGCTACGGTGTGAGGCTGTTGTCGCCGCAGAATAACAGGGGGTGTGGGTGAGTAGAGGGATGGCCTGGACAGCGGTGGGAGTAGTAGGGGCGGTGAGGCCTCCGCGGCATCACAGCCGGCCACGGGAGGCAGGAGCACACGGCACGACCGGCGCTGGTTTGGGCGGCTGGAGTAAGAAGACCAGAGGTTGAAGAAGCACTACGGCCGTTGGATGAACATCGTACGGTAACAGGAGCTAGAATCGTTCATATTGACTAAGTTGACAAAGCCCTCCATCCCCGTTAACTTGGTAGGCCCACAAGTCAGCCTCCCACTATGCTGGGTTCCAGCTGGCAGGGGGAGTATTCATTTTTTTGTGCGTAATAAGGAGGCACTTCCTTGCGTGTGAAGATAGCTGGTGGGTCCAACATGTCAGCTGGGTGCATGTTTTTTTCGTGAAATACAGAGGCCCTTCCGGTGGGTCCTAGATGTCAGGTGGAGGAATAATTATTTTGCGTGTAATAAGGAGGCACTTCCTTGCTACGGTCGTGGACCCAGCTGTCAGCCTCTCCACGTACAGTCCACGTCCGATGGAAGCCGTTCCTTGACCACGTTGACCACGCCGCGCCGAGAGCACTAGGGCGGTGGACGACAGCGAGGCCTAGGAAGGGAACGACATAGAGGCAAGGAAGACTCGGCAGTTGTTTCCCACACGGAGGGGAGTACGACTGTACGAGGGTTTACTGGTTTGTCTGCCCTCGCCGGAGAATAACAACAGATGTGGCCGTGTGGGTGAGTAGAGGGATGGCTAGGCTAGCGATGGGAGTACGATGGGGCGGTGAGGCCTGCGTGGCAGCACAGCCAGCCGCGGGGAGGAGGGAGCAGGTAGTCCCGCCGGCGCTTGTTTGAGCGGCTGGAGCAGGAAGAGCAGAGATTGAAGAAGCACGACGGCCGTTGGATGGACATCGTATGGTCACTGGAGCTAGAATCGTTCATATTGACTAAGTTGACAAAGCCCTCTGTCCCCGTCAACTTAGTAGGCCCACAAGTCAGCCTCCCACCATGGTGGGTCCCAGCTAGCAGGGGGGTATTCATTTTTCTGTGCGTAATAAGGAGGCACTTCCGGTGGGTCCGAGCTGACAGTGGGGGGAACGTTTTTTTCGCGAAATACGGTGGTCCGTCCGGTGGGTCCCAGCAATCAGGGACAAACGTTTTTTTTTCACGAAATAAGGTGGCCCGTCCGGTGGGTCACAGCAGTCAGGGGGGAAACATTTTTTCCGTGAAATACTGGTGGCCCGTCCGGTGGGTCCCTGCTGTCAGGTGGAGGAATAATTATTTTGCGCGTAATAAGGAGGCACTTCCTTGCGGCTGTCGTGGACCCAGCTGTCAGCCTCTCCATGTACAGTACTCTTCCGATGGAAGTTGGTCGTTGACCACATTGACCACGCCACGCCGAGAGCACCAGGGCGGTGGACGACGGCGAGGCCTAGGAAGGGGACGACGCGGAGCCGAGGAAGACGCGGCAATGGATGCCCACGCGGAGAGGAGTACGAGGATTCACTGGTTCGGCTGCGGTGTGAGGCTGTCGTCGCCGCAGAATAACAGGGGGAGTGGGTGAGTGGAGGGATGGCCTGGCCAGCGGTAGGAGTAGTATGGGGACGGCGAGGCCTCCGCGGCAGCACAGCCGGCCACGGGAGGCAAGAGCATGCGGCACGACCGGCGCTGCTTTGGGCGGCTGGGGCAAGAAGACCAGAGGTTGAAGAAGCACTACGGCTGTTGGATGGACATCATTGACCACGCCGCGCTGAGAGCACCAGGACGGTGGACGATGGCGAGGCCTACGAAGGGAACGACAGGGAGCCAGCAAAGACACGGCAGTGGCTGCCCACCCGATGGAGAGTACGAGGGTTGACTGGTTCGGCTGTCGTCGCCAGAAAATAACAGGAGGTGTGGGTGAGTAGAGGGATAGACATGCCAGGGATGCGAGTATGATGGGGCCGTGAGGCCTGCCCGGTAGCACTGCCGGCCACGGGAGGCGGGAGCAGGCGGTTCCGACAGCGCTGGTTTGGGTGGCTGGGGCAGGAAGATCAGAGACCGAAGAAGCACGATTGCCGTTAGATTGACATCTAACGGTCTGACGCTGGTAGAGTTGATTGTTGACTAAGTTTCTTTTTTAAGAAACCTTGTGTACGCATGAACTTAGTAGGCCCACAAGTCAGCCTCCAAATCTGTGGCAGACAACATAAAGCCCATTTGCTATTTTTTACAATTTGCAGCCCATTTGCTATTTTTTATAATTTGCAGCCCATTTGCTAATTCTTAAGTAATTTATTATAGCCCATTTTCTGCCCAGGACCATGGTCAAAAAGTTCAACCTTATTTTGCATATTTCGGTGGAGTCCAAACTGTTGTAATCCCAAAATGATAAACATTTTTTAAGAACTTATTGATTTGCCAAAAAAATCGTTTTGTTTTTGTAAGCAAATAAGACGTGGGACAATTGAGTTGGTTTAAGGGAAAACCAGTGGTAAAAAAATCAGCACTGGGTGGGAAAAACAACAAAAATAAGGATGTTAATATGAAAAGGGAATTTTATGTGTTTTCAATATAATGATACATGTATATGAACTAGTAAAACTATAGGTAGAGATTAGAAAACGGATGTAGGACATGCGTTTCAAGAGGAAAATAGAACTGGGTTGTGTGTTTGATTCAGTAACAAAACTGCCTGCGAATGTTGTAAGACAAAATATAATTAACGCTGGCGGGACAGAGGCCAGTGGATACCTGCTGGATCTTTGTGCCCCATTGTCGTCATGGGCTGGGCCTGTTAAAAACAAAACCAACCCTGGTCAGTCTACAACCCAGTTGAAACTTGCTTGACCTGAAAAAACAATATACGTGCTCAATAAACGAGAGAATTCTGCAAGCACAGACTGATAACTGGGACGCAGCATGGATATTGTTTTTTTATCGTGATAATAAGTGCATGCACTTGTTTCAAAAAAACTGCAGAACTGGGAATTCGAACGACGGGTGCTTATGCTACCCATCAAATAAAAATCAGGTGCCTAAGAATTCATTTCAAAACAAATGATTCAGCTTTATATCCACGTCGACCCTCGGCATGATGGTTGGAAGCAAATGCAAGTTCATACCAAAAGATCGTTAACAACAATACCAACTTGCGGACGACAAGGTAGTACAACTACCAATACCAAACTACTCCTGGCCCTAGTGTTCGTCTGGTAGAAAATCTTGCAGAGGACCAGCTCCCGCTCCTTCTCTTGCTCCAGGTCCCCGATGTGGTACTAGTGCATCACCCAGTTGGTCCTCTGCTAGTCGAAGTTCTTGTTGGTGTGCAGCACCAGAACCTTTTTTGCTGCCCGTCTGCCGGCCGTTGACCATCATAGGCAAGGTATTGCCGATCTTGTGCCACATCGTGTGCGTGCCGCACTCCGACTGTATCTTGCGACGCATCCATGTGCCCCTTTTGAATGCCCTTGAATTGTGCTGGAAGAAATGCTTCCTTAGGCCACTCAGTGTGATACCTGTAGTATTGTGGAATACATGTTTTAGTGTACCTAGTTGGCATTTTCATAACATCTTTGGCATGTTGCAGTCACTTGTTTCACTTTTTATTAACTGTCAAATTGTAATTGTTTCACCAGGTCTGCGTCTAAAAAGAAAAATAGAGCTATAAACAAAGGAATATGTTTGTGCAAGTAGACGGCCGATCGGTGTCTTACCTGGAAGTTTCTCAGGTTGGGTGTAGCATATGCCGTGCTCGCTGTCGATGGTTGGTATGAACAAATCGATGAGAGACTGAAATCTCGCGCTGTCAACACTCACTTTGCCTCAAGGTGCTCGATCAGCTCCTGATCTGTGGGATCAAACTTGACGCCAGCCGGCAGCACCGGCCAATCCTTCTTCGACTTGCAACGGTAATTCCAGTTATATGGTACTCAATGTATGACCAATCGACTATTTTAAGTGAATAATGGAAGATTTCGACAGAGTAAAAACTCACGCTTCTTCGACAGTTGTATGAGAGTAATTGCCATGCCGTTTTGCAAGGGCGCTTGTAAAAACTCTAAACTCTATTCTCCTCTTATTTAATGGATGAGGAAAATCTTTTGCCTCCATTTCGAAAAAAAAAGATTTCGACAGATAAGTGGTACTCCAAATCTGAAGTCCGGAATACCCGAACACGCCGCCAGGATTCTTGTGTCACCTCACGCGCAGCGTGTTGTCACGTCAATTCAATGTGTGGACATGATGAATAATTTGACCGACGTATACTAGTACTACTACTGTACTACTTACTAGTCGTATTTAGTGTCACAATTTATACATAGGTTTAACTAACAAGTACGCACTTGAAGCCCAACTTATATATATGTATATATATGGCTTCTGCACAGCATCTCCATCATCATTATCAGTACATCCTACGCAGGTGAGTTAGGATGCACTTGATCCCAGGAAGGTATCTATCCTTCAAACCAGAGGAGTGCTTCAAACTAACAACAGTACATAATATCCAACAAAAGAGGGTCGTGCTACAGCAGTAGAATACATGGCTCAGTCTAGATATCAGCACGAATCAAGTTGTGCATATTTGCTGTTGGCATGAACCACATCGCCGCATGTCGGGTTTGCAAAAGCCATCCATCGCATGGAAGCTTGATGCCTTTCACACACTGAAGATTACCTGGCAACAAGCTGTCTCGACGAATCTCTGGATATGGTGATTCATGAAACCCATGGTATGATGTGTAAACATAGCCCCCCTTGCGAATGGAAGTTGCATAGCACAGTAATCATCGCCGGTGATATGATCGATGATTGGTTGGATGATCGAATAATTGAGCCCGAGGAACAAGGAGTGGTTGCCGAGGCTGTAAACCCGCCTCCAGTTGAATACGCCTGGCCCAACGGAGCTGGGATCTTTCTCGAACACGAAGCAGCCATAGCCATCAATGTCAAGAACGCCCCACGCATTGTACTGCATGTGGTTTGATGTAATGGTTTGGTCAATTTGGTATGTGCGAATGAGCATTAAATGACCGCCGTCAGCTGAACGAGCGATAAACCAGCACCCATCGGCTGGTATGATTCCAGGTCCTGGAATCATGAAGGATAGCGCATTTGCGTCTGCTGCAACAATTCAAATTGGAGACCAAAAGGACAAAAATAAATAATCATGTTCAGAGTATGTGTGGAATTAAGATTGTTATAACAGTGACATATATCATAGACAGAGAATTGCAATGCCGTGGTCATAATCATACCCCAAGTTAAAAAAATAAGCCAATGGCTTTCATATTCTAGCAACATGTCATGGTTCAAACATCATGTAACAATGAGAGGAAAACAACTATGACAGCACCTACTCATATTCTACCATAGCACTTACTACTACTATTCTCATATCAAGTCTAAGCAATAACATGCGTTGTTATAAAAATCTAGTAAACGAGAGTAACATATAGCAATCATGATGTTATGCTCATAATATGTATTCTAACAATCATTAGATGCCAATTGTTCTCATATCAACTCTAACAATAACATCTGTGGTCATAAAAATCCAGGAAATGAGAGGAACATATAGCAATGATGTGGTTATAGACATGCTATGCATTCTAAATTTGTAACAAATGAATAGGCAGTCGTATTCATAAGGTAAAGTTGAGATGAGATAGAACAATTACACGACGATAGATTCCACCAGTATAGGCAGCCTATCTATGCGTCGACCGCGTAAACGATACCCTCGTGCACTATAGCATCAGACAGAAATGTTGCCTCAACAGGATTGATGATGAGCCATAACCATGTATGGCGACCGGATTCCAGATAGACTAATCCCATGTTGAACAAGGCAATGAGCTTGTAATCCATGTAGTCTTCTGATGGTGTGGGCACTTCGCAGATTACACCTTTCTGCAAACAGAGGTCGAGCCAAAAGCTTGATGCTTCTCGTGCTTAGTAGGCAGGAGTGTCCGGCGGGCCGCGAGTCTCGATGTCGGCGGTATCCAACGATGGAAGGGTGACCTCTCGCTGGGTGTAGATATCCATGAGACGCCACGGACTACCGGTGTGGTGGATGAGGACGATCCAGTTGGCCTTCATGCCCGCCCAGTAGTGGCCGCGCATGAAGGACATGTGGACGGGTAGTGGTAGCATGTCGAGGGGCACCACGACAACCTCTATAGGATCGTCAAGTCAGTGTCTGGGCCACCTGCGAGGATCGGGCATCAGCAAGCAGGGTGTCTTGAAAAGAGTCGGCCGGTTGCAGACGAGTAGACGGTACAAAGACACCGAGCATGTGGCCAGACGGACGGTGCTGAGTAGGTCCATACGACTACAGATCTGCTCCAAGAGAACATCGGGGAGGGAATTCCAATTGCGGCTCTGCGTGTCAGTCGATTCTGCCATTGGGGTTTTTGGTGCCTTCGAGCCAGCAGGGAAGTGGATTCGGGCGGGCGAGCGAAGAAGCTTCTCCTTGTGTGGCCGAGCAGTGAGCGGGGGGATATGGTACGCGCGAGCTACCAAGGAAGATGGTGCGGGCGGGCGAGCAGTGAGCGGGGGTAAATGGTGTGCGGCTGACGATGGGGAAGAGAGGAGGAAGAAGAAGAGAGGAGGAAGAAGAGTGGAAGACGGGGAAGAAAGTCCATTAAATCTCAATTCTACTAGTACTACTATCAGGATATAGGCACCGTCCTCCGGAGTGTAAATAGTTACACCGATGACATGTGGGTCTACCACAAGAGGGCCCATATGTCAGTTAATGGAGGACACAGGTGCGTAGGCATATTTGCAGAAGCGTGCTCTACTGGCAAACATGATGGCAGTACTGGGTAAGGCTGATTTAGTAACACCAACACGCTGGTTCAGCTTATTAATTACGTGTCCCATCTGCTGCAGCGTGTGTTGTCACTTCACTGCGAAGACTAGTTGAATAGTTCTCTCTGACCGAGATGGGGAATGATGGATCGTGAGGATTTCCTTTCTACAGTATCCCTATGCCTCTACGCTCACTTCACTCATTTTGCTCCGTACCTAGTCACTTGTTGAAATCTGTAGAAAGACAAATACTCCGTATTTGGGAACAGAGGGAGGCTTTTACTTCGTACTGGAGTATTTGGGAATAGAGGGAGTATCACCATATGGAGGGAACAGAGGAAGTTTGAAATATGAACATGTCAATGGGAGGGAGTAAGCCCCATGCATGCATGCATGCATGCAACATGCAACACTCACACGTACTCCACATGGACGCACGCAACACTCATGCACCCATGCGGCACACAACACACGACGCAACACACACGCTCACGCTCAAGTGCTCAACCTACTCCCTACGTCCGTGAAAGACTGTACATTTAGATATTTACACATTGACCAGGGTATAATTAACGCCCAAAAGTAGCAAACTTATGTGTGCATGCGACCATTGAGATAAGAAGATTAAATGAAGGCTGATGCATGCTGTAATTAAGGATAGACATGTAGCCTATACCTACAGCACAAGTTGGTGCATTAGTCAATCAATATCGATTTAGATTAAAGGCTAAATGCATTGGAAGTGTAGATGTACATCATGTACTACTACACTCTTTGTTTTATAGCCGATGTACACTCTTTGTTGGAAGGCCGAGGGAGGACACGTGTGTAACGCCCCGGATTCGATGCGCCAGGTGTCTGCCAGTTATTCGCCGTCCTTGACTTGTCATTTTCTTGCGTGTTGCATTTTATCATGTCATCATGTGCATCTCATTTTGCATACATGTTCGTCTCATGCATCCGACCATTTTCCCCGTTGTCCGTTTTGCAATCCGACACTCCTATGTCCCCCGGCACCCCCTTTTGCCTCTTTTAGTGTGCGGGTGTTAAAAATTCTCGGAATGGACCGAGGTTTGCCAAGCGGCCTTGGCATAGCACCGGTAGACCGCCTGTCAAGTTTCGTGCCATTTGGAGGTCGTTTGATACTCCAACGGTTAACCGGGTAACCGTAAAAGCCCCCTTTTGTCTTGCAGCCCAACACCCCTCCAAAATGGCCCAATAAGCCATCCAAAACCTCTCCATGCTCTCGGTCGTTCGATCACGATCGTGTGGGCAAAAATCTCACTCCATTTGGAGTCTCCTAGCTCCCTCTACCTATATATAGACCTCTCCCTCCGAAATTCCCGTAGTCCAAACCCTAGCCTTCTTCCCTCCGCGCCGCTGGACAAACCTCCCCACCGCGTCGGACATGTCCGCCACCAGCCTCCACGTCACTCGGTCCAATCACGAGGTGACATGTCACCTCCTCCGCCTCCCTCCTCCACTCACAACACACCACATCAGCGCCCGCGCCGCTCCACTTCGCCGTCGGCCCGCGGGACCCGGATCGGGCCCGCGCGAGCCCGTCTGCGCCACCGCTCGGCCCGCGT
>NC_041389.1:262021630-262028766 GCF_002162155.2 Triticum dicoccoides
CGCCGTCCGCTTGGCCCCTCTGGCCACCCGGCGCCGCCGGAGCTCCTCAAGAGCGCCGCCGCACCCGCGCCCTGCGCCTGACTTCCCCGCCGGCCCTGCCCGAGCTCACCGAAGCGCGCCTCGCGCCGCCTCTCCGCCGCCCCTCATCGCCGGCAGCCGAGACGCCTCGCCGCGGATCCGGCCGGGATCCGGAGCCCCGACCTCCCCGGCCTTCTCCCGGCCTCCTCCGGCCACCCCTCCCGCTCGCTCCGGCCACCGCAGGCTCGCCGGAGTTCCTCGCCGCCGATCTGCACCGCGCCGTCCCGGGACCCCTTCGCCCCTCCAACCGAACAGCCCGCGGCACCGCTTCGTCCCGCGGGATCCCCTCGTCCACTTTTCCACCGAGGTCCATTTTTCTCCAAGTCCCCGAATCTGTGATATTTTATGCCATGTTCATCATATCATAACTCCATGTATACTGCTTCATTTTGCGTGCATGATATATCAAAATGTTCATCATGAGATGCTCTTCACTTTGTTCTATTGTTCCATGCTTGTTTGAGTCCATCTTGATGCCCTAATCATCGTTGCAAGAGTGCTATATGATGTTAATCTGCTGAAACTGTTATAACTTGGTGTTTTGTCATTTTTGTTGCATTTGATGTGTGCATTTTATGAGCTTGATGTCTACATGAGTTTTGATATATGACATGCCATATTTACAGGGGTGCTATCCATGTATTTTTGTGAGTCTTGTACTGAGTGCATCGAGCTTGTTAAGTAGGGTACTCGCTGTTGCTGTATTGCTTGTCTGAATCTGTTATATCATGATACTATGTAAACCTGCTGCTACTAATCATTTTATGCATAATATGGAGATGTTCACTAAGGATGATTTGTTATACATGTATTGCTATATCCATTCACACCCATGGTTGCATTTATAGCCTGCTGTAACTTGTTGTTATCTTGCTGCAAACTTGCTAAATAATGTTGCTGTCAGCCTGTTAACATGAAGTTCAGTTTTGCCATGTGTTTTGCTAGTGATCCATGCACCCTATGGACTTGCTCTTGCCATGCTTAGCTTCATAAGCATGTATTCTTACTGTTGGTCACCTTGTCATGCCATGTATTGCTCTGTGGTGAGTGGTTGAAGCTCACCAACATGCCTACTTATCGTTGTTCCTGCCATGTATAAATCTGTCATATCTTTTGCTATGTTTACATGGGTGCCATCATATCTTCTGATCCTTTTTGGTTCATGGTCAGTAAAGGATTTGTTCTATGTAATAATTAGATTCATGCCATGCCTTTGTTTGACATGATAAGTTCCTGTAACATGTTGTTTGATAGCTCTAAACATTGCAACCTGATGTTATTTCTGCAAAGTCTGAAACTGTTAATATATGCAATCTTGCCATGTGTTTTTGAGCATATTCTAATGATTTCTGGAGATAGCTCAGTGTTCATGTTTTGCCATGCTTTACCTGTACTTCATGACCATGCCTTTGTTATTATGTTGAGGTGTTGTAGCATATTGTTTTGATGCTTGCTAGATGCCTAGTTGCTGTTTTGGACAGCTTGGCCTTTAAACTTGTATAGAGTGTATGTGTTGAATTGTTGCTCCGTTTTGAGTGTGCTCTATATGAAACTTGCTTGATTTTGCATGAAGTTTCATATTATCATGTTGCATCCTTGTTTTGAGGTGTTTGTTTGATGTTTGGGTGCATTTTGCATCAATGCCATGCTTAACTGTTTTGCTCATATCTTCTAGGCCGTAGCTCCGAATCTAATGAACTTTATATGTAACTTGACTAGAATCTCGTGTAGATCATCTTGGTGCATCTTAACTTGCTGTTTAACAACTTGAACATAAGGTTTATTCAGTTCTGGACCAATTTCCAAATTTGCATCCGAGGACTTACCGAAATTGTTATATGTTGTTTCCGGCCTCATTTAAACTTGCTTTGATATGTTGCTCTTGTTTGCATCATCTCTTGCCATGAGTAGCTGCATATAGCCTTGTCATGCATCATACTTGGTTGAGCATCATGTCTTGTTATGTGTGGTGTGTTTACCATGTTGTGTGCTTCTTCTCAATAGTTCCTATTTTCGTTGCGATCATGAGGATTCGTTCGTCTACGCTTGGTTCGTCTTCGTGGCTTCATCTTCTTCATGGACTCGTTCTTCTTCCTAGCAGGATTTCAGGCAAGATGACCGCTACTCTGGATCTCACTACTATCATTGCTATGCTAGTTGCTTTGTTCTATCGCTTTGCTGCGCTACCTATCTTTTGCTCTTCAAGCCTCCCAAATTGCCATGCCAGCCTCTAACCTTTTTCACCCTTCCTAGCAAACCGTTGTTTGGCTATGTTACCGCTTTGCTCAGCGCCTCTTATAGCGTTGTTAGTTGCAGGTGAAGTTGAAGATTACTCCATGGTGGACAGGATTTTGTTGGGATATCACAATATCTCTTATTTAATTAATGCATCTATATATTTGGTAAAGGGTGGAAGGCTCGGCCTTATGCCTGGTGTTTTGTTCCACTCTTGCCGCCCTAGTTTCCGTCATACCGGTGTTATGTTCCCGGATTTTGCGTTCCTAACGTGGTTGGGTGATTTATGGGACCCCCTTGACAGTTTGCTTTGAATAAAACTCCTCCAGCAAGGCCCAACCTTGGTTTTACCATTTGCCTCACCACCACCTACATTTCCCTTGGGAGTAATTAACCCAAGGGTCAGCTTTATTATAGCCCCCCCGGGCCAATGCTTGTCTAAGTGTTGGTCCGAACCAGAGCCACTTGCAGCGCCACCTCGGGGAAACTTGAGGGTTGGTTTTAGTTGTACGTAGTGTTCATCCGGTGTTGCCCTGAGAACGAGATATGTGCAGCTCCTATCGGGATTGTCGGCGCATCGGGCGGTCTTGCTGGTCTTGTTTTACCATTGTCGAAATGTCTTGTAAACCGGCATTCCGAGACTGATCGGGTCTTCCTAGGAGAAGGTATATCCTTCGTTGATCGCGAGAGCTTATCATGGGCTAAGTTGGGACACCCCTGCAGGGTATAAACTTTCGAAAGCCGTGCCCATGGTTATGTGGTAGATGGGAATTTGTTAATATCCGGTTGTAGATAACTTGACACCAGATCCGAATTAAAACGCACCAACCGCGTGTGTAGCCGTGATGGTCTCTTTTCGACGGAGTCCGGGAAGTGAACACGGTTTCTGGGTTATGTTTGACGTAAGTAGGAGTTCTGGATCACCTCTTGATCATTGCTAGTTGACGACCGTTCCTTTGCTTCTCTTCTCGCTCTTATTTGCATATGTTAGCCACCATATATGCTTAGTCGCTGCTGCAACCTCACCACTTTACCCCTTCCTTTCCCTTTAAGCTTTGCTAGTATTGATACCCATGGTAATGGGATTGCTGAGTCCTCGTGCTCACAGATTACTACAACAACAGTTGCAGGTACAGGTTATGCGATGATCATGACACGAGAGCGATGCTTGCTTGTTTCGGAGTTCTTCTTCTGCTTCTTCTTTGATCAGGGGATAGGTTCCAGGTCGGCAGCCTGGGCTAGCAGGGTGGATGTCGTTTGAGCTTCTGTTTGTGTTTCATCCGTAGTCGGATGTTGCTCTTATGTATGATGTACTGTTGTATTCGTGTGGCATGGTGTGCCTTATGTATGTATCCCCATCTATTTTGTAATGTTGATGTAATGATATCCACCTTGCAAAAGCATTTCAATATGCGGGTCTATCCTTGGTGGTACCCTTGAGTTCCTTTTGGATAGGGTCGCATATTGGGCGTGACAAGTTGGTATCAGAGCCTCGACCGACCATAGGAGCCCCCTTGATTGATCGTGTAGTTTGGCCGTTGTTGAGTCTAGAAGAAAACTTTTTTCCGGAGTCTAGTTATATCGGAGAGTAGGAATTCTTTTTACTCCTCAGCCCCCTTCGTCACTCTGGTGAGGAATCTTGACATAGGTGTTTTGAATTACTCCTCTTCCCGTTCAAATTTTTCTTTAGGATCACGCGGTTAGTTCTCGTTCATTGTCCGTCATCTTTTCAATCCGGCGCACTTCTCTTCGAGTGGATTCGACCCTCTTTGTCTTTTGCGAGATCAATCCTCAGCCTCTTTTCAATCGATGTTGTTTTTCCCCATCCGAAGTTGTCTTTGTTTTTCCCACACGCCCACCCTTCTTCCTCTCGGAACCGGAGTCCGTAATTGAGTATCCATCCTACTCGTGCGAAGTCTTTGCTTTCTTTCCTCAATTATTTCAACCGGTGTTTTCTCTTCAAGATATTTGTCGGTTCCCCCTTCCAAGTTGCCTTTGTTTTCCCGCCCTCCCACCCTCTTCTTCCCGGAGCCCGAGTCTCTTTCGAGCATCAATTTCATTCATACGGAGTCTCTTCAGTCTTCCCTCAATTATTTCAACCAGTGAATTCTCGTCTCGTTCGTCACTCTTCATCCCTTTCTTTTTCCGGTGCATTCAATTCAAGTTTTTCGGGTTGATCATATTCTTTTCCCTCGGATCAAATGTTTTACCCTTGCTCGGTCGACTCTCGCCAGTTTATCCTTCCGGAGTGTTCAAGACATCTCAGGAGATTCATCAATGTTCTAATTAATTCGAGGTTATTACCTCATTCAAATATTTCAATCATTCCGGTGCATCATCTACCTCTTCAACATCCCTTTCCAACGGTGTTTTCTTCAGTGGGCCCTAACCCACAGGTCTTTTCCCAGGATCTTACCTAACTCTTCTAATTTCCCGGAGCTATTCCCAAATTCTTTTCAAGTGTGACGTAAGAATGGATTCCATCAGTCACATGCCTTCTCCAAGAGCGCTTTCAAATTCTTTTCATTGTTGGCTCAACCTTTCGGTTTTCATTCTCCCGGAGTATCTCAGTAATTTCGGTGGTGTTTCCCATCGTCATTTGAAGACCGAAGAAGAGTTTTTTTCCCCTCTAAATCTTGTCCGTTCTCTCAAAGTTTCGTGGTTCTAGCTTAATGTTATCCTCGCGAATTATTCCATTTGTCAGATATTCTTTTCTTACCCATCCAGAGTATGTCAGAAGTTGTTTTCCCGTTTCTTTTCACCAGAGGCCATCATCCCAGAAGAATTATTCGTCCTCACATTTCAGCTACCGTTATCCAATTATCCTGGTGCTTTGTTCAAGTGTTCTTTAATCAGCTCAGGATCTCTTTGTTCTTTTGTATCTAAATCCCCTCTAGCTTATTTGTTCTTCTAATTCTTCCCAGTGATTCATTCTCTTTCATCAGTAATTTTAGAATTCTTATGGTGGTTCGTTGAAGATTCTTTTCCGTGTTTATTATATTAATCCATTCGTTCTTTTCAAACCTACCGGTGGTTCATGAAGACCTTCTCAAGTTTGCGATATGTCACTTCTCAATCCTTTTCAAGAAGAATAAGTAGTATGCAAAATCCATTGCTTGTCATCAATTTAATTTGATGAAGGATAAGCATACAATAAATCTTATTCTTATTTCCTCAAAGTGAGTAATCCCTTCCTTCGGAGTCTGTTCGTGATGAATAAACTCTAGTTCCAAGTGTTTTCATATTTTCTTTTCCGGAGTTCAAATTTCCCCGGCCATTTCGTCGGAACCTCCATCTAAATCATCGCAAGCCTCATCTTATTCTTTCATCCTTTATTCTATCTCATGATCCTTTTGTTACCGGAGTTCTTCACGGTGGTTCTAAATGATTTAATTCATTCTTCAAGAGTTCATCAAGATTTTGTTGGTGGACTTCAAGTATCTTTTCTTCTCGCATCTCGAAGTGTAATTAATTCTCCGTATTCTTTTGAAGCGGAGTTTTGCATTTCTTCGTTCTTCTCAGCTATTCAATCATTTCCGTTTGTGGCCGGTTATCACCTTATGATCTTGAGATGTTATCCATAAGTCCACAACAATCTTATTCTTTTGTTGTTGAATTTCCAACAACTCCGTTCAATCCTTTCTTCTAAGGTTGCTTTCTAGTTCATTCGTGGTAGAAGATGTCATCTTCTTCTCCATTCTTTTCTTTCAACTTTTTTTTTCAATTCTTCCGGAGGCATTGTGTTGTTCCTCTCGTCAACTATCATTCCATTTTGTCAATCTCAGTTCCAAATCTTTCCATCTTTCAGCCAGAGTGCTTCCTAAATCCTTTCATTCTTATTTGTTTCTTATCTCGTTCTAACCGGAGTGGTTCCATAGTCTATCTGATTCTGTGAGCTTTCGATTCTCATCATTCTCGTCGTTCCTCTCTTCTTATCGAGTGCTCCCGATTCTTTGATTCTTCTCTTGAGTCTTGTTTCACTCATCCCTTTTCCCTTCTGTCTCGGTTCTAAGATCTCGGGACGAGATCTCTTGTTAGTGGAGGAGTGTTGTAATGCCCCGGATTCGATGCGCCAGGTGTCTGCCTGTTATTCGCCGTCCTTGCCTTGTCATTTGCTTGCGTGTTGCATTTTATCATGTCATCATGTGCATCTAATTTTGCATACGTGTTCGTCTCATGCATCCGACCATTTTCCCCGTTGTCCGTTTTGCAATCCGACACTCCTATGTCCCCCGACGCCCCCTTTTGCCTCTTTTCGTGTGCGGGTGTTAAACATTCTCGGAATGGACCGAGGTTTGCCAAGCGGCCTTGGCATAGCACCGGTAGACCGCCTGTCAAGTTTCGTGCCATTTGGAGGTCGTTTGATACTCCAACGGTTAACCGGGTAGCCGTAAAAGCCCATTTTGTCTTGCAGCCCAACACCCCTCCAAAGTGGCCCAATAACCCATCCAAACCCTCTCCATGCTCTTGGTCGTTTGATCATGATCATGTGGGCAAAAACCGCACTCCATTTGAGTCTCCTAGCTCCCTCTACCTATATATAGACCTCCCCCTCTGAAATTCCCGCAGTCCAAACCCTAGCCTTCTTCCCTCCGCGCCGCTGGACAAACCTCCCCACCGCGTCGGACATGTCCGCCGCCAGCCTCCACGTCACTCGGTCCAATCACGAGGTGACACGTCACCTCCTCCGCCTCCCTCCTCCACTCACAGCACGCCACATCAGCGCCCGCGCCGCCCCACTTCGCCGCCGGCCCGCGGGACCCGGATCGGGCCCTCGCGAGCCCATCCGCGCCGCCGCTCGGCCCGCGTGCGCCTGCACCCCG
>NC_041389.1:262029222-262049903 GCF_002162155.2 Triticum dicoccoides
CCTGCCCGCGCTCACCGGAGTGCGCCTCGCGCCGCCTCTCCGCCGCCCCTCATCGCCGGCAGCCGAGCCGCCTCGCCGCGGATCCGGCCTGGATCCAGAGCCCCGACCTCCCCGGCCTTCTCCCGGCCTCCTCCGGCCACCCCTCCCGCTCGCTCCGGCCACCGCGGGCTCGCCGGAGTTCCTCGCCGCCAATCTGCACCGCGCCGTCCCGGGACCCCTTCGCCCCTCCAACCGAACAGCCCACGGCACCGCTTTGTCCCGCGGGATCCCCTCGTCCACTTTTCCACCGAGGTCCATTTTTCTCTAAGTCCCCGAATCTGTGATATTTTATGCCATGTTCTTCGTATCATAACTCCATGTATACTGCTTCATTTTGCGTGCATGATATATCAAAATGTTCATCATGAGATGCTCTTCACTTTGTTCTATTGTTCCATGCTTGTTTGAGTCCATCTTGATGCCCTAATCATCGTTGCAATAGTGTTATATGATGTTAATCTGCTGAAAGTGTTATAACTTGGTGTTTTGTCATTTTTGTTGCATTTGATGTGTGCATCTTATGAGCTTCATGTCTACATGAGTTTTGATCTATGACATGCCATCTTTACATGGGTGCTATCCATGTATTTTTGTGAGTCTTGTACTGAGTGCATCGAGCTTGTTAAGTAGGGTACTTGCTGCTGCTGTATTGCTTGTCTGAATCTGTTATATCATGATGCTATGTAAACCTGCTGCTACTAGTCATTCTATGCATAATCTGGAGATGTTGCTGTCAGCCTGTTAACATGAAGTTCAGTTTTGCCATGTGTTTTGCTAGTGATCCATGCACCCTATGGACTTGCTCTTGCCATGCTTAGATTCATAAGCATGTATTCTTAATGTTGGTCACCTTGTCATGCCATGTATTGCTCTGTGGTGAGTGGTTCAAGCTCACCAACATGCCTACTTATCGTTGTTCCTGCCATGTATAAATCTGTCATATCTTTTGCTATGTTTACATGGGTGCCATCATATCTTCTGATCCTTTTTGGTTCATGGTCAGTAAAGGACTTTTGTTCTATGTAATAATTAGATTCATGCCATGCCTTTGTTTGACATGATAAGTTCCTGTAACATGTTGTTTGATAGCTCTAAACATTGCAACCTGATGTTATTTCTGCAAAGTCTGAAACTGTTAATATATGCAATCTTGCCATGTGTTTTTGAGCATATTCTAATGATTTCTGGAGATAGCTCAGTGTTCATGTTTTGCCATGCTTTACCCGTACTTCATGACCATGCCTTTTGTTATTATGTTGAGGTGTTGTAGCATATCGTTTTGATGCTTGCTAGATGCCTAGTTGCTGTTTTGGACAGCTTGGCCTTTAAACTTGTATAGAGTGTATGTGTTGAATTGTTGCTCCGTTTTGAGTGTGCTCTATATGAAACTTGCTTGATTTTGCATGAAGTTTCATATTATCATGTTGCATCCTTGTTTTGAGGTGTTTGTTTGATGTTTGGGTGCATTTTGCATCAATGCCATGCTTAACTGTTTTGCTCATATCTTCTAGGCCGTAGCTCCGAATCTAATGAACTTTATATGTAACTTGACTAGAATCTTGTGTAGATCATCTTGGTGCATCTTAACTTGCTGTTTAACAACTTGAACATAAGGTTTATTCAGTTCTGGACCAATTTCCAAATTTGCATATGAGGACTTACCGGAATTGTTATATGTTGTTTCCGGCCTCATTTAAACTTGCTTTGATGTGTTGCTCTTGTTTGCATCATCTCTTGCCATGAGTAGCTGCATATAGCCTTGTCATGCATCATACTTGGTTGAGCATCATGTCTTGTTATGTGTGGTGTGTTTACCATGTTGTGTGCTTCTTCTCAATAGTTCCTATTTTTGTTGCGATCGTGAGGATTCGTTCGTCTACGCTTGGTTCGTCTTCGTGGCTTCATCTTCTTCATGGACTCGTTCTTCTTCCTAGCGGGATTTCAGGCAAGATGACCGCTACCCTGGATCTCACTACTATCATTGCTATGCTAGTTGCTTTGTTCTATCGCTTTGCTGCGCTACCTATCTTTTGCTCTTCAAGCCTCCCAAATTGCCATGTCAGCCTCTAACCTTTTTCACCCTTCCTAGCAAACTGTTGTTTGGCTATGTTACCGCTTTGCTCAGCGCCTCTTATAGCGTTGTTAGTTGCAGGTGAAGTTGAAGATTACTCCATGGTGGACAGGATTTTGTTGGGATATCACAATATCTCTTATTTAATTAATGCATCATATATTTGGTAAAGGGTGGAAGGGTCGGCCTTATGCCTGGTGTTTTGTTCCACTCTTGCCGCCCTGGTTTCCGTCATACCGGTGTTATGTTCCCGGATTTTGCGTTCCTAACGTGGTTGGGTGATTTATGGGACCCCCTTGACAGTTTGCTTTGAATAAAACTCCTCCAGCAAGGCCCAACCTTGGTTTTACCATTTGCCTCACCACCACCTACATTTCCCTTGGGAGTAATTAACCCAAGGGTCAGCTTTATTATAGCCCCCCTGGGCCAATGCTTGTCTAAGTGTTGGTCCGACCCAGAGCCACTTGCAGCGCCACCTCGGGGAAACTTGAGGGTTGGTTTTAGTTGTACGTAGTGTTCATCTGGTGTTGCCCTGAGAACGAGATATGTGCAGCTCCTATCGGGATTGTCGGCGCATCGGGCGGTCTTGCTGGTCTTGTTTTACCATTGTCGAAATGTCTTGTAAACCGGGATTCCGAGACTGATCGGGTCTTCCTGGGAGAAGGTATATCCTTTGTTGATTGCGAGAGCTTATCATGGGCTAAGTTGGGACACCCCTGCAGGGTATAAACTTTCGAAAGCCGTGCCCGTGGTTATGTGGTAGATGGGAATTTGTTAATATCCGGTTGTAGATAACTTGACACCAGATCCGAATTAAAACGCATCAACCGCGTGTGTAGCCGTGATGGTCTCTTTTCGACGGAGTCCGGGAAGTGAACACGGTTTCTGGGTTATGTTTGACATAAGTAGGAGTTCTGGATCACCTCTTGATCATTGCTAGTTGACGACCGTTCCTTTGCTTCTCTTCTCGCTCTTATTTGCGTATGTTAGCCACCATATATGCTTAGTCGCTGCTGCAACCTCACCACTTTACCCCTTCCTTTCCCTTTAAGCTTTGCTAGTATTGATACCCATGGTAATGGGATTGCTGAGTCCTCGTGCTCACAGATTACTACAACAACAGTTGCAGGTACAGGTTATGCGATGATCATGACGCGAGAGCGATGCTTGCTTGTTTCGAAGTTCTTCTTCTGCTTCTTCTTTGATCAGGGGATAGGTTCCAGGTCGGCAGCCTGGGCTAGCAGGGTGGATGTCGTTTGAGCTTCTGTTTGTGTTTCATCCGTAGTCAGATGTTGCTCTTATGTATGATGTATTGTTGTATTCGTGTGGCATGGTGTGCCTTATGTATGTATCCCCATCTATTTTGTAATGTTGATGTAATGATATCCACCTTGCAAAAGCGTTTCAATATGCGGGTCTATCCTTGGTGGGACCTTAGAGTTCCTTTTGGATAGGGTCGCATATTGGGTGTGACAACGTGCATGCACTCACATACACAGCTAGGGCGGTTCGGGCGCAAGGGTTGGACTCGTGTGGCGCCTGCGTAAAGTTTTGTTTAACTGATTTCTTTGCTCCGCCAACTGACAGGTGGGACCCAGAAACCAGGTGACAATTTAACCAGTCAACAAAGTGCCATGTCGACTATGTGGCCGGTCAGTAGGGTGCAACACGGTGCTCTATGATGAGCTAGTGATCGTATAATCGACGCAAAACTATATATAGTGACTGTAAAGAGCGTACTGTTACATACGTTGACTGCCAGTGTATTTTTCTCGTTTCAAATTAAGCCATATTAATCGGAAAGGACGCAGTATGGACTACTACTAGTACTAGTACTGCTTTGATGTGTCCCGTCAACTCGCCGAACGAGGAGAAGCTTGCTTACAATGCCTCTCCCTCGCCCACGCACGCAGTGGTTCGCAGGACGAGGAGAGGGTTTTGACTACAGCGCCCTCTCCCTCTTCCTCTCCCTCGCCCTCGCCCTCACCCTCACGGTGGACGTGCAACAGTTCAATCGGTGTCAGATTGCCAGACGCATATTGTACTGTAGTATCATCATTGTTGGACCTTCCGAAGAGGCGAAGAGGCAAGTGCAAGGTTCACACGAGTATGAACTGTTGAACCTCCCGAAGAGGCAAAGAGCCAAGAGCAAGGTTTTATAGGAGTTGTCGTCCTAGTAGGAGTGTACTACAACTATAGCGAACGATGCTACTGTATGATGCCGCAACGTCACGTATATCCAAAGCTGTGCCACCTTTTTTTCTCAAAGAGCGTGTTGGAGCCCGTGCAACAACCACACAAGTTGCATGTACACATAACACATTTACTAGTAATAAATTCTAAAGGACAAATGCCAGTATGCCACACAAGTTCATCTCCAATTCATGTGATAAATTTGTGCACGACTAGTCTACATATATTCACAGCGCTATGATGACCCACAAGTATATGGGATCTATTGTAGTCCTTTCGATAAGTAAGAGTGTCGAATCCAACGAGGAGCAGAAGGAAATGATAAGCGGTTTTCAGCAAGGTATTCTCTGCAAGTACTGAAATAAGTGGTAACAGATAGTTTTGTGATAAGATAAATTGTAACGAGCAACAAGTAACAAAAGTAAATAAAGTGCAGCAAGGTGGCCCAATCCTTTTTGTAGCAAAGGACAAGCCTGGACAAACTCTTATAATAGGAAAAACGCTCTCGAGGACACATGGGAATATCGTCAAGCTAGTTTTCATCACGCTCATATGATTCGCGTTCGGTACTTTGATAATTTGATATGTGGGTGGACCGGTGCTTGGGTGCTGTTCTTACTTGAACAAGCATCCCACTTATGATTAACCTCTATTGCAAGCATCCGCAACTACAACAAAAGTATTAAGGTAAACCTAACCATAGCATGAAACATATGGATCCAAATCAGCCCCTTACAAAGCAACGCGTAAACTAGGGTTTAAGCTTCTGTCACTCTAGCAACCCATCATCTACTTATTACTTCCCAATGCCTTCCTCTAGGCCCAAATAATGGTGAAGTGTTATGTAGTCGACATTCACATAACACCACTAGAGGTTAGACAACATACATCTTATCAAAATATCGAACGAATACCAAATTCACATGACTACTAATAGCAAGACTTCTCCCTTGTCCTCAGGAACAAACGTAATTACTCACAAAGCATATTCATGTTCATAATCAGAGGGGTAATAATGTGCATAAAGGATCTGAACATATGATCTTCCACCAAATAAACCAACTAGCATCAACTACAAAGAGTAATCAACACTACTAGCAACCTACTAGCACCAATCCCGGACTTGGAGACAAGAATTGGATACAAGAGATGAACTAGGGTTTGGAGATGAGATGGTGCTGGTGAAGATGTTGATGGAGATTGCCCTCTCCCGATGAGAGGAGCGTTGGTGATGATTTCCCCCTCCCGGAGGGAAGTGTCCCCGGCAGAACAGCTCTGCCGGAGCCCTAGATTGGTTCCGCCAAGGTTCTGCCTCGTGGCGGTGGAGTCTCGTCCCGAAAGGTTGCCCTCTATTTTTTTCTCATCGAAAGACTTCATATAGGAGAAGATGGACGCTGGAGAGCCACCAGGGGGCCCACGAGGTAGGGTGGCGCGCCCAGGGGGGCCCCCCCCACCCTCGTGAGCAGGGTATGGGCCCCTGGCTTTCATCTTTGGTGACAATTTTTCTTTATTTATTTTAAGGTATTCCGTGGAGTTTGAGGACTTTTGGAGTTGCGCAGAATAGTCCTTCAATATTTGCTCCTTTTCCAGCCCAGAATTCCAATTGCCGGCATTCTCCCTCTTCATGTAAACCTTGTAAAATAAGAGAGAATAGCCATAAGTATTGTGACATAATGTGAATAGTAGCCCATAATGCAATAAATATTGACATAAAAGCATGATGCAAAATGGACATATCAACTCCCCCAAGCTTAGACCTCGCTTGTCCTCAAGCGAAAAGCCGATAACAATAAATATGTCCTCATGTTTAGAGGTAGAGGCGTCGATACAAATAAAATACGGACATGAAGGCATCATGATTATTTCATAACAGCAACATATAAATATTTCGTCATATGATTACTCAAGTTCGAGTGATGATCTTTTCACAAAGCCAAAGTATGAATCAGAAACCTTATTGAGCACCAACAAATTATAATCCCAGTCATTGAAGCAATTGCAATTTATCATAACATCGGAAAGAGTCTATGTCAGAGCTTAAGAGCAAGTCCAGATACTCAACTATCACTTAGTCCTTCATTATTGCTAACACTCATTCAATACTTGTGGTTACGGAGTTTTAACCGGACACAGAGAAAGATAGGGGCTTATAGTTTTGCCCCACAACCTTTTACCTCAAGGGTAATGTCAACAATAATAATTCATGCTCGCCCACATCCAATTATATATATATATATATATATATATATATATATATATATATATATATCATGTTCTTTCCAACATGCTGAGCTTGCCAAAGGATAAAATAAAAAAGGGAAAGGTGAAGATCACCATGATTATTGCATAAGGTAGAGGATAATAATAAAAGATAGGCCCTTCGCAGAGGGAAGCAGAGGTTGCCATGTGCGTTTAGGGTTGATGCACAAAATCTTAATGCAAAAGAACGTCACTTTATATTGCCCCTTGTATGTGAACCTTTATTATGCAGTCCGTCGCTTTTATTGCGTCCACAACAAGTTCGTACAAAGTTTATTTTCTCTGCACTAATAAGTCATGCATATTTAGAGAGCAATTTTTATTGCTTGCACCGATGACAACTTACTTGAAGGATCTTACTCAATCCATAGGTAGATATGGTGGACTCTCATGGCAAAACTAGTTTAAGGGTATTTGGAAGCACAAGTAGTATTTCTACTTAGTGCTGAGAATTTGGCTAGCGTGAGGGGGGAAAGGCAAGCTCAACATGGTAGAGGATCCATGACAACATACTTTATCTCAGATGTAAGAAAACATAACTCATTATGTTGTCTTCCTTGTCCAACCTCAACTCTTTAGCATGTCATATTTTAATGAGTGCTCCCAATCATAAAAGATGTCAATGATAATATATCTATATGTGAAACCTCTCTTTCCTTATTACTTCCTATTAATTGCAATGATGACCAAAGCTATATCTGCCAACTCCCAACAACTCTAAATCATCATACTCTTTCTATGTGAAGTCATTACTTTCAATAAGATCAATATGAACTCTTTGATTCTTTTTATTCTTTTTCTTCTAATCACCCAAGATCATGGCAAAATACTCAAGCCCTTGACTCAACACTAATCTTTATTATATAGCTCACGGACTCGATTACAAAGAAGGATCATAAAGCAAAACTCAAAACTAGATCATGACATGACTTTATTCTACTAAATCAAGATACTACTAATAGGATCGAACTAAGAAAAATGGTAAAGATAGGA
Organism: Triticum dicoccoides; assembly: GCF_002162155.2. Classification (NCBI taxonomy): domain Eukaryota; kingdom Viridiplantae; phylum Streptophyta; class Magnoliopsida; order Poales; family Poaceae; genus Triticum; species Triticum dicoccoides. The sequence continues at coordinate 262,036,778 of NC_041389.1, forward strand.
GTTGTGATGGTGATACGATACCAGGGCACCTCCCCCAAGCTTCACAGTTGCCAAGGGGAGTGCCCATACCCATGTGATTATGTCTCCTTCTTTGTTGTTCGCGGTGGAGGTGTTGTTGATGATGGAGTTGTTGCATTTTTCTTCTCTAGCTTGCGTCTCAGGCTAAAATTTTCATCCCTCAGATCCTCATTCTCGAGCTCAAGTTTCATTATCTTTTTGCATAGTGTTGCCTTGCTATCCTGCAAAAAACGAGGTGGGATAGATTGAACCTTATGGAGGCTTGACTTCTTGAACTCCACATGCATATCACCAGGTTGAGGTAGGGGATAGTCCTCTTCGTCGGAACTCGTTTCCTCTTTCCTCTTTGGATCATAGTCTTCCTCTTCCTCCGTGGTCCAGCCATAATGCTCCACATGCCCATATACTTTTGGATTTGCAATATAATCAGCCATTTAGCTCTCTCCCTCTGAGTCTTGGGAAGACATCTTGCTCTAATCTGCAGCAGCAATAGCTCGAAATGAAAACAGAGGATATTTGCGTGATACGAGAGTCAAAACCTTCGGGAGTATATATAATGAATTTTTACCAACCAAAATATGTATCGTGCAAGGAAACAGAGTCCGAAGGGCACACGAGGTGCTCACGACGTAGGGGGGGCGCGCCCAGGGGGGTAGGGCACGCCTTTCACCCTCGTGGAGGCCTCGTGTCCTCCCTGGACTGCTACTTATTTTTCTATTTTTCTAAATATTCCAAAACGGAGAAATATTGCCTTAGAAATTGTTTTGGAGTCGGTTTACTTACCGTACCACATACCTATTCCTTTTCGGAGTCTGGAACATTCTGGAAAGTGTCCCTTATGTATTCCTCCGGGGTTACGGTTTCAATAATATTAGTTTCAACATTTATAGGATTACCTGAGATATAGTGTTTGATCCTTTGACCATTTACCACCTTCGGATTTGTGCCTGCGAAGTTGTTGATTTTTATGGCACCGGAACGATAGACCTCCTCGATAACGTAAGGACCTTCCCATTTGGAGAGAAGTTTTCCTGCAAAAAATCTTAAACAAGAGTTGTATATAAATACATAATCACCTACATTAAACTCACGCTTTTGTATCCTTTTGTCATGCCATCTTTTAACCTTTTCTTTAAACAACTTGGCATTTTCATAAGCTTGGGTTCTCCATTCATCAAGTGAGCCAATATCAAATAACCTCTTCTCATCGGCAAGTTTGAAATCATAGTTGAGCTCTTTAATAGGCCAATATGCCTTATGTTCTAGTTCGAGAGGTAAGTGACATGCTTTTCCATAAACCATTTTATACGGAGACATGCCCATAGGATTCTTATATGCAGTTCTATAGGCCCATAATGCATCATCAAGTTTCTTGGACCAATTCTTTCTAGACCTATTGACAGTCTTTTGCAAAATTAATTTGAGCTCTCTATTGCTCAATTCTACCTGACCACTAGACTGCGGGTGATATGGAGATGCAATTCTATGATTAACGTCGTATTTAGCAAGCATCTTACGGAAAGCACCATGAATAAAGTGTGAACCACCATCAGTCATTAAGTATCTAGGGACTCCAATCCTCGGAAAAATAACTTCCTTAAGCATTTTTAATAGAGGTGTTATGATCAGCACTACTAGTTGGAATAGCTTCTACCCACTTAGTAACGTAATCAACAACAACTAAAATATGAGTATATCCATTAGAGGCAGGAAAAGGTCCCATATAATCAAAGCCCCAAACATCAAATGGTTCAATAACAAGTGAATAATTCATAGGCATTTCTTGACGTCTACTAATATTACCAATTCTTTGACATTCGTCGCAAGACAAAACAAACTTACGGGCATCCTTGAAGAGAGTAGGCCAATAAAAACCGGATTGCAATACCTTATGTGCAGTTCTATCTCCAGTGTGGTGTCCTCCATAAGCCTCGGAGTGACACTTGTGTAGGATCTGTTCCTGTTCATGCTCAGGTACACAACGTCTAATAACACCATCTACTCCTTCTTTATAAAGATGTGGGTCATCCCAAAAGTAATGTCGCAAGTCATAGAAAAACTTTCTCTTTTGTTGGTATGTGAAGCTAGGTGGTATAAATTTAGCAACAATATAATTAGCATAATCAGCATACCACGGAGTGCTACGAGAAGTGCTTATGACATTTAATTGTTCATCAGGAAAGCTATCATCAATAGGTAGTGGGTCATCAAGAACATTCTCTAACCTAGATAAGTTGTCTGCAACGGGGTTCTCAGCTCCTTTTCTATCAACAATATGCAAATCAAATTCTTGAAGCAAGAGAACCCATCTAATGAGTCTAGGTTTTGCATCTTTCTTTTCCATAAGATATCTAATAGCAGCATGATTTGTGTGAATAGCTACTTTAGAATCAACAATATAGTGTCTGAATTTATCACAAGCAAACACAACTGCTAAAAGTTCCTTTTTGGTAGTAGCATAATTTCTTTGAGCATTGTCTAGAGTCTTACTAGCATAATGGATAACATTTAATTTCTTATCAACTCTTTGCCCTAGAACAGCACCTACAACATAATCGCTAGCATCACACATAATTTCAAAGGGTAAATTCCAATCAGGTGGCTGAACAATAGGTGCAGAGACTAATGCTTTCTTAAGTATTTCAAATGCTTCTACACAATCATCATCAAAGACAAATGGTACATCTTTTTGTAATAAATTAGTCAGAGACCGAGAGATTTTTGAGAAGTCCTTAATGAACCTCCTATAAAATCCGGCATGACCAAGGAAACTTCTTATACCTTTGATGTCCTTGGGACATGTCATCTTTTCAATAGTGTCAACCTTGGCTTTATCCACTTCAATACCTCTTTCAGAAACTTTGTGCCCCAAGACAATACCTTCATTAACCATAAAGTGGCACTTTTCCCAATTCAAGACAAGATTAGTTTCTTCGCATCTCTGCAAAACTCGAGCAAGATTGCTCAAGAAATCATCAAAAGAGGAACCATAGACGGAAAAGTCGTCCATGAAAACCTCACAAATTTTCTCGCAAAAGTCAGAGAATATAGCCATCATGCATCTTTGAAAGGTAGCAGGTGCATTACAGAAACCAAAAGGCATACGTCTATAAGCAAAAGTACCAAAAGGGCATGTAAAAGTAGTCTTTGATTGATCTTTAGCTGACACAGGTATTTGAGAAAAACCAGAATAACCATCTAGAAAGCAATAGTGTGTATGTTTGCATAATCTTTCTAGCATTTGATCAATAAAAGGTAAGGGGTAATGATCTTTCTTAGTAGCCTTATTTAATTTGTGAAAATCAATTACCATCCTATAACCTGTGATAATTCTTTGCGGAATCAATTCATCTTTATCATTAGGGACAACAGTAATACCTCCCTTCTTAGGGACACAATGGACATGACTTACCCACTGACTATCAGCAATGGGATAAATTATACCTGCCTCCAGAAGCTTGAGTATTTCCTTTCTTACCACTTCTTTCATTTTAGGATTCAAACATCGTTGAGGATCACAAACTGGTTTGGCATCAGCTTCCAAATTTATTTTATGTTGATATAGAGTGGGACTGATGCCTTTAAGATCATCTAGAGTATATCCAATAGTAGCACCGTGCTTCTTCAGAGTTTTCAATAATCTTTCTTCTTCATGCTCTGAAAGGTTAGCACTAATAATGACAGGATATATTTTCTTTTCATCAAGATAAGCATATTTAAGATTATCAGGCAACGGTTTAAGCTCAAACACGGGATCACCCTTGGGTGGAGGAGGATCCCCTAGGATTTCAACAGGCAAATTGTGTTGCAGAATAGGTTCCTGTTTAAAGAATACTTCATCTATTTCCCTTCTTTCATTCATGAACATATCATTTTCATGGTCTAGCAAATAGTGTTCTAAAGGATCACTAGGAGGTACAGCAATAGAAGCAAGACCAATAATTTCATCCTTACTAGGTAATTCTTCCTCGCGATGTTGTTTACTAAATTTAGAGAAATTAAACTCATGAACCATATCATCCAAGCCAACAGTAACAACATTCTTTTTGCAGTCTATCATAGCATTAACAGTATTCAAGAAGGGTCTACCAAATATAATGGGACAAAAGCTATCTTGTGGAGAACCAAGAACAAGAAAATCAGCGGGATATTTGGTTTTCCCACACAAGACTTCAACATCTCTAACAATTCCCACTGGTGAAATAGTATCTCTATTGGCAAGTTTAATTGTGACATCAATTTCTTCTAACTCAGCCTGTGCAATATCACGCATAATTTCTTTGTATAAGTCAATGGGTATTACACTAGCACTAGCACCCATATAACATAAGCCATGATAACAATGATCTCCTATTTTAACAGAAATAACGGGCACGCCTACCACAGGTCTATGTTTATCTCTATCACAGGGTTTAGCAATTCTAGCAGTTTCACCAGAGAATTGAATAACATGCCCATCAATATTATCAGACAAGAGATCTTTAACAATAGCAATATTAGGTTCTACTTTGACTTGCTCAGGAGGTGTATAAGTTCTAGTATTGCTTTTACGAACAATAGTTGAAGCTTTAGCATGATCCTTCATTCTAACAGGGAAAGGTGGTTTCTCAACATAAGAAGTAGGAACAATAGGATCATTGTAAGTGATAGTCTTTTCTTCAACTTTAATAGGTGCAGCTACTTTTACTTCTATGGGAGGATGATATTTAAACCACTTCTCCTTGGGTAGATCAACATAAGTAGCAAAAGATTCACAGAAAGAAGCTACTATCTCAGAGTCAAGCCCATATTTAGTGCTAAACTTATAGAAAATATCAGTATCCATAAAAGATTTAACACAATCAAACTTAGGTGTCATACCTGGCTCCTTACCTTCATCGAGGTCCCAATCTTCAGAGTTACGTTTAATTCTATCCAATAAATTCCATCTAAATTCAATAGGCTTCATCATAAAAGAGCCAACACAAGAAGTATCGAGCATGGTGTGATTGTTACCAGAAAGCCAAGCATAAAAACTTTGCATAATCACTTCTTTTGCGAGCTCATGAATGGGGCATGAATATAACATTGATTTAAGCCTCCCCCAAGCTTGAGCGATGCTTTCTCCTTCGCGAGGCCAAAAATTATATATATAATTGTGATCACGATGAACAAGATGCATAGGGTAATACTTTTGATGAAATTCCAATTTCAATCTTTTATAGTTCCATGATCTCATATCATCACATAGCCTATACCATGTTAATGCGTCTCCCTCCAAAGATAAAGGGAAAGCCTTCTTCTTAACAACATCATCGGGTATACCTGCAAGCTTAAATAGTCCACAAATATCATCCACATAGCATAGATGTTCGTCAGAATGCTTTGTTCCATCTCCTGCAAAAGTGTTAGCTAGCAGTTTTTCCATCATACCTGAAGGAATCTGAAAAGGAGTTTCATTTTCAGTAGGTTCAGTAGGTTCAGTAGGTTGAGTAGGTTGAGGAACAACTCTTGGCTCAACTGGACGGGGTGAAGATACCCCGAACAAGCCCCTCAAACAATTACTTTCCATAGTAACAAGTGACAGAAAATTTCAGCACACTAAATAATTTTTTCCTTACCAAATTCCACCTACCAAAGGTGCTTCACTCCCCGGCAACAGCGCCAGAAAAGAGTCTTGATGACCCACAAGTATAGGGGATCTATCATAGTCCTTTTGATAAGTAAGAGTGTCGAACCCAATGAGGAGCAGAAGGAAATGATAAGCGGTTTTCAGCAAGGTATTCTCTGCAAGTACTGAAATAAGTGGTAACAGATAGTTTTGTGATAAGATAAATTATAACGAGCAACAAGTAACAAAAGTAAATAAAGTGCAGCAAGGTGGCCCAATCCTTTTTGTAGCAAAGGACAAGCCTGGACAAACTCTTATAATAGGAAAAGCGCTCCCGAGGACACATGGGAATATCGTCAAGCTAGTTTTCATCACGCTCATATGATTCGCGTTTGGTACTTTGATAATTTGATATGTGGGTGGACCGGTGCTTGGGTGCTGTTCTTACTTGAACAAGCATCCCACTTATGATTAACCTCTATTGCAAGCATCCGCAACTACAACAAAAGTATTAAGGTAAACCTAACCATAGCATGAAACATATGGATCCAAATCAGCCCCTTACAAAGCAATGCGTAAACTAGGGTTTAAGCTTCTGTCACTCTAGCAACCCATCATCTACTTATTACTTCCCAGTGCCTTCCTCTAGGCCCAAATAATGGTGAAGTGTTATGTAGTCGACGTTCACATAACACCACCAGAGGTTAGACAACATACATCTTATCAAAATATCGAACGAATACCAAATTCACATGACTACTAATAGCAAGACTTCTCCCTTGTCCTCAGGAACAAACGTAATTACTCACAAAGCATATTCATGTTCATAATCAGAGGGGTAATAATGTGCATAAATGATCTGAACATATGATCTTCCACCAAATAAACCAACTAGCATCAACTACAAAGAGTAATCAACACTACTAGCAACCTACTAGCACCAATCCCGGACTTGGAGACAAGAATTGGATACAAGAGATGAACTAGGGTTTGGAGATGAGATGGTGCTGGTGAAGATGTTGATGGAGATTGCCCTCTCCCGATGAGAGGAGCGTTGGTGATGATTTCCCCCTCCCGGAGGGAAGTGTCCCCGGCAGAACAGCTCTGCCGGAGCCCTAGATTGGTTCCGCCAAGGTTCCACCTCGTGGCGGCGGAGTCTCGTCCCGAAAGGTTGCCCTCTGTTTTTTTCTCATCGAAAGACTTCATATAGGAGAAGATGGACGTCGGGGAGCCACCAGGGGGCCCACGAGGTAGGGGGCGCGCCCAGGGGGGGGGGCGCCCCCGCCCTCGTGAGCAGGGTGTGGGCCCCCTGGCCTTCATCTTTGGCGACAATTTTTCTTTATTTATTTTATGATATTCCATGGAGTTTCAGGACTTTTAGAGTTGCGCAGAATAGTCCTTCAATATTTGCTCCTTTTCCAGCCCAGAATTCCAGCTGCTGACATTCTCCCTCTTCATGTAAACCTTGTAAAATAAGAGAGAATAGCCATAAGTATTGTGACATAACGTGAAATAACAGCCCATAATGCAATAAATATTGAGATAAAAGCATGATGCAAAATGGACGTATCACGCTACCGTTCACAATTACCGTACTCCACTTACACGTTATAGATGGGCTACATGCATGTCCTCCTCCAGGTTCCAGTCCCAGGTGTTCTTCATGGATGGCACGATCCATAGCGGTGGGCAACGGGAATCATTGTCGCAGCTTTCTAGTCCGGTTCCACACGATGGAGACTCATCCAAGCTGAAGCGGCATAAATCAGGGATAATGTGTCCCAGCATGTCGTTCATCCGGCGGTGCGCAATGAAGACACATCCATGCTTCATGAACGACAGGCCTTCCGTGTCGTGCATGGAAGGTGGCATCCGTTTCACAATGGGGTAGATGTCCCTGATGAAAAGCGAGTACTCTCCAAGAGTGTTCCTCGGCACCCACGTAGCATCACGGGGGTCGAACTCGGTGCCGTTCATCTGGTACACGCGGCATCCCAGATCTGGACACATGGTGACGTACATAGTCAAGGTCCATGCATAATAATGTTGTGCTCAAATATGGCGGTCAGTAATACTGTGCAGCAAATAGTACTACTCCGGTATAGGGGAAGTAAAATAACCGACTTATTATATATAGCCACTCTTGGCTATATGGATGAGATAGTAAGACATGGAAAAACAAAAATGGTGGCAGCTAGTGGGTTCAAGTCTTCAAGGGCCCAGCTAGCTATACGCGTCCTCCAAGGTAAAAAGTACTCCTACTAGTAGTACTAAGTATACTACTAGTACAACAATGAAAGAGAAGGCGAGAGGATTAAAAAATGGAATACCTGGGTAGATGGTGACGGTCCGATCATGGTAGATTGTGTGACCATGTTGCACATCAGTAGTACCATGGGTAACGACTGCTAAGATAGTTGATCCCAATATGCCAAAGTCAGCTACAAGGTTCCAGGTTAGACCGAATCGCGGATGCAAATGCATATCCAGGATCGGCGATCTTATTTTGATCGGGGGATGATTGGTCCCTGCAAAATAATGGAGTACCGTTAGGGATGCAAATGATGGTTTGTGCATTCCGTTTGTAATCTCCCGTACCGTAGGATGGCAACCAGATGAAACAATTCCCCTAGCTTGTCACCGCGAAGATGCGGCCTAGATGGCGCATGGCATCTTCGAACGTGTAGGGGTACAAATCTGCCGCCGCCAACATGCGCCAGCCTCTGCCGTTACTGCGTCTTGCATTGATGGCAATCCTTATGTCGAACACCGCGATGAGATAGTAATCGTCATAGCCGCGTCGCTTTGTCGGCAGGTCCGCAATTGCTATCTTCTTCAATCTCATCTAGGCATCATCATACGTATTCAAGCCCAGCCAGTCCGGAAGGCCGATCCCAATGGTGGAGAAGGGGTCTACCGGAACGGCCGCATTGCTGTGGATGTTGTGCAAAATGATGGTGGTATCCGGCCGGAGGTATGCAAGCCAATCTTCGTTGGCACCGACCTAGACCTATATATAAGACGGTGGGCAGTGGAGAAATTACGGGATGGAAATGGAATAACTAAGTACTACATGATCAAACTCCATTACTGACCTGCTCATCGGACAAAATCCGACTACCTCTCAACGTCGGCAACTCTATCGGAGTCAACGTGCAACCATGGCCAGGGAGTGGTGGACTGTTTGAAGGATTGTCCCATAGAAGAACCTTCTCCTCGAGGACGCATGGAAGACCAACAAGCATGGCCTTTTCCCAAACCTGTTTAAGCAGCGTCTTGAAAAAGTTGGTGTAGGAAGCACCGAGTCTTGCGGCGGTGAGGACGTCGGAGTGGCGTGCGATTTCTCCCAGAGGATCGTCGTCCAAGGTCTCCCAACCCCGACGAGGAGGAGAACCGCCTAGCGAATCCATGGGAGCAGCGACGAACTGCCTTCTCTTCGGGGGGAGGGAAACTGGCGAGGAGGAGATAAGAGCGTAGTAACCGCAGGGCCTCGTCCCTTCCAACTGTAGATCGTTCCTCAGCGAAGGGGTGAGGATATTATTTACTACTAGTACTAGCATTATGGAACGTTATGGGATTGCATTATGCTGTAAATAATAGCACTAGTAAGAAATTTTTGGCACTAGGTAGTAGTTTTTGGCATGGATTAAGAAATTTTGGGTATGTTTTTGCCATTTTTTGTACATGCCAACTAGTGTCAAAAAACATCTTACATTATGTGACGGAGGAGTACATACTCGTACTGTAGCAGTACCAGTACTACTTTTCTCAACTACGAGTATTAGTGCGATGTACTATACTTCTAGTCTAGTCTAGTCTAGTGTAGTGCACCAGTTTTGAACTCTTGAATCTCAGGGCCAAGGAGCTACAGTTGGAAGTGGAGGGTACTACTGTTCTCTAGAACCATCACCGTACTATCAATGCAGGGGAAGTACACCTGCGTAGTGGCCTAGTGGGTACTCTCGGTGCTATATTCAGCCGCTCCTCTCACGTAGGAGTAGCTGGCCTACTCAGCCGCTCTTCTCACGCACACACTAGTAGCCTGTTTATCAGCGACGGTTACTGCAGTCTGCGGGGGCAGAACATTTGAGTTATTTGATACAGCGAGACTAGGCTTTTCGCTTCCATTTGTGGAGGTGTAATGGATCTCGTCGAACTTTGTTAGTAGTTCCTTCTTTATGAATGAAATGAAGCAAAGCTTTTGCCTCCATTTCAAGAAAACACGTCAAGAGGAATTTCTTTTATAGTAGAGCCGATAATGGAGTGAAGTCCATGCGTGCAACGCCACAAGCTACAGAGTACTAGTAGTACAACAATTTACATAGAGTACAGAGCCATATTACACAATTCCCAATGCCCCGCCAGGCTTTTTCGGCTCCTCGGGCTTAATTGGGAGGCGCTAGTTTAAATATGCTACTACTAGCTGATGAGGAAGCTGCAAGCGAGGTGTGGCTAGGGCGAGCACGCGAGCCACGGGATGCTGGGAAGGAAAACCCGTTCACGTGGCTAGGCTGTCTAGTGCACCCAGATTGTGGGGCCGCACGTCCGTTTGACTTCAAAACTCAAACTACGCGTGTAAAATATTGGCTCGCAACAAAGTGTAGTTGTACTATTTTTTTAAAAAAGGCCGTCGTGCGTTCGGCCGGGATCGAACCCACAAAACGAGGTATACACTCCCGCGACCACTAGTAGTACTCGTTGGAGTACAACGCAACCTAGAATCGCCTTTTGTCGCTAGTAGTACATACATTGTTCCTTACAAGAAACCCCTAATAATGCAAGAAACCACTAAAATGCCAAGAAACTACTACCACTTGCATACGTGGCAGACTTAAGATAAAACTACCTTATCAACCATTGTACATGCTCTTACCAACCAAAATCCTCGAGTGACCTCCTACCTTCGGTCCGTCCACCTAGTCATCCTCGGGCATGGGATGTAGCTACCGCCGCCGGCAGAAGGCAAGGTCAAAACCGCCGGCGGTGCGGAGCACATGTTGCGGCAGCCCGGATGCCAGCTCTGTCCGGCGCTCGCGGCCGCTAGCTAGCCAAGATAGCTCCGTCCAGCTGCTTGTCTGCAAGGTTTGCTAGCTAGATTGGCATAGCAGCGCGGCGGCTTGCTCATGCCCACCGCGCTCAGGCCAGCGCGGCAGCTTGCTCGCTCGTGAGTCACGCTCGGGCCAGCCTACCAACCCGTGCGGAGGCCAGCGCGGCGTCTGGCCCGTCTGGCGGAGCGGCGGCCAACTCGCTCATCACCGGCACCACCGACGAACACGTATCAGTACTGTTCGAAGTAATGTTCAGGAAAAATAATGATTTGAGGGGGAATAACATGATAGAAGGTCAGATGTGGGTCCCTCATGTCAACGGTCAAACAAAATGTGTTGGTTTAAGCTGCCTCGTCAGCACGGACGTGTGGGCCAACCCAGTCATAAATGGGTTTAAACGAACCTAATCGGTACAGTACTAGGTACTACCTCTCTCTCAGTTTACACGACGTGCGTGTACCCCTAGGTCATCAATTTGACCAACCTAATACAAGTCATATATTACAAAAAATATACCAACATAAACTATGGAGTTTCTACTTTCAAAAGGTATAATTTTTGTGCTATATAGTTTATATTAGGGTGATAAAATTGACAACCTAGGTATACGCGCAAGACTTGTAAACTGAAATGGAGGTAGTAGTAGTTTTTGGCGTGGATTAAGAAATTTTGGGTATGTTTTTGCTATTTTTTGTACAATAGATTCTTCCTAGGGCTGGTTGAAAGTGGTAGTTTTTGTTAAATACTCTACATATTGTAAGTAGGAGTGAAAGTTAAGCTTTGCAAGCCAATAAGCAAGGCTAGTTACATAGTGCATATGTGTACATGATTGAAAGTAAATATCAACCATGAGTGACTAATATCTTGATGGAAAACTCGAAACTATGGAATACTAGAAAAAAATACATGGTTGGAAATACTAGCAATGTTCATGTCCGTTGCAACGAATCATAATTAGAATAATACTTATTCACAAACTTGGTACAAAACACCCTAATTTTGATATACATATGTATATTATGTTTCAATTATAATATATTCCTTGGGCTGTTTTGGTGAGGTCGGGGAGGGATGTGGTTGGTTTTAAGATACTAATTATGGGTTTTTCTGCAAATTGGTAGACAAGTGGGATGTTGGTGAGAAAAGGCAACAACTTACCTCACAATCGTTAGATGTAGATCAAATGGTTAGAAACGACGGATGGCAGACACACCAGCATCACCAACTTAGTCGTGTGTAGGAGTACTAGCAAGATCCGTGCATTAACGGAACATCAAGATGCATTTTTTTATATAAAAACACTTGTTGTGGTTGACCCTTGCGGGAGTAATCCCATGTGTAAAAACTAATGATATCTTGAGAAATATGAGATAAGGTGAAGAGGAGTTGGGTGTGGTGGTGGTTGGTGGTCAGACTGAGCGGAGGCATGGGGATTGACGACGCCGGCAGCGGCCACTAGGCCAGTTTGTTCCAGAGGCTTCCTTTCTTAATTGCTCAACAATGAGGTTTGTTGGAGATAAGGATGAACGAGGGAAGGCCTTGTCTACAAATGTGGAGAGGGGTGCAGGTATCTTTTAGTTTAATTTCCATCCGTCAGATATAGATCAGACGGTCTATATTGCAAGATGGCACACGTACCATCATCACCAACTCGGTTTTTATCAAAGAAGAAATATAAGTATGGAGATACAAATGTATTATCGATACTTGCTTCCGTAAACTAGCATCTACGTTCTATTCAACGCCTCGGCATGTGGGGCCTTAGCACAATGACTTCTCGACTGTGTAAAACAAAGATTTTCCCGTCGCTGACAAGGAGGGGGTGACAGCGGCACGCTTTTTGGCTTGCTCTAGTCCTAGTAGTCATACTAGGTGGTCTAAGCACGTGTAGATTTATTCTTTTTCACGTCTCGTGTTCACCGTACTGCCACGACTGTTGATGAGTAGACGGTAAGTTGTTCACGGGGAAACCCTTGTTGAGCGTGTTTGCAAGAGAGAGAGAGAGAGAGAGAGAGAGAGAGAGAGAGTGCGTGTGCGATATGTTAGAGACTAAGGCAATGATAATAGATTCTTTGTGTCTATGTGTGTGGAGGATAGAGAGAGACATGTACATGGGGCTTTGTGTTGTGTAACATGGAGACACATATACATAATTAAAGAGTGAGTGTGTGAGATACACATGCGGACATGGGGAGAGATGAGGATCCAGATAAATGGGTGTTTGTGCGTGTCTGTGTGTGTTTGTGCACGCGTTTGTGTGTGACAGGGAGAGAGTGTATGTGGAGTAGAGAGACCACTGATGATGTAAACCTAGTATAAGGGAAGGGGTAATGGTGTGACATGTGTAGTAGCGAGATAGCACGGGTGTGGGCGGGGGGAGCAGACTATTTGGAAGATACATCGAGTGTGTGTGTGGGAGAGGGGTGTGAGAACGAGAGAAATAGAGAGCTAGCGACGGAGAGAGAGAGAG
>NC_041389.1:262050091-262094715 GCF_002162155.2 Triticum dicoccoides
GAGAGAGAGGGAGAGAGAGAGAGGAAGAGAGGGGGCGAGAGGGGTCGTTGTGTCCATAAATGGCGTATAGATAGGGAGATAATGTTGATGTTGTCCGAAATTGGCCTATGAACGGAGACGCAGGGGAAGCGAGTAATCGTGTGTGTGATAGGGACTTCATGAGAGAATCTAGAATAGATGGTGTAGAGAACAATGTGCAAAATCGAGAACGATTATACATTAGGGAGCTATGCAAAGAGTCACGACATATATGTATACAGGGAAGGAGCTGGGGCGGGTCTGCATGTGGGAGAGATAGAAAGAGGAGAGTGGTGCACGAGGAGACAAAGTGTGCTTGTTTGCAGTGGGGGTGGTGTGTGAGGTGAGTGCGCGAGAACCACATAACTAGGGAGATAGACGTTTGGGGGCGACGTTTTGTGTGTATGGGAAATATACACTCTACATAGTGCGTGTGCTTGGGTAAGAGAGATAGTGTGAGACCTAGAGAGTGAGGGAAGAGATGTGTGCATGCCCGGGAGACAAAGTGATAGAGACCTATGTTGGGGTCCGGACTTTACAAGAGAGAGGGGTGTTGATGTGCTCATGTGTTGGTGTCTGGGGGAGAGAACGACTTCTCTATGTGTGTGTGTGTGGTGGTGGTGGTGGGGGGGGGGGTGACTTCAGATAAAGAGTGAGGTGTCTATATTTGAGGGACTTTAGCGTAATTGAGATATTGTGCACTCATGGTTGATCAATTTGTTTCATAGTTTGTACTGTGAGATAACGATACTTTTGAACATGCGTGATATACCTTGATGTACCAGAATTACAAACCTAAGATTGGAATTTTGGAATTCGACTCCATCATTAGCTTTTGTAATTCATTTAAACGGAGGTACATTTTTTAAGCCGGAATTTCGTGATTTCAAATTCATATATCAAACCTAGAGATATACACATACGGGCATGTTCAAACTTTATAATCATTCACTTTATTCATACACATACACATTTTTGCTTTTGTCATCATATTTAGGATAAACACATTTGGAATTTCATTTGAATTGGACCATATGATGGTATTTGCTTGTAGTAGCTCAATGATCCATATTTGAATTGAATGGACAATCTAACTTTCGAGTTGGAGACATTGATTTTCAAAACTTGCACATTTTTTTTGTGTGCAAAACAAACAAATTGTCGGCCATGATATCATAGTCGGTCGTACGAGAGCAGAATACTTATAATTTTAGGCGCCAAAAGCTTTCAAACTTCCCGCGCACATCGAAATATCACGTGCCCGAAAGTTTAGCCCTGCGATATTCTTGTTTTACCCCTGCCACATGAACGGAAAAGGGCTGCTTTGGTAACTCCATTGTTTTCCCCTCTTTGCCCCCAACATTCTTCCCCAGAGCCCCTCCCCTTCCCCTCCCTGACCCCCCCAACCACGTCAAGCCACCGAATCTAGTCCTCCACCGCAGCGGTGGACCTCACACCCCGTCGGATCTACCTTCCGCACCTTGGAACCCCCAACTGCCAACTCACCACTTCACCGGAGCCGCTTCAGCGACTGGCTTGTCCACCATTCCAGATCTCCTTGACCGCCATCATGGTCCACCGCACCGGATCTGCTTAACCAGCGCCCTCGTCCACCACAGCATAGGCCCTTCACTGACTTCCTCGTCCGCCCCTTCGCTGGCCCTTCATACAAGCCCTCGTCCTCGGCAACAGATCCGCCTCACCGAAAGCACTATACAAAGCGCCCGCCGAAGCCTTCGTCCACTGCACCGGACCCGCTCCACGGATGCCATATTCAACTCCACCGGCCCTGCTTTACCGATGCCGCAGCCTCATCAGGTTATTTCAATTTGTACTCCTTCGATTTTTCTCTTTATCATGCAACTGTTCACTTACCACAGATGAGCTTTCTTGTATGTCAACAGGCGCCGCAACTGTAGCACCAGAGCCGCTTCAGCGACGGCGTCAGCCGACCCAAACTCAACCGCAACACAAGCACCATCGACGATCCTTAGCTATCAAGTATGACAATGATACCCCTACGCCATCGAGAATCAGGTACTATCATCCAACGGCCGGCGCCTACGTTCACTTTCCTAGCATAAGCACCGCACATTTGAATTTCTTCAGGGCATCATTCAGTTTTTCATGAGACGCGTTATTCTGATTGCACCTGTAGGGCCATACTTCTGGCAGTGAACATGTTACATGTGCTAAATTACATACGAGTGCACATATAGTTAATATGCTTTAGTTTTGTTCTGATGCCACCTGTTGGTTCCATCAGACTGGTTAATGTTCTCTATGCTTAATTACACATCAGCAAACTAGCATGTGGTTCCGCTGCTTTTTGTTCGTTTTACCCTACATTTTCTGATGCTAGCTATTACATCACTGCTCCGAGCCTCTGTTCATTACTTGTTTGTGTGTTCTTGATCTTCCCAAGTTGCATGACTAATTTGATGCTTCTATTAATTATGGAGCTGCCAACCCCATCAAGCAAAATATTTGTTCTTTTGGGGCTGGCACCTCGAACAAGCATAAAAATAGAGGGAAGCAGATATATCGTCGTGTATGCACACACCCTTCTTTCATTAGTTTAGATGAACCATTGATGATCAATTCGGACCAGTGCATGCGATTAAAATTAATTTTACCTAAATAGATGGTGCAGAATAAACTACAACAACTAGATTTGCAACCACGGGATGCTGACGATATTTTCAAAGAACATTGCAACAGCAGCTAGGCTTCACAGCAACATATGGTAAGCCAATGTGTTTTAGTACATGTGAAATGTAATGCGAGTGGGCTGCTTTCTTGGCTTGTGCCCTCAACGTGTAATCCTACCGAAATACAAATAGTTCAGTTGTCTGCTTTGCTGTATTGCTTGATTCGAATGCTTGTTTGTTGTTACGCTATACCTGAGTTGGCCAATATGTCAGTAGTGCCCGCTGTACTATCGTAAAGAAATGCATGCCTATTTCATTTGAGTCCTTAAGTTTTCCTCTCAACTTCATCACAAGACTGTCTTCGTAGTTTATATGAGGCCACACTGTTAAGTGCTTTCTCAGATTATTTCAACTTCTTAGATGCCTTGGCAACTTAAATATAGCGGTTGTACACTCCCTTTCAACTAGGGATGTCAACTGGGTCCCGTTTAATCCCGATTAAAGTCCACTAGTGGTATGATAGTTCAGAAGAGTTTTTGTTTTTTGAGGAAAATGAACTAGGGAGGTAGCAAAAATTAACTAGATGGTACTGGCGGATGTCGTTTATTTGCCACTTACATCCCTAGTTTCATCTTACCATTTTAATTTCTTTTGGATGATGCTGCTTCGAACCATTCAAATATAGTTTGCCATGCTCGGAAATAATTTGTCCATCGTTTACCATGTAAGCTTACTGCCTGGATCATACGATAAATATCTCTTACTTATGTCCAGCATAAACCTTTCAGGATGCCGTTCACACCAGGACACAATGTACAACCCCAGAATCTATTTGTGGAAGCAGTGCACCATCCATGTTACCAGATGGTAGCAGTTCAGAGGCAACACCGCCGGAGAGCAGTCTAAGCACAGATATTATAGTGCTTGAGCTCTACTAGAGGCAGAAAGAGATGGTGTGGCTGCCATGAATGAGGTAATCTTTATCTTGAGGCTGGAAATTACGGAATTAGCGGCACGCATTATGCAAGCAACCCAAGAATTGGAGGAAGTAAGAATGTTGCATTTGAAGACGGAGGAGGTCCTGCTGTTTCTGCTATCTGAAGCCCAAGGTAATCCCGGTTCTTCTTTAGATACCAGTTGAAATTGTCATTAGATTATTGTACTTGCATGTTGTGTCATGTCTCTGAATGGATTACGTTGCAAGACCCCCTATGTTGTTCGGAATTCCATGTTGTCCATGTGTTGTAATGATCCGAATTTTTTAGGCGAGGTAATCCTCAGTACTTGTATGATTGACATAAGGTGAACTGTTTTCCGTGTGAGCATATTGTATTGGATGAAATAACTGTTTGAAGCAGAGTGTATCCAACCTATTGAATTCGAAGATCATGGCATTTCTAAATCATAATCATATATAAAGGTGGAATAAATCTCTGTTGTGGTGTTGAAGAAATAAATAACAAAACGTATAATTATCTGTGGATATTCGTAATCGAATACAAATTGGATTTGAATTTAGTTTGCCAGGTCCCAGGGCAAACGTGAATGCTAATTCTCCCAAGTTTTGAATGAAGCGGATAAACACCCACTATAATTTGTGGGCTGCCTGAAGCAAGTGTTTGCGAGATGGAAATTACTGTCTACCCCTGACACTGAGTACATCCTTATCGATCGGATTTACACTGCTGTCGATAGGGGTAGACTAGTAACTTCAATCAGACGTGACACGACGGCCTCTGAGCCCATTCAGACACGATGGGCGCCAAACGTGGGCGGCAAAACACATTTGATTCAAGCTCGTTCGAAAGACATGTGTCTCTTCCTCCATTTCCCCATTCATACACGGTGGGCGGCAAAACAAACTCTCCTCGTCCGAAATTGATGTAGGCTAATATTTTAAATAGGGGCAGATGTGTAACTTCCATCAGACGTGACACAACCACCCTACCTGTCAGCCCCGTTCATACACCGTGGGCGCCAACCATGGGCGGCAAAACACCCTCTCCTCGCCCGAAATAGTTACCGGCAAATATTTAGGAGATGCGAGATTACCGTCCTATCCCCAACCGACGCGATGTCTGAAATTTTAAACGGGGGATAAGTTCGTAACTTTCCCCTATTTCAGAGAAGCGCGTCCCAAAGTTTGAGATCCCCCTCCCCTCCATTTCCCCATTCATACACCGTCGGCGGCGCGACAACCTCCGCACTGCGGCCAGCCTCCTCCGTCCGCCACCCCATCCTCCACCTTGCCGGAGCCGCTACCCCTACCCCGTCGTCCACTTCAAGAGATGGACGTCTCTCATCCACGTCGCTGGACCAGGATCCTTTCATCGCCTCCTCTCGCTTCATCGGCGCCGTCGTCCACCTTGCCGTTGCCGCTCCTATGACCGCCTCGTCCACGGCAACATGATATATCCCCCGACCCGGCCGTCTGCCGTCTAAAATCTTCTTCCCCATTGCCGACAGCCATCGCACCCGCAGCACCCTCAACGTATCAGCATAGGCCTACACGGCGTCGCAAGAGAGGTGGTACTCTTCCATATGTGCTTAAGTTATTGATCTCACCCAGAAAATAGATCGTAATTTGTTTGTACTTTTCTTGTCCGTACCAAATCGTAGTGGCTAGTTGAAAGCAAACATTGGTTGCGAAGTAGCTTTGTCCGGTTTGCACCCTCAAATCCGCCATGGCACGGGCACTATACTCGTAAATCTTATGGTTTCCCCCCTTTATATTCACTACCATCATCGTAGGTGCTTCGTGTCGTGCTAGCACTACTCCTCAAGACCTCAACCCAAAGCTTACGTGTTGAAATACGAATCTGATATGATGCTCATATCACTAAAACAGAGAATGTTTAATTGGTCACCTAATGTTCCTATATTCATTTCGAAAAGCATGTGCGCCACCCACTAGTCCAGCTAGTTTCACTTTCCTGATTTTTCTCTTGATGCTTAGGGTTTTCCCCTTTTATCTACTCTACTATGATCTGCGTAGGTGCTTCCTGTCGTACTGGCATTACTCCACCCTTCAAGCTAAACAACACAAGACTCAGAATTCGAAAGCTTAGTTGTTCAAATATGATTGTGATATGATACTGATATTAGTTAACCGACACATTTAATTGGTTAGCTAAAGGTCCCACTTGAGTTTCCAAATGCATGTCGCGACATATAGAGAGACAGCATAATTGCATTTCTTTGTCACTTGTTGACCGTACTTTCTTGTCCATACCAAATCTTAGTTGTTATTTCAAAGAAACATCGGTTGCTAACTACCCTTTGCGCGGTTTGCAGCTTCAGATCTGCCATCCCACTGCCATGGTCAACACTGTACTCATCATGCTTATGTTTTCCCCATTTTATGATGACCACAATCAGCCTACATGGTTCGTGTCGTAATAGCACTGCTCCACCCATCGAGCTAAACAAGCTTAGTTGTACAAATTCATATCTGATATTATTGTTGATATTAGTAAAACTGAGAGATGTTTAATTGGTGAGCTAAATGTTCCTGCTTTAGTTTCGAAATGCATGTGAGCCACATATGGAGAGACCAGAAAGAATAGTATTTCTCTATGCGCTCTGGTTCATCATGGGTGGCCAACCGACATTGTATTGAAAGACTTGTAATATCTTCAATCTGCTTGCTCTTCTGCTCTTCTTTAAGATGATACTCTTCTCTTGCGGTCGACTGGTCAGGTCGAGTTGTTCTCCCTTAGTGTATTTTGAATCTGTCAGGTTAGGTCGACTTGTTCTTCTTTACTATATGTTGAAGCTATCATCTGCGAAGTGTCATCACTTCTGGAGCTCTCATATTTTGAGTAGTAGGCCACATTATATTAATGCACACAACAAATTACAGCATGCATGACATCTTTTAAAAGAATTACAGAGATAGCACAAAGGGGTTTACAGGGAGGCAGTATTGGATTAGAATCACTTCTGCATTACAAAGAAAATCTCACTTGTTTTTATGTTTTCATGCATGTCAGATACTGAACATTATCAAAATGAATATGAGAATGGGCGCACGAGAGGAATATTGCGGAATGATCCACTGGCTAACAAACTTGGCATGGTGGAGGATGGCCTATCTTATTCACCCATCAAGGTGCTTGCTCTAGCTTTGCAAAGTTGTATTGGTCGCACATATTTTGCATCTGACCTCTTGCATTACTTCTACTTTGTTACACCATCTGCTTAGTTTAAGCATCCTATATGATTATATGCCATACCTATCCATTTTCTGTACCTATTCCATGTGTCGTCACACTATGTTTTTCCAGTCAAATGTTGTTCTTTCGTAATAGATGTCCAAAAGGAAGAGGGTGAGTGCAGATCCTCAAGGAGTACAAACTAGGTATTTGGAAAAGGTAGTGATACCTGTTAAATTAGATAGATCAGCGGCCACAGAAAACACAAGCCCAACTGTACCACACTTTACCCCTACTCTAGTGGCCAAACCCCTATTAGAACAGCTGGGAGCCCAGCGTCAGGTACTGTCTATGATATCAATTCAAAATTTGAACTCCTAAATTTCTGCTTGTGCCTTACCTTCTCTCTTGTATGAAAACTAATTTTAGATGAATCTCCTTGATCAAAGGATCATACGATCTCAAAACAATAATGGGCTCTACATTGCTCTTGTCAGTACCTCTCTCCCTTTTGCCTTGTAACGCTATACTTAATTAATTGCTATTTGATTATGTATCATCAGTCTGCACCTGAGCTTCATTATCCTCTATTTCTTCCAATATTATTTGATCTATATTTACTCTTTGCAAAATGTAGAATAATGGCAACGCTTATAAAGAATTTTCTTTGGGGAATTTATTGAATTATCCTTCCATCAACATGGAGAAGGGCTTTGTCCAGCCTGTGTTAACATGTAATGTAAGTTCATCCTTCTCAAGCCTTCAAACTTTGTTCTAGTATAGATTTGGATAGGCATCATTTCCTCCACTTGTCACATCCCTGGTCCTGTTATGCACTAGGCTAGACCTTCGTGTGAGCATCATGTTTTAATTCAAATGAAATTTGAATTGAGGAATTTTCAAAAGCCTCAGAAGGCCTCTAAAAATAACCAACATTTAAATCTCATCAAATGAGTCCAAAGAAATGTTCCTGTTACTCTGTGAAAATATTGGTAAGAGGTAAAATTCAAACCAATATTTTTGGAATCACAGAATTATTTATTTTTGGGCCTTTGACTTAAACCAATGACATATTTGAGTTGAATTTATTTCTATTATATAAGAAATAAAGTTCAAATATTTTTGTAAGTTGCCTGTGACCTTGGACTAGTTCCTGAGCTCACATACAATTTACAGAAAGTTTTAAAAAAATGATTGGATATTTTAAATTAAATCAAAACCAATTGCAGAAAATAGAAAACAGAAACAAATACAAGAAAGAGAGACACTCACCTGGCAACCTAATGTGTGGCCCAGCACCGTAGCCTGTGCTGGCCCAGCCCACCTCCACCTCCCCTGTCGTCTTCCTCCCCAGGCCAGTAGGCAGAGCGCGTGCTCGCCGCGCGTGCACACGCGCCCGAGCCACCTCCTGCCTGGCTGCCTGCGTCCCCAACGCCCTGGACGCCTCCATGCGTCGCCAGGCACCCCCCTGGCCCTCTCCTTCTCTTCCTCATGTCGATCCCCTCCTCTGCTGCCTCCCTCTCACCCTGCACCTTGTGGCCGAGCGCTGCCGTCTCCGTCGTTCGCCGCCATCGTGCCCAGAGCCACCCCCTCACCCTTCCGTCATGCCCAAAGGCTCTGCCTCGACACCACGGAGCTCCAAGACGAAGCACGCGCCCACGGGACGCCCAAAGCGACTCCATCTTCGTCATCTTCGTCGCCGGCCGCCGGAGATCCCCTTCACCGCTGCGCATGCTCCGGTGCTTCCCCGAGCACGCCGAAGCCACCCCTGCATCCGCCGTGAGCCACTGACCATCCTTCCCCTCTCCGTTCTCTCTTCCACTCGCCGTAGTCGCCGCACCAAGCACACCCGCTCGCGCCGTCGCCTGAGCTCGCCGCCGACATGGCTCCGGCCATGCAACGGCCCCGTCATCCTGTCCATCGACCTCGCCGCATCTCATAGGGCCCGTAGATGCCTCGCACGCACCGACTACTCCACCGTAGCCTCGATCCCGAGCTCGCCCGAGCTCCGGCCGCCGCCCGGCCCGACGCCGTCGTCGTTCCCGGCCACCCCAGCACCAACCACCGCCACCGTTGGATGCGCCACACTGCCAGCTACCTGTAGCACCCACCCGCGCATCGAACCATGGCCGGGGCAGCGTTTCCGACGCTCTCCGCCGTCTCGGCCTCGCCGGCGGCTAAACGCCAGCGACCGCTGACCCGTTGACCGGCGTGGTTTGACCCCACTGCCCGGTTTGACTTGCCCCTCTCTCTCACTGACTTGCGGGCCCCGCCCGACTAATTACCCTAGTTAGCACTAACTAACTAGTTAGGTTAGTTACTACAGTCACTGACTAGTGGGCCCTGCCCAGTTAGTTAGGGCTAACTAACTTAGTTAGTTGACTGGGTCACTGACCACTGGGTCCCACTGGTCAGGTTTGACCTGGTCGATGGCCGTTGACCTGCTGACATCATAGTGACATCATGCTGACGTAATTAACAATTTTCTGGATTTAAAATAAATCCAGGAAATTCCAGAAAATAGTTCATACTTCTAAAAATCATATAAAATCAATCGTAGCTCCAAATAAAATAATTTATATATGAAAAATGATCAGAAAAATCCAATCTATCCATCTGTACCATTTTCATGCATGTTAGAGCAACCTAACCTTGCTGTTTAGGTGAAACAAGTTAATGCACCTTTATGACTTCATATAATGGGTTTGCATTTGAATCTTTGGTTCAAATGGACTCATTTCAATCTGTACTATCTTGCAGCCCAAAATACATGTATATTGCCATGTCATAGCATGCATCATATTGTTGCATATCGTCATGTGTTGATTGTGTTTGATGTATCTTTCGCGGTAGGTTCTGCCTCCGAGGATACCCACGATTATCCGACTGAAGGGCAGTATCCTACTACCACTCCATCAGGCAAGCAAAACCTCCTTGTTCATTCCGATACAATCCTACTCTCTCGCTCCTGCTCTCTTTTACAATGACATATTTGTTAATTGCTGCGGTAGCTGAACCCCTTATCCTCTGCATGACCTGTCATTGCCACAGTAAATAGATGAAACCCACTAGCATGAGTAGGAGTTGTTTGAGCCCTGATGTGCCTACTCATCCATGTTTGTTTGTCATGCCTGCTACTGCATAGAGTTGAGTCAGGTCTGATTCATCGGGGGTGAATCAGAGGTGTGTGAACATGTCCTACTATGTGTGAGCTAAGTGTGTAAACATGATTTGGTAAAGGTAGCGGTGAGAGGCCATGTAGGAGTACATGGTGGGTTGTCTCATTGCAGCCGTCCTCAGGAACTGAGTTCTGTGTTTGTGATCCATGAAACAGATACTACCACGCATTGGTCCCGAAACCAATGGACCCTCTCGGCTTCTTAATCACCCTTGTCCTCTGTCCAGGAGTTGCAAGTAGTTTCTGGTGTTTGTAGTATGCTGGAGGCCATGGACAGCGCTGACCGGAGGGGTGGGCTGTGATGCGGTAGGCACGTGGCCCGATGTACCCAGCGCCCGTTTGGTGTCTTGGGAACCCTGCACACATCGTTTGGGGCTGTGAGCGAAACTCCGGCCGGATCTCCTCGCGGATGGAACCCGAATAGGCGATAAACCTGGACTAGAGACTTGAGTGTTTAGGTAGGCCGTGGCCGACACCCACGTTGGGCTTCCGCTTGAAGGTTGCCGAGTACATGTCGTGTAAACGGCGGTAAGTGGTGAGAGCGTGTGTGAAGAAGTACACCCCTGCAGGGTTAACATCATCTATTCGAATAGCCGTGTCCGCGGAAAAAGGACTTCTGGGTTGCCTGTACAGTTCATAGACAAGTGAAAGTGGATACTCTAAAATACGCAAGATAAGTGTGAGTGCTATGGATGGCGTTCTCGTAGGGAGGCGGGAGCGGATCCATAGTGGTGTATTGATATGGTGAATATGTGGACTCGTGTGCGCCACCTCAAAAGAGTTACTTGCGGTCGTAGTTTAGGATAGCCACAGAGTCAAAGCTGGCTTGCTGCAGTTAAACTCCACCACCCCCTTTGTTGATAATGATGCATATGTAGTTAGTTCTGATGTAAGTCTTGCTGGGTACATTTGTACTCACGTTTTCCTATTTTATGTTTTTGCAGAGAGACTTCAGTCTCACTAGTAGTTCCACGTGGACTTCGACGTTTAGCTTGTTACCTCAGCTACGATCTTGTGCCCCCGGCAGGATCTGGTAGTTAGTCAGGCTTCTCAGCCTTTTTCATTTATAGATGTCTATACTCAGACATGATAGCTTCCGCTTGTGTTTTGACTTGTATGCTATGAATGTTGGGTCATGAGACCTATGTTTGTAATATCTCGCTCCTCGGAGCCTAATGAATAAATACTTGAGTCGTAGAGTCATGTTGTGATGCCATGTTGTATTTGCACATATTGAGCATATTGTGTGTATGTTATTGAAATGCTTGGTATGTGTGGGATCTGACTATCTAGTTGTTTATCTTTAGTAGCCCCTCTTACCGGGAAATGTCTCCTAGTGTCTCCACCGAGCCATGGTAGCTTGCTACTGCTCCGGAACACTTAGTCTGGCCGGCATGTGTCCTTCTTCGTTCCTGTGTCTGTTCCTTCGGGGAAATGTCACGCGATGGATACCGGAGTCCTGTTAGCCCGCTACAGCCCGGTTTACCGGAGTCCTGCTAGCCCAATGCTACAGCCCGGATTCACTTGCTGATGACCGACACGTTCGATGCTGGGTCATGGATGCCTATCCCTGTAAGTCTGTGCCACTTTGGGTTTACGACTAGCCATGTCAGCCCGGGCTCCTTACCATATGGATGCTAGCGACACTATCATATACGTGTGCCAAAAGGCGCAAACGGTCCCGGGCAAAGGTAAGACGACACCCATGGGAATACCGTGCGTGAGGCCGCAAAGTGATATGAGGTGTTACATGCTAGATCGATGTGGCATCGAGTCGGGGTCCTGACACCACTTCTGTTTGCTTTGCTGTTTACATTAGATTGGATGTTTGCAACAACTATCAGTTTCAAATTGTAGTTGTAAAAACATGTTCCTTATGCAGAACAGATCCATTTATTTGCTTATATAATTGTGAACCTGTTACGTGTCTCCTTGTTTCTATTTCAGAGTCGTATCTCTTACGCCAAGCAGAACTTTAGGGAAGATAGTGAGCCAAACCATCTTGTGGACAGCGAGATGACCCCAAGGTCCTGTCTTGATGAAGACAGTGAGTTGAAGCTACTCACCAGCAGGTGTGAGACAACCTCTGTGCAGTCGCTGCCTCAATCAGTTCGACTTCTTCAGTCTCAACTTAAAGCGGAAAGGCTTGCTTCATCTCAGCTCCGACTTGAAGTCAAAGATGCAATGAAGATGTCAGAGGACTGACGTGCGCACCATCAAGCCTTAAATCTAGTTTTGATGCATCTATCGTTGACACAACTAAGGTCTACTCAGCTTCTTCAGCTGTTTGGGGGGCCCTTCCTGGCCAGGCCTAGTGCCTTCTGAAGTGCTCTCAGTTTTGTATATTCTTTTGTCGGTGTGTTTATTTGCACTGGTGGCGAACTTTGATGCCCAGTGGATGTAATATGTGATAGCCGTGATAGCCTAGCGTAAGTTGCTTGCTTATTTATTTCCTTGTTGTCTTGTTTATTTGTTTGCTTGTAGTCATTGCAGTTCTTTTTCCGCGGTTTGCTAGTGGCTGCAATAACCTATTTTTTAAAACTAGGCTACAATAACCATGGTCTAATATTTACTATAGTGACATTGGGCCTCCTACGGGCCGTAGAAATAGTGGGCCTTCTACGGGCCGTAGAAACAATGGGCCTTCTAAGGGCCATAGAAACAATGGGCTTTCTACGGGCCGTATCATCAATGGACCTTATACGGGCAGTATGATAACATGGGCCAATAACAGGCCGCATTATGGCCGTAAACGGGCTAGAGTTGGAATCGTCCGTTCATGGGCCGACCATAACGGTCCATCGTTAATAGGCCGTATTTCATGACGCTATGAAAATGGCCCAACGTATTAACGGACCACAAACGGGCCGACTGTAACCACGGGCTGAATTTGGCCCACAAGCAGAAAATGACAGTAATGGGCCGTAAGTAAACGAATGCTGGAAATGAGCCCAAGAATAAATGGGCTCCGAGAAGGCCGAAAGATAACATGGGCTGGAAACGGCCCAACGGAATAACGGGCCGTTAATGGGTATAAAGTGATACACTATTCATTACGTGCCAGGTTTACCATGGGCCGTTAATGGGTGTAAAGTGATACACTGTTCATTACGGGCCAGTTTCACCACGGGCCGTTAATAGGCCAAGAGTTACATAGGGCCTCATATGGGCCGAAAGACGTCATGGGCCATACATGGGCCAGAAGTGAAAACGGGCTGGAATCATATTGGGTGGCCCAGATGACGCTGCTGGGCCTAATTCGGATAGGGCGTAACGGGCCTTGGGTTAGCGGGCTGTAAATGGGCTATATGCGAACATGCCGTTAACAGGCTTTCAATGGGCCGGCCCGCCACATTTTGACCAAGTTAAACGGGCCGGCCTTTTTGCAGGAATAGGCCTCTGTTGGGCCGTGCCACGTGTCGACGTATCATAGGCGCCTTCCGTCCATTGAGTGGATGACATCTGTCCCAACGATGAGCAGACACGTGTTTCCTCCAGCCAATGATGATTTTACACGGGGAAAATCCCCATTGGTCAGGGCTATTAACGGGTTATCGGATCCAAAAACCAACCCGATAGCTTAACGGTGTTCCATTACGGTGGATGCCACGTGTCGGTCACCCTTGACGAAAGCACTTCTGTGATGTGCGATTTATCATCATGGAAGTGGACACTTCCGTGATGATAATTTTGGTAATGTCACGGAACACTTCTACGACAGCACAAGTATGACTATGTTGATTCTGTCATAAATTTGTCATGGATGTACATGCATGACAAAAAACACGACCTACTGTGACAAACACGTATCATCACGGAAGTGTATTTTTTTTTGTAGTGAAAACACTTGCTAAAATTGCAACTGAACAACAGAAAGCTATGGAACATACTCAAAAACTATTAGACAAAAGCGATGACATGTTGGACGCGGAAATGACCAAGTCTCAGTCCTTAATTTAAGACATAAAAAATCTTCATGTTAAGTACCAGGAACTTGAAGGTCGACATGAATCGCTCACAACTTCTCATGAAAAGCTTTCCTATGATTATCTTCAAAGGAAGCATGAACTTGAGAAATTGAGATCGGATCATGAAGATCTTGAAAAGGAGAATGAGTCACTTCGCGCTCAATAGATCAGTCCCGCTCAGGAAGGATTTGAACCACCATGCTTAAAATTCATTGAGCGTGATAACACTGCTTCTGTTGCTGAATGTTCTACTGCTGCTACTAGTGCAATAGCTTCAACTGATGCTGTGGTAACTAACCCCTCTGCTGAGGGTACCACTACTATTGCTGATGAGAATGCCAGCTTGAAGACACTGCTTGAGACAGGGATGTACAAAAGTCTCAAAGGGCATCAGACATTATGTGATGTCCTCAAAAAGCAGATTCTAAACCGAAACCCTAGGAAAGAGGGTGTTGGGTTCGAGAGGAAAATGAATGTTGATGCGTCGTACTGGAATCCTGAGCAGTACCCCAAAACCACATGGGTTGCTGCAAAGGAACCTTTAGTAGATCCATCCACCTTGTCTGGTTTCACTTGTGCTAACCCCATTATCATTGATGAATCCTTTGATGCAAACTATAAACTGTTTAAGAATCAGAATGGTGAAGTGTTTGCCAGGTATATTGGTACTAACTGCAGGAATGGGCCACCTATGAAGAAGATATGGGTTCCTAAAAGTTGTCTTGAGAATCTTACAATGAATGTCATCATGACACCACCTGTGAAGAAGACAAATCCCATACCAAATGCTTCATATGGTCCAAAAGCTTCATACAGACCGAGGACTCATCTGAGTCACCCTAACATCAATGTTTTGCAGGGAAATCATACTCAGACCCATGAATATGAGCGTGTTTCCTCAAACCGCTATGTTCATAGAACAAAGAACTTTTCTGCTTATTCCTATGAGTATTATTCACCTCCTGCAAGGCTATTTACTAGGGCTCCAAAGCCGAAATTCTCAGACTCATTGCTTCTAAGCCGCCCCTGAAAATGTGGGTGGTTAAGAAAACTTAACTCTCTTTTGCAGGGAAAGGTCTCCAGCCGGAAATCAAAGGCATCCAAAACTAATGCTGGGGACCTTAAACACCTTGTGGGGCGCAAGATAGAATGCCCAAATGGTCTTACTATGTACTTCGTTCCAGGATTCCTTGACACTCATCCTATCTATCCCAACCAAGATCTGGATTTTCATGTTCCACTTGTTCGTCAAATATTTATGCTTCACAACTCGCTTGGTGAAGCCTATCCCCCAAACTACGCTGTAGGCTATGACACCTCGTACTTCAGAATGGATTATGGACAGTGGATGCACTAACCACATGACGCGCGATCAAAGTCTTCTGATGGATTCAACGCTACGTCCATCAGACAAAAGTCACATCACATTTGCTGACACTGGTAAAAGCAAGAATTGGGTCTAGGCAGAGTTGCAATATCAAGGGATCGGCACATGGGTAAAGTGATGCTTGTTGAATCCCTTGGTTTCAACTTAATGTCTGTCTCAATGCTTTGTGATTTAAACATGATTGTGCTATTTGGAAAATATTGATGCCTTGTACTAATGGAATCTGACAAGTCTCTAGTCTTTGAAGGGTATCACAAAGATGATCTATACATGGTAGATTTCTCAGCAGGACCACAGATGGCCGTATGTCTTCTAGCAAAGGTTTCAGAATGCTGGCTCTGGCATCGAAGGCTAGGACATGCTGGCATGAAGAACTTGCACACTCTCGCGAAGAAGAAGCATGTCGTGGGCATCGAAGGCGTCAAGTTCAACAAGGACCACCTGTGTGGCGCCTGCGAAGCTGGAAAGATGACTAGGGACAAGCATCCCTTGAAGACAATCATGACAACATCTCAACCCTTCGAGCTGCTCCACATGGACTTATTCGGCCCTACTCACTACTCTACTCTCACTGCTACTGCTTGCCTCTATGGCTTCATCATTGTTGATGATTACTCTAGATATACTTGGATGCATATAATCCTCTACAAGACTGAAGTGTAGGATGTCTTCAGACACTTTGCCAATCATGCCATGACGAACTATGGCGTCAAGATCAAGCACATCAGAAGCGACAACGACACCGAGTTCAAGAACACTGGCCTCGATCTCTATCTGGATACACTGGGTATCACTCATGAGTTCTCTGCTCCTTATACACCTCAGCAGAATGGCATCGCCGAGCGCAAGAACAAAACTCTCATTGAGATGGCCCGAACAATGCTTGATGAGTACAAGACTCCGCGGAAGTTCTGGCCTGAAGCCATTGACACTGCTTGCCACATCATCAACCGTGTTTATCTTCACAAGCTTCTGAAGAAAACATCCTATGAACTCCTAACTGGTAAGAAGCCAAATGTAAGCTACTTCAGAGTATTTGGTGCTAGGTGCTGGATCAAGGATCCACATCACACTTCAAAATTTGCACCGAAAGCACATGAAGGTTTTATGCTTGGTTATGGAAAGGATTCGCACTCCTATAGAGTCTTCAACCTCTTTCACTATAAAGTGGTTGAAACTATAGATGTGCGGTTCGATGATACTAACGGCTCACAAAGAGAGCACCTGCCAAATGTGCTAGATGAAGTACCTCCAAGTGAATCTATCAAGCAGATGGGAATTGGAGATATCATACCTTTTGAGAATCAAACTGAAGAGGAGCTTGTCATTTCTGCACCTAATCAACCTGAAGACAATGCTCAGCCTGAAGATAATCCCCCAAATAATGACATTGATCAGCAAGAGCAAAATCTTCGTCCTGCTCATCCTCGTGTTGCAAATGAAGTTCAGATTGAGAAGATAATTGACAGCTTGAATGCACCTGGTCCACTCACTCGTTCAAAATCAACTCAAAGAGAAACACAACTAACCAACTTCTGTGGGCATTTTGCATTCATCTCAATCTCTGAACCCAAGAAAGTTGATGAAGCCTTCATGGAACCTGAATGGATTCAAGCTATGCAAGAAGAGCTTCAACAGCTCGAGCTGAATAATGTGTGGGAATTAGTCAAGTGTCCTGATCCTCGAAAGCACAATATCATTGGCACCAAATGGATATATCGCAACAAGCAAGACGAGCATGGTCAAGTGGTCAGAAACAAGGCTTGTCTCGTTGCACAAGGTTACACTCAAGTGGAAGGAATTGACTTCGATGAAACATTTGCTCCGGTGGCAAGGCTTGAAGCCATTCGCATACTGCTAGCCTATGCAAATCATCACAACATCCTTCTGTATCAAATGGATGTGAAGAGTGCTTTTCTCAATGGAAAGATAGAAGAAGAAGTATATGTCGCACAACCTCCTGGCTTTGAAGATCCAAAACATCCTGATATGGTATACAAGCTCAACAAGGCACTGTATGGCCTCAAACAAGCCCCTCGAGCTTGGTATGATACGCTCAAAGACTTCCTGAAGAGCAAAGGCTTCAAACTTGGTGCACTAGATCCTACACTCTTCATGAAGACATATGATGGTGAACTGTTTGTGTGCCAAATCTATGTGGATGGCATTATCTTCGGCTGCACCAACAAGAAATACAGTGATGAGTTTGGTCACATGATGCAAGAGCAATATGAGATGTCCATGATGGGCAAGCTGAAGTTCTTTTTGGGTCTCCAAATCCATCAGCAACGCAATGGCATCTTCATATCTTAAGAAAAATACCTCAAAGATTGCCTGAAGAAGTTTGGAATGCAAGACTGCAAAGGATACACGACACCAATGCCAACCAAAAGTTATCTGGGTCCCGACGACAATGGTAAAGAGTTCGATCAAAAGGTATACCGCTCCATGATTGGTTCTTTGCTTTATTTGTGTGCATCTAGGCCAGATATAATGCTTAGTGTTTGCATGTGTGCCCGATTCCAAGCGGCACCAAAGGAATCGCATCACTTAGTTGTGAAGCGAATTCTTCGATATTTGGATTACACCCCAACATTAGGATTATGGTATCCAAAGGGCTCAGAGTTTGATCTAGTTGGATTCTCAGATGCTGATTATGCTGGTGACAAGGTTGATCGCAAGTCCACATTAGGCACATGTCACTTTTTGGGACGATCTCTTGTCTGTTGGTCTTCAAAGAAGCAAAACTATGTATCTCTCTCCACTGCTGAATCTGAATACATTGCTGCTGGATATTGCTGTCCTCAGCTTCTCTGGATGAAGCAAACCCTCAAGGACTATGGTATCCATCTGAAGAATGTGCCTCTCTATTGCGACAATGAGAGTGCCATCAAGATTGCCAACAACCTAGTTCAACACTCGAAGATGAAGCACATTGAAATTCGTCATCACTTTCTTAGAGATCATGTTATGAAGGAAGATATTGATATCATTCACGTCAAGATAGAAGAGCAGTTGGCTGATATCTTCATAAAGCCCTTGGATGAGAAAAGGTTTTGCAAGTTGCGCTGTGAGCTAAATATCTTGGAATCCTCAAATGTCCTGTGATTAGGCACACATCCTAACACTTATGCATTTTGATGACTTAGATGTGCAACACATGAAGTAATGTATATCTTCAATCAATGAAGACATACACTCTAAGTGTGAATACATTAATGCGGAATTTGACTTCGGAGCGCCATGATAATTGTGCGCCGTGTCTGGGTCTAATACTTCCTATGCAGTGGGTAACGCCACCACTAAACTTTTGTTTGAAGTGTTTCTCTTGGCGCTATGTTTGCAAAGTCTTCATATTTGATTTATACTCATCCTTGGCTTATATTCAAGTTTATCTTCATTTGGTTGATTTGGCCTTATTCGAGTAATATACATATTTGTGTTCTGTCCTCTATAGCATTCACTTATAGCTATGGCTTTGTGTTGAATCTTTTGAACTAAGTGAATGTGATCGGACCCTAACCTATCTATGCTTCTACCTCAACTCTATCTGTCCAAATCATATGCATTCTGTTGAAAACTGTCGATTGTCTTCACTGAGACCTTGTCAGCTGAAGTGAATCTGACAAACATTTATATCTGTTTTTAATGCTATATCCTTTTTGTCTGAAAACCGGAGAATTCGGAACGACCACCTCGACAATCCAGGCGTGCGTGGGAACATGGAACAACTTCCAAGGTGTTGCATGCTTGCCACGTGTCCGTCAGATGTGAATCGCCAGGGGCACCTGCGTAATTGCGTTGTGCCGTCCCTTTCCTTATAAATACCCGTCACGTCTCGGTCAAAAATTCTTCTTCCTCCTCGCCACCTCTCGCAAACCCTAGCGCCTCCGCTAGCTCTCGACGACGCCGGTGACGAAGCGCTTAGCTGTCGCGACTTCTCCGACACCGTCCTCACCCTAGCCGCGAACCTCGTCCTCTCCGCCGTCGCCGTAGTTGTCCTCCGTCGCCAAGTTAGGGCACAGAAGGTCGAACTGCCCGGCCTCCAACTTTGCTCCGTCTAGCAGTTCTTGGTGTGGTAATTAAATTTCACTTTTTACCGTCTTTTCGATCTGATAGATTCATCCTTCTTTACCAAAAGTGGTTTCTAGATCTCCAAGTTGAATCTATCTCATTCTGCATTTCATACTCTGCCTAGTCTATTCACTTATGCTTCGTTACAAGTTAGATTCCTCACTTGTACTTATTCTTGGATTTGTACAACTTCGGAACCAACTTTCATCAAATAAGTGAATGTCTTCGCGTTATGAGGTCAATGTCTTCAAACTGATTTATCTTCAAAATCTTCTGAGAATGCATATGACCTCTTCCCCTTCCCTCGCACCTCTAATGCTATCACATGTACATGTCCGTGGGAGAATCCCTTGGTTCTCATAGTCTGCATTCGTTTGCAAAATTCTTACATAGTCACATCAATTCACCTGAAGCCAATTCATGTCTGACCAGCCGTCTGAAGCACTTGCAAGTACTGAAGCCTTTCAGATTAAGCTTCATGGCCACTGAAAAGTTAGCAATAAAGGGAGGCAGACAACGTTGTGGGAACACTTCCAAGGATTTGCCTCCAGATTTGCATGAGCTGTACAAAACAGACCCTGAGGAAACCTACACAGGTCGCAAGAATCGAATCCAGTGGATTCAAAGATATTGGGCAGAGGAATGGTTCAAGTACCGTTTCATCACAGAAGAGTATGCAGAGAAGAATGCCATCAAGGGACCCTGGGGAGATATTGTGTACAAAAATCTTCAACCCCAGTCCCTTCCTGAAGCCATACAACGAGAATTCTATCCATGCATGATTCGCGGACCGCAGCCAGAGAATGCTGACCCTTCTTCTCTGCTGTGGTGTCATGAAGACCATCTGTTCAAGCACAACTACCAGTTCGCCAAAGACTCAGCTGCGAAGAACAAGAAGGCTTTAGGACTTGACTTCAACCCTGGTCCTTCTTCACCTCGGGAAGATGGCACCCATGAAGTCAATGAGAACTGGATTGACCCCTTCTACAACCTTGCAGGCCTCATCACACACATTGCTGTCCAAGGTGCAAAAGTGGATCATTCTAATGATGGTGCTGACACCGATGATGCTCCAGCTCCTACTCCTAAGCCGCAGAAGCAAAAGAAAGCTAAGGCTTCAAAATCATCTGCTGCTCCAAAAGCTTCTCGAGTGAAGCCATTGGCAACTGCCCCTCCTGCTCCCAGTAACACCTCTGAAGATCTCTCTCGCATCTCCAACAAGCGCGATAAGCCACAGAAGAAAACTGTTCAAAGATCCAGTCAAGCACTGACACCAGCTGCCGTTCTGAGGAACGAATCTGAAGCCATTGATCTGTCTTCAGATGAGGAGTTTGGTAACGGTGCTCTTGAGCAGCTGATAAAGAGCAAGCAAGAGGCGGAGATCTTCAATGATCCGCCCCTCTTCAATGTGAACATTTTGGATAATTTCATTGATGAGTGGTTCGACAATCAAGATCTCAGTTTTGATGATCTTCAACTCCCCATTGGCATCAGCGTCGCCTTCCAAGGCGCAATTGCTCCTGACATGGCTCTGGCTCAGTGAATTGTTGAAGTGAAGAACAAGATTGACTTTGAGAAAGAGCAGTTCAAGAAGCATGTGACCAAGCTTAGTGTGGCAGATGTTCAGAAATTCAAGCTGATGCTGCCAAGTGTGTTCAGGCTTACAACGAAGCTGAAAAGCGCAAGGCTCTTGGGCGTCCTGGCATTGACCCCAAGATGGCTGCCAAGAAGAAGAAGAAGAAGTATACTGTGGCCCAAACTGAAGCTCCATGGTGGGAAGAACCTCACATTGTCTTCCCAGCCAGCATGATAGGCTCGAAGCCTAAGGTCCCCACAGTGGCTTCAGAGCAGAAGAAAACCAAGGCAGCTGAAGCCGAAGCCAGGAAGTGAAAAATCAAGAGCACCACTGATGATGCACCACCCCCCAAGAAGAGAAAAACCAAGAAGAGAGATCGGGCTGCTCCCACAGAGCCCCTTGTTGTCGAACCCATTGCTTTTGCTCATCCTGACCCTGAAAATCAAGAGCGTCAGTTGATTGTTCATGAGTCTGCTTCCACAGAGGCTCCTGAAGCTCAAGAAACTCCAGTCGTTGACCCCACCGCGACTGAAGACATTGGTCCTCACGACAATGTAGAAGATGATGAAGTCCTTCCTTTGAGCGCCCAACAGTATCATCGCCTGTTCTCACGAACAACGAGCTCATCAGTATTGGTCATCCTTTGACACCAATCTCTCAAGATGCCTCGTGGGCTGATCGCCCCCAACTAGCAACTCCTAATCAAGATTCACCAAGTACACCCCATCCTCCACCAGCGCAAGTCACCAGTTCGTTGGTGAATGATGATAATTACATGGAGACCACACCCTCGCCAAAGGCGTTGCCCGTATTTCAACGGCTTCGCAAAGGTCTAAGGCCCTCTGTCTCCATGACTACCATCACAGAAGAAGACTCAAACCAGTCCATCTCAGTGGCACGTAAAGTGTTCCCTGAAGATAATCCTTCTATGACGGTTCCCTCGTCCGAAGCCAATGTTGCTGAAGACAATCCGGCTGCATCAGCCGAAGAAAGACAAGAAGAAGAGTGTGTTGCTACCCCCTACCACCCAAGAAGTTGTTCTCGAGGAGAACATGTCTGTGCCCGACCCTCCAGCTACTCAAGTGGAGGTTGAGAATCTTGAGGCGGCCACCAACAACACTACTGAAGCCAATGACGTTGTCATGGCTGAAGACAATGTGGCGCCTGCAATGAACACTGTGCATGAAGCCACTGATGCACCTACAACAAATGTGCAGCCTGACGCCTCCGCTAATGCCACTACTCTTGTTTCGCCTCCAAGGCCCCACACCATTGAGCAAGCATTGTACCAAGGCGAACTTGTCCCCATCAGATGGCCAATTCTGGTTCCTACGCCTGCTCCAGGACCTCAGTTTGACTATCATGTGGAGGACAGGCCTCAGGTTCAGAAGCCAAAACCAAGGCTGCCAAGGTTTCCAGGTACTGCATCAGCACCAGGCTCATTCAATGTCAACGGCTTCATTGTACACAACACCTTCTTTGATAACGCCAAGAACCCATATTCCAAGCCAAGAATATCATCAGATCAGTTCTGGAGTTATCAGCAGCGCAGCTACTACTCCTGTATTCTATACAATCAAGAGCGCATATTTCCTCATATGTGTCTGGACACCGAAGCCATTACTGGTCTTCCCTGCTTAGAAGAAGCCCTTGACTGCTTTTGAGATGCTGGCCTTCTGCAGTTTGTTACCAACAAGGAACATTGGAATGAGGAGCTTCTACTGCAATTCTATGCAACCCTCCACATCCGCGGCTACAACAGGGATACAACGACATGGGTCCTTGAGTGGATGACTGGAAATGTCCATCATGAAGCCAAAGCCTTTGATCTCAATGAGCTCACCGTCCTGTCCACTCCAGGCGAACTGTATGAACCTGGTTGTCAGCTTCACCGTGATGCATTGGAGAGCATCTTTCAGAAGCCAGAGCCCAACATGAGCCAAATGCTAAGCATGATGAAGCCACTGCCACATGATGCTGAATATCCCAAGGAATTCTTTGTTGAAGACCTAGAGTATCTGCCCCGCACCATCTATCACATCATTACGCGAACTCTATGGCCCATCAAAGGGCATTCCTCCTCAGCAAAGCTTGAAGGTGCAATGAAGACATTGGTCTTCTGTATTCTCAAAGGCAAAAGCTTCAATGCTCAGGATTTCTTCATTCGCCAATTTGCTGCATCGGGCTCTGACATCTTTGGTCTGAAATTCTATGCTCCTTGGATTATGCATATGATCAAGCTTCACTCTGCCATTGACTATCAGCCCTCTGCACGTAACCATCTCATATTTCTACCAGAGGTTGATATGTCCATTGAAGCCATTTACGCAGAGCCTGCCAAGGAAGCACTATATCTTCACAATGCAGATCGTCAGAGCTTTTCCCAGCATGTTGAAGGTGTTCAGGTTGCTTCTCGTGTTTATCCTCTGGCTGGCAACACTCGCCGTGCACGCACTGAAGCCACAGAAAGCACTATTGCTCCAAGGCCTCGGAAGCGATCTCGTGTGCTCCATGACAGAGAGCTTCTCGTGGCCTTGCATCAAAAACATGACAAGCATCATTACTGGATGAAGCGTCAAATACAAAGCCTCTTGGTGGATGTCAATCGCATTCGCAATCTTGCCACAAAGAATGCCTTTGTCACTCATAAAACCTGCCGGAGGTCCTGGAAGAGTCTGACATTGCTAAGTGTTGAAGCTGATCTTTAAGACGATGGCTTCACTGAGAGATTCAAATTCGACTCCACTCCTCCCAGGAATGCTGTCTTACGTTGAACCCCGTATCTTGAAGATTCAGAGTACTCCTCCTCCGCAGCAACTGTAAATGCCAGAGTCTTGGATGACGCAGATGATGCTACCTCACCACCTTTAACTTGAGCGCATGTCG
Organism: Triticum dicoccoides; assembly: GCF_002162155.2. NCBI lineage: Eukaryota > Viridiplantae > Streptophyta > Magnoliopsida > Poales > Poaceae > Triticum > Triticum dicoccoides. The sequence goes on from NC_041389.1 coordinate 262,073,984, forward strand.
ACACTGCACCAAGTTCTTCTGCACCAGCAAACCTCAACAACGACCCTGCTGCTTCACCTACTCCTCATGGGAACGAGTACCGACTATGTCTTCAAACCTTTTTGGTCCTTACTGACAAAAGGGGGAGAAGCATATGTTGATAGTCTTCAAGCGGGTCCAGATGGGTGGTTGATATACTTTTTGCCTAGTGCTTACAACTCTCACTTTTGATACATTTGGTTCTTTAACTTAAACTTGATGGTTGTCTGCTACTTTTTCTGCTATTCTGTGATGTGATGATAAATTCCGCATATGCAAAGATAAATCCCGCATGAAGTCATGTCGCAGACGTCCATTTTTCATTATGCATGTCATTATTCCTGTATATCTGTTCATGCATGATGTATTGTCATCATAAGGTGAAGAGGATCTCCACAAGTACAACCTGCCATGTGCATTTGCATTCCAACGCAAAACATTTATATGCACATCTTCAGAGGGAGCCTTTTTGCCATCTATGAAGACAATATCTTAATCCTTTACAATTTCACATACTTTTATCCCCGTTGAAGACTTCAACCAGTTTGTCATCAATCACCAAAAAGGGGGAGATTGTAAGTGCATCTAGTGCCACCCCTAGTTGGTTTTGGAGTATTGACGACAAACCCGGTTGAGGGACAAATGTGTTTGTGAGAATTGCAGGATAACACATGTAGTAGTCCCTCATTGATTCGGTTTACCTACTGGAGATGACCCCTAAAAATGTGTGAAGACACTGAAGACAATGGTGGTCTGTGAAGCCATTCACGTTGAAGACTATGACACGAGAAGACATTGAGTGAAGACTATGGGGCGCGAAGACTTAGTTGTTTCGTTGTTTCCTTTTTTTCTTTGTTGAGTCATAGGAACCACCGCACTGTTAAGTGGGGTCCAAGTGAACAAAGTCAGGGTGACTGAAGTGATGCTCAACCAAATCCTATGTCTTCGAGCGAAGACAATGAGACCAAAACTTATCCAGAGTCGGATGAGTCCGCTTTACTTGTATCCCAAGTCAAGCTGCCGTATGTGTTTGAAATCTGACTATTACGACACGTGTCAGTTCCTTAGTGACCCAGGGTCATTTCGGACAAATCCGGTCGGGTTGCCCAGTGGCTATAAATAGCCCACCCCCTACACCATAAATTGGTGGCTACTCAGAGTTAGTACACAGCTTTTGTCGTTTGAGAGCAACCCACCGTCGAAGCTTTCGAGAGAGAATCCTTGCAAGGACAAAGCCCAAACCACCCAGAGCCCAAAGAGTGTTTGGCATCACTGAAGTCTTTCTGTCCGTGTGATCTGAAGACTTGTTACACTTGAGGACTGTGAACCTCCAGCCGGTTAGGCGTCATGTTCTGAGCATCCAAGAGCCATTGTGGATTGCCGGTGAACGAAGTCTGTGAAGGTTCGGAAGTCTACCTTGAAGACTTACCAGAGTGATTGGGCGGGGACTAGGTGTCCTTAGCTCAAGGGGAATAAGGTGAAGACGCGGTCTGCTGAGTTGAATCTCAGCCTCCCTAACTAGACGTATAGTTGTCACAACAACTGGAACTGGTCGAACAAATCCCCGTCCTTCTGAAGCCACTGGTTCTATCTGTTACTTCTCTTTACTTACTGTCTGTCTTCGTGAAGTCATTGCCTGCTTGCATTGTCTGTTTTCTTCACTGTGTGACTACCTGTTCTGATTGGCTTCATACTATCTTCCATCCTGATCTTTAGTACCTAGCTGCTATTAGTCTTCGTGCTTCCACTTCATTGAATACTTGACTATGGCTTGTCTAGTGTAGTCTACCTTCCGCTGCATTCGAATAGTGTTGTTTATATTGTTTGTCTTCAAAACTCCCATGTTTTGAAGACTTTCATAAAAATCGCCTATTCACCCCCCTCTAGTCGATAACTAGCCCTTTCAGGGGGTCTTGGCGTCGTCTGCCTCGTGAGGCTTGGCCCCTCGCGAGGGTCTTGAGTTGTTGATGCTGAAGCTGGGCCGTACCAGGCTGTCGATGGAGCCACGCGGTGGGCCGTAGGCAGGCAGGGCTGGATACCCCCATATCCAAAACGCTGACAGTAGCCCCCAGGCCCAAGGGGCGCTCGGACTTGGCTTCCAGGCGAAGCCAAAGGTCAAGTGTGGAGCGCCGCGGGCCCTAACCACCTGCGGCCTTGATGACGCATGGCGATTGATGCGACATGGGCGACTCCACTTCTCTACGCTTCCTCGGCAACTGTTTTCGTCTGACAAAAGGGGTGCCATCTACTGCCAGGCTTTAATTGCCTCTTCTTTGTCTTGCTCTAGATCCTTTCTCCCAGCAGCGGAAGAACTCACCAGATCTGCCAATTTCTCCCTGCAATCCTTCGCTCAATGGCCGCTGAGAAGACCACGGCCTCAGCCTCAGCTGGCGGCTCCGCCTGGTACGAGCCGGTGCTGCTTGCGCCCTCTATGGCCAGGGAGAAGCTCCAGACCGCGCTCCTCCTGACGGCGAGTGAGGACCATGAATGGAAGGGGACGATGCTCCGGGTCACCACCGCTGCGCCGGAGCCCGCGAACAACACTTTCTTCCTGCACAACGTCTACTCCGGGTTGGTGCCCCCATTCTCTCGCTTCTTCTATGCCGTTCTTCACCATTATGGCCTCCACGTGCTCCACATTCATCCCAACTCCATCCTCCTCCTGTCCATTTTCGCCTTCTACTATGAGGCATTTGTGGGGGTGATGCCCTTTGTCGCCATGCTCTGCCATTTCTTCTTCCTCCGCATGACTGGCGACCATCCCGTTGGGTGCATCAGCTTCGTCGAGGCACGGGGCAGCAACGCGATCTCCCGTGCCGGGAAGAAGGTGGAGGATGCCCTGAAGAGGTGGTTTCTGATGGATGCAAAGTGCTCCCAGGACTTGCTGGAGCTGCCGACCGAGCTCCCCTCCTTCGTGAAGGAGTGGTACTCTGAGAAGATCACCAACCCTTCCCTGAAGCCATTGGTGAAGAAGATGGAGGAGGACCTGAAGAGCGAGAAGCTGACGGGGGCCATGTTCATCAAGGAGTTCCTAACGCTGCGTATAGCGCCGCTCCAAGATCGCTCCCACCCCCTGTGGAAACTTGGGGGCACCGACGACAAGATCTGCCTGCGCCAGGACGCTCTTCCCGAGGAGGAGCTGAGCAACGTGTTGCTTTACTTGACTGTGAAGGACCCGAGCAATCCTCTGGAGAACTGGCTCCCATTGTATTGTCGAGTCAATGGGGAGGAGGTTGCTGCTGCCATGCCGGTCTTTGACAAGTTTGGGCTTGTGCGGGCGGGGCCTCCCCCGCCGCCTACATCCTTGGTAGACCTGTCCTCCGACGATCAATCATCCGAGGCCACCAAGGACGAGGTTGTGGAGAAATCCTCTGCCCCGCAGCAGAGGGAGCTCCTCCGCGACTTCCCTGACAATGATGATGAAGATGCACCTCCGGTGGCGGAGGTGGCTCGCCCCACCGGGATCACCACGAGATCCGGAGTGGCCTCCTCGAAGCAGCCCAAGTGGACGGCCGTGAAGAAGGGCAGGACCGCGTTGATTCCTCCGGGCAGCGTTCCGCCTTTGCCGGCAGCATCCCGAGTGGCGCCAACCGCAAGTTCTCCTGCTCCCAAGAGTTCAGCTCCACCTGCCCCGCCTCGGCTCCCGCTGCTGGGCCTGAAGAGGAGCTATGTCTTCGCCGACCAGTAAGTCTTCTCCTTGGTCTTGTTTGTTGATTCTTGATGCGATGCTCGATGCTTAGCGTCTTCATCTGTTATTAGGCAGTAGTCGTCGAAGAAGCAGAAGGAGCGCGCGGAAGCTGCCATGGTCGAGTGCATCAAAGTGGCTGCCGCAGCCCTGGCGAAGGAGAGTGCCGCGGCCCCTGCAGCTCCAGTGGTGATGCCGTCTCCCCAAGGCATGGGATCCCATCCTTAGGAGGTGCCGGCGCCTTCAGCGGGGCTGACCCCATCAGGGCCCATCCTCGCCGCGGCTGCTGAGGTCGCCCAGCCTCCGGAGCCCCCGCCCCTTCCTGCTGCTGAGACTTCTTTTGTCTTAGCGCCGATGACGTCTACTCCCCTGCCCGACATGCAACCGGCCCGCAGCGCTCCTGCCACCTCCGGGGCCCTGGAGCAAGCGAGGGTGGCGCTGTACCTCCTCCAGGGTGAACTTCGGGGCCCGGGACGGCGCACGATGTTGGGACGCTTGGGTGTAATTTTTGGTTGGCTCCAGGCCGACGCGTCTATCCGCGCGGCCTGGGGCTCTGCGGAGGAAGCCCAGAAGGTGCTTGGGGTGGTTGCCACCGAGCGCTACCTGGCGCGGTAGGAGTCCACGAAAGCCGAGGATCGGTGCCGTGTGGTGGAGGTTGAACTGAAGACTCTTCAGGATCAGCAGGCCGCCCAGGCCGGCCAGCTCCAGGAGCGTGAAGAGAAGCTGAAGGCCCAGGAAGCTGCCACTACCGATCGAGACGCCAAGCTGAAGAAGGCGGCCTTGGAGCAGGCTGCGGAGCGCGACCGCCTAACGAAGCTGAAGGATGAGGCGGAGGTGGCCCAGGCGTCCCTTGCCAAGGCCAAGAAGGCGACCGCCATGGAGCGCAGCACCCTTGCGTCCCTCAAGGCGATGTTCCACAAGGCTCAGTGGTCGCTCTTTGGGGACGATTCCTTGAAGAAGGCGACGGCGACGACCCCGAGGGAGAGCCCTGCTGCTTTGCTTCCTTAAGTCTTGGCAGTGCTCGAAGATGTTGTCGACGGGTTGGATCTTTGGTGGAAAGTGAGGCGCACTCGCTTTCTTCCTCAGCCCTTACATGCGTCTTCAACCATCTCTATCTCCAGGATGCCAGCTTTGACTTCTCCTCCTTTCTTGCTCCGGTGGACTCCGACTCCCAGGACACTACTACTGCCGCCGTGAAGAGCTCCGTGGACGCCATGCTGAGTAAGTTCCTGGTTGTCGGTCCTCCGACCGAGGCCGAGGGGACGGGCGACGCGCCTGGTGACGAGGCTCCGCTGTTGGGTGACGGCGGCGCCTAGGTCTGAAGAGGTGGCTTGGCGACGCAGCTCTTCCTTGTTCGTGTTGTATCATGTAGCATGCCTCGGGGAGGTGTTTAAAACTGTTTGCTTGGAACAATATGTTTTGTAATAATTAGATTATGGTCCCTCAACTTTTCCGTTTGCTTTGTTGTTCTGCATCGGCAGAGCCTGGCCCCACGCATACCTCAGCCGCCGTTGGGTCGTCTGGATCACCAGGACGAGCCCAAGGGGTGAGGGGCTACGTGACCAGTTAGGCTCCTGAGATGCGATGCCCAGGAGTCCTCCTTCACACGCGAACAGCTTAGGAAAAGGTGCAGAGGTAAGCCTTGATGTTCTGCGTCGGCAGGGCCTGGCCCCGCGCATACCTCAGCCGCCGTTGGTTCGTCCGGATCGCCGGGACGAGACCAAGGGCACTACAAAAAAATACACTTCCGTGATGATACGTGTTTGTCACAGTAGGTCGTATTTTTTGTCATGCATGTACATCCATGACGATTTTATGAGAGAATCAAGATAGTCATACCTGTGCTGTCATAGAAGTGTTCCATGACATTACCAAAATTATCATCACGAAAGTGTCCACTTCCATGACGATAAATCACGCGTCATAGAAGTGCTTTCGTCAAGGGTGACCGACACGTGTCATCCACCGTAACGGGATGCCGTTAACCGCCGTTAAGCTATCAGGTCCGGTTTTGGATCCGATAACCCGCTAACAGCCATGACCAATGCCGATTTTCCACCTGTAAAATTCTCATTGGCCGACGGATCCACGCGTCAGCTCTGCATTGGCATAGGTGTCACTCATCCAACAGTTGAGATGGGCCTATGATTTGTTGACATGTGGATGGGCCCAAAAGTGACCCATAAAGTTTAAATGGGCCGGCCTAACTGAAGGCCGATAAGATTTAGCGGACCATAATGGGCCGGCCCAGCTAAAGGCCCATAAGATTTTGCGGACCATAATGGGCCGGCCCAGCTAAAGGCCCACAAGATTTAGCGGACCAAAATGGGCTTGCCAGCTAAAGGCCCACAAGATTTTGCAGACCATAATGGGCCGGCCCAGCTAAAGGCCCAACATTCTCTATTAAGGCCCGTACGGCTAGTGTCAAATCAGCCCGTTAACGGCCTGTACTAAACTTGTCATCATCGTGGCCCATGGTCACTTCTGGCCCGTTAACAGTCCGCTAAGTATTTGGGCCGAATTACAGCCCGGTGTATTTCCGACCTGTTAAAGGTCCCGCTTCATTTGGGCCCATTTACAGGCCATCAAAACTTTCGGCCCATAAACGACCGTGAAGGATTTGGGTCATATTCGGCCATGTCTGACATTCGGTCTATTAGAGGCCCACTATAGATTTGGGCCACTTTCGGCCTGTTGTCATTTTCGGTCTGTTAACGCCGGACGAAAACCATGGGCCATGTGTGGCCCAACGTCATATCGGGCCCATTAACGGCCCATATAAAAATGATGATAATCTAGCTCGATCGAAGTTCCGGCCTGTTAAAGGCCCGTGTATTAGGTCGGCGCATTTACGACCCTTTCGAATTTCGGCCTGTCAAAGATCCGCATCGTAAATGGGCCACCATTTCGGCCTGCTAAGACCAGTGTGTTATTTGGCACAATCAGGGCCCAATCTCACTTTCGTTCTATTAAAGGCCCATGTTTTTTATGGGCTCGAGATATTTACACCTGTAAACGGCCTATTTTTACTGAGGGCCCAAATTATGTTTATGCTTGTTAAAGGCCCACTATGGGCGCAAGCCTACTAGAAAAATATGAAAGCTTATGCTGATTTAGGCCCAGATATTTTTAGTGGGCTACATGCCAATTTCGGCCCATAATCGATTTTAGCCCAATTGGAATGGGCCCGACGAATGTTGGCATGTTGGGCTCCTACGAAGCTTTCGTCCGAATACATTACTAAGATAAACCTACACTATACAAAAATAGCGTCATAATTATTGCAGCCTATGGCAGCATCATAAATGCTATATCACAACAAAATAAATTCTAACCATACAACAAAAGGCCTGTTGGCATAAAGTTTACGGTCCTTGCAGATAAAAGCACCATCAGATGTATAGAAGCACAGATCATTTGACCTGAGTGCTAATGTTTCAGGCTGTAGAATCTGATGGAGCAGCATGATCTTCACCTTTTTTCTGCCATTGCCCTTGAACAACGAAGCAAATGTCTGATAGTCTGTTTTCAAAACCATTCATATCTTGACGACATTTGTCAACCACTATTCTTGTTTCCGAAACGACGTCCATTAGGGATTGGACTTGTGTCTGGAGCACAGATATATCACTCTTTCTAGCAGGAAGATTTTGTTCAGTAGGCGATTTGGACGAGGTTACCTTGACAACCAACCCAGAATTACACAGGAAGGTGCTTTTTGTACTGTTAGTGGAGAGATACTGACGCACTGCAGCAAGAGGTGACATTGTGCCTATGGTAGCCTCGTCACCTCCAGGTGGTTGTGGCTATTCAATCATTTGTTCCATAGCTTCCTGAAAGTTTGAACTTGTAGATTAGTGTACAGATAAGTTACTAATGAGAAAAAAACAAACAAAGTAGGTTACACGTTTATACATAACTTATTTTGGTGAATGCTACGTCTTGAGCTTGCGTTGATTTTCCTTGAAGAGGAAAGGGTGATGCAGCAATAGTAGCATAAGTATTTCCCTCAGTTTTGAGAACCAAGGTATCAATCCAGTAGGAGGCTCCTCAAAAGTCCCACGCACCTACACAAACAAGCAAAGAACTCGCAACCAACACAATAAAGGGGTTGTCAATCCATTCACGGCCACTTGCGAAAGTGAGATCTGATAGAGATAATATGATAAGATAAATATATTTTTGGTATTTTATAATATAGATGCAAAAAGTAAAGATGCAAATAAAAGTAGATTGAAAGTTTATATGATAAAAGATAGACCCGGGGGCCATAGGTTTCACTAGTGGCTTCTCTCAAGACAACATAAGTATTACGGTGGGTGAACAAATCACTGTCAAGCAATTGATAGAAAAGCGAATAATTATGCGATTATCTAGGCATGATCATGTATATAGGCATCACGTCCGCGATAAGTAGACCGACTCCTGCCTGCATCTACTACTATTACTCCACACATCGACCGCTATCCAGCATGCATCTAGAGTATTAAGTTCATAAGAACAGAGTAACGCTTTAAGAAAGATGACATGATGTAGAGGGATAAACTCAAGCAATATGATATAAACCCCATCTTTTTATCCTCGATGGCAACAATACAATACGTGCCTTGCAACCCTTTCTGTCACTGGGTAAGGACACCACAAGATTGAACCCAAAGCTAAGCACTTCTCCCATGGCAAGAAAGATTAATATAGTAGGCCAAACCAAACTGATAATTCGAAGAGACTTGCAAAGATAACTCAATCATACATAAAAGAATTCAGAGAAGATTCAAATACTATTCATAGATAAACTTGATCATAAACCCACAATTCATCGGATCTCGACAAACACACCGCAAAAAGAGTTTACATCGAATATATCTCCACAAGAGAGGGGGAGAACATTGTATTGAGATCCAAAAAGAGAGAAGAAGCCATCTAGCTAATAAATATGGACCCGAAGGTCTGTGGTAAACTACTCACAACTCATTGGAGGGGCTATGGTGTTGATGTAGAAGCCCTCCGTGGTCGATTCCCCCTCCGGCGGAGCGCCGACGAAGGCTCCAAGATGGGATCTCACGGATACAGAAGGTTACGGTGGTGGAAATTGTGTTTCGTTGGCTCCCTGGATGTTTTCGGGGTACGTAGGTATATATAGGAGGAAGAAGTACGTTGGTGGCTGCTTGTGGGGCCCAGGAGTTAGGAGGCACGCCCAGAGGGGGTGGGCGTGCCCTCCTGTCTCCTGGCCGCCTCGCAAGCTTCTTGACTTTCACTCCAAGTTCTCCGGATCACGTTCGTTCCAAAAATCACGCTCCCGAAGGTTTCATTCCATTTGGACTCCGTTTGATATTCCTTTTCTTCGAAATACTGAAATAGGCAACAAAGAGCAATACGGGCTGGGCCTCCGGTTAGTAGGTTAGTCCCCAAAAATGATATAAATGTGTAAAATAAAGCCCATAAACATCCAAAAGGGGTAATATAATAGCATCGAACAATCAAAAATTATAGATACGTTGGAGACGTATCAGTGAACTACTGTAATACATTAGCATGTATTATAGTGCCAACTACATAATAAAATCACTTTCGGAACATATGTCCATGTAGCATGCCTACTGTATTGTCTATTTCCTCACATTTGTTGACATCTAAGGATAAAGAGACATGGTTTAAAGTAGGATGAACATAGTATGCCATCATTCATATCATGGGCAAACAGATGTAAAACAAACATGCTATTTTATCATTGTGTGCGCACGTGAACATAACAACTAGATTACATATCAAGACCAAAAGAATATCCTTCATCTCTTTTAAACCATGTAAGGTGAAATGATACGTTAAGACAACTGTGTATAAAATTGAATAGATTAACTGACATTGGCTGCAAACCAAGTAGTTAAATGAACACATCACAGTACCAATCAGTTCAAAGGCAGGAGGAGTAACGACTTACAACAGCGGCTTGAACTGGTGTGCTCATGCCCTTCATCTTGCTGGCATGGCAATCCTTGAAGATTTGCACTGCATTCGGTTCAGGTTCTTTTTGGTCTGCATGGGCTTTCCTCTGTATTTGGAACAAGTCAATATAGATATGATAATATGGCACAAAAAAAGAAGGAAGTAGCAGCTATTTACAAGAGCCTCGCAGTGTGCAATATAGCTATGAGATCCTGTTGTCTGTTGGAATTTCACTTTAGAACGGTTGGTTTTGTTCTTCAAACAGTTAGCCTAGAAGAAGATACACTTGTAAGGCACATACATAAATACAAGTTCAACATGTGGTCTGATCAAATACATATAACCTACCTGATACTTTGGATCAGACCAGTCTTCATCTGTAATATATTCCACTGGAGATGTTTGGGCGATTTCATTGTTAGCCTTGCCTTCAAAGTGAGATTTTCTAAGGTGGTACCGATACTGTTGCAGAGCAGACTGAAAAACATGAGTGCATGCTTGTTTAGTTGCATCATCTTTCGGATCCAACTTGAACCTCATCTATTGAAAAAAGAATGTGAGTCTTATTAGGAGGAAGTTAGAAAGTATGTGACAGAGCAAGACAATATTACTAATTGCGATGAATAATATTACTTACGGATAAATGGTCAAGGAAGGTGTTAAACTGGGTATTGTCTTTCTCATTCCTGTATTGGATCCATGTTGGGAGGATACGTGCATGACACCTAACGGCAACGGCTGCCTCTGATACTAACTTGGCTGACTCTGTAGCATCACATGGCCTTTTTAAACCTGCCTCAAAATGGATCTCCATTCTTCCTCCTTTAGATTTTTTTAATTTGTCAAGCATTATCCCTGATGTCTGTTTCCGCTTGCGCTGTGGTGCTAGTTTAACAACGAATATGGGAAAGTGTCAGTGTACATCAAACTGTGAGAGTACATATAAAGGAGCATGCAACTGCAACTTGACTCGGTCAGATACCGTCTTGGTGTTGATGCTCATGAGGTTCATCTGATCTTGCCAAGTCCTGTTGTGTCAGCAGTGCTTCGGAAGTAGTGTTAGGTGTGAAGGCAGCTTGGGAACTGGCCAGTTCCAGAGCAAACGAACGAGTAACTCGTTGAGATGCTGGTACAGTTGAAGCGGATGCTGCAACTAGTGGAGCAGGTGATACTATGTTTGTAGATTTAGCCGGTGGACTTGGACCTTCTACTGCACTATAAGTACCGGCAGAATCTTGACGGCAGATCCTTTTCCATTTCACCCGACGAGTAACACCACTCCCTACTATGTTATTTTCCTTGCTCTTTTTGACTTTGCCATGTCAATCCGTACCCACAACAGAAAAGAATAAAATCGCTCTTCAGAACTCATTGATGCATGATACAGACAAGCAATACTTTGATGTAAGACAACCATATGAGGATGGAATATGTAAGAAAAACAGGATGACATGACATATTCATAGCTACGATGTGTAAACTAAGAAGAAGGATTTTCAAGAAAATAGAAGTAATGCAAGCTAGACACCATATGAAAGATGCAACCAATATTACTCTGCCAAGTTAAAAGTGTCTTGTCATAAGTGGCAATTCGAAAAATTAGAAGTAGTACAACGTAGAAATCAATGCAAGATGCAACCACTATCAAACTGCCATGTTAAAAGCGTCCAATCATGAGTGGATGATGTGGGATACACAACAGCAGTACTTTGATGTAAGAACATGGTATGATAGATAGATGAAGTGTATTCTAGACACAGAAAGCCATGTCATATGCACATGTACAACGTATAAACTCAGCAGGTGCAATTTAATCAAAATAGAAGAAATACAGGCTAGACAACATATGTAACATGAAACCAATTATCACGCTATCAACTTAGAGCAAGCACCTGCGATGGTGGAGTACGGGAGATGAACTCATCATGTAGACTTGGGACTTCAACTTCATTAGCAGTAGCAGTGGCAAATCTAGAGAGTCTCTGTTTGCGTCGGTGCGGAGGACCACCAACATCCACTAACTTACTCTTTTCCTTCCTATTTTTTGATATTGCCTAATGAAGTCAAAACCACAAGAAGATGAATAAAATTAGCTCTGCATAACTGGTTGATGCATGATATAGACGAACACTACTTTGATGTAAGGCAAGCGCAGGATAGGAGGATGGAATATATACAAAAAAGACAACGTTTCATATTCACACGTACGATAGGAGGATGGAATATGTATGAAAAAACAGTAAGCAGAAGGCGTTTCAACAAAATTAGAAGAAATGAAAGCTAGGCACCATATGAACATGCAACCAATATCACTCTATTAGGTAAAAAGTGTCTCATCGTAAGTGCCATTTCAAGAAATTAGAAGCAGTACAAGCTAGAAGACAATGCAAGATGCAACCTACATTACAGTCCCAAGTTAAATGTGTCTTATGGGTAAGTGGTCGTTGCAGGTATAAGTTGTAAGCTGCGCAGATGCAATTCAACATAATTAGAAGCAATACAAACTAGACATCATACGGAAAACACAACCACATATAATAGTTCCAAGTTAGAGCAAGCACCTATGATGGTGGAGTAGGGGAGATGTGCTCATCATGTACACGTATGTTATAGAAACAGGAACACGTGTCATATTCACATGCATTATGTGTAAAGTAAGCAGATGCAATTCAACAAAGTTAGAAGGAATACAATCTAGACATCATACATAACATGCAACCACATATAATAGTGCCAAGTTAGAGCAAGCACCTGTGATGGTGGAGTAGGGGAGATGTGCTCATCATCTACATAGCTACGTTGACTGTCCAGCCTTGTGTTGTCTTGCGAATCTTGTTGGGAGGATGGCGGAGTAGAATCTATAGAGACCCCCTGTTTGAGTTGCTCTGAAGGACCACCATCATCCACTGTCAGACTAATTTCCTTCAGCTGTAATGATTTTGCATTGTGAAGTCAAACCAATAAGAAAAAGGAATAAAATTCGCTCTTCAGAACTCATTCATGCATGATACTGACGAACACTACTCAAATGAAAGGCAAACACATGATGCAAGGATGGAACATGTATGAAAAACGGGATGGCGTGACATATTCACACCTATGATGTGGTAACTAAGTAGAAGACATTTCAACAAATTAGAAGCACTACAAGCTAGACACCATATGGAAGATGCAACCAATATACTCTGCCAAGTTCAAACTGTATGGTGTTTCAACAAATTAGAAGTAGTACATGCTAGAAATCATATGCAAGACACAACCAATATCACAGTGGCGACTTAAAGGTGCCTTATCATAAGTGACTGATGCGGGATATGCAAGAACAGTAGTCTGATGTAAGTACATCGTGTGATCAGATATAGTATGTTCTAGAAACAGGAACACATGTCATATTCACAGGCATTATGTGTAAAGTAAGCAGATGCAATTCAACAAAGTTAGAAGCAATACAAGCTAGACATCATACGCAACATGCAACCACATATAATAGTGCCAAGTTAGAGCAAGCACCTATGATGGTGGAGTAGGGGAGATGTGCTCATCATCTACACAGCTATGTTGACTGTCTAGCCTTGCGTTGTCTTGCGAATCTTGTTGGGAGGATGGCGGAGTAGAACCTATAGAGAACCTCCATTTCAGTTGCTCGGAAGGACCACCATCATCCAATGCCTTGCCATTTTCCTTCAGCTTTAGTGATTTTGCATTGTGAGGTCATACCGACAAGAAAAAGGAATATAATTCGCTCTTCAGAACTCATTCATGCATGATACTGACGAACACTACTCTGATGAATTGCAAAGTCATGATACGAGGATGGAATACATATGAAAAAATGGACGGCTTGATATATTCACACCTATGATGTGGTAACTAAGCAGAAGGCACTTCAACAAATTAGAAGCACTACAAACTAGACACCATATGGAAGGTGCAATCAATATCACTCTGCCAAGTTAAAACTGTCTCGTCATAGGTGGCGTTCATCAAACTAGAAGCAATACATGCTAGAAATCATATTCAAGACGCAAACCAATATCATACTACCAACTTAAAGGTGTCCCATCATAAGTGACTGATGCAGGATACACAAGAAGAGTAGTTCCATGTAAGAACATGGTGTGATAGACATATATAGTATGTACCAAAAACAGGAAAGCATGTCATATTCACACGTATCATGTGTAAGCTAAGCAGATGCAGTTTACACTAATTAGGAGCAATACAAGATAGACACCATATGCAACATGCAACCAGATATCACACTGTCATGTTAGAGCAAGCACCTTGGATGGTGGAGTAGGGGAGCGGAGACTTGGACCTTGTAATGCACTATCAGTACAAGGAGAATCAGTACATATGCTCCGTTTACGTTGCTGCAGAGGACCACCATCATCGCCTTCCTTACTCTTTTCCTTCCTCTTTCTTGATTTTGCCTTGTCAAGTCAAACCCACAAGAAAAAGGAATAAAATTTGCTCTTCAGAACTCATTGATGCATGATACTGACGAACACTACTTTCATGTAAGGCAGCCGCATGATAGGAGGATGGAATATGTATGAAAAACAGGACGGCGTGACATATTGACATGTATGATGTATAAAGTGTAAACTAAGCACAAGGTGCTTGAACTTGTTAGAATCAATGCAAGCTAGAAACCATATGAAAGATGAAACCAATATCACTCTGCCAAATTAAAAGGGTGCCGTAACAAATGTATTTGACCAAATTAGAAGCAATACATGGCAACAGGCTAGAAATAATATGCAATATGCAACGAATAAAGGTGACTCATCGTAAGTGATTGATGCAGGATACAGAAGAGAGGTAGTTTCATGTAAGAACAAGGTTAACACATAGATGTAGTGTGTACCAAAAATAGGAAGGCATGTCATATTCACAGGTATAGTGTGTAAACTAATCAGATGCAATTTACCCTAATTAGAAGCATTACAAGCTAGACACCGTATGCAACATGCAACCACATATCACACTTCGAAGTTAGAGCAAGCACCTGTGATGGTGGTGTAGGGGAAGTGTGGTCTTCAAGTACAGAGCTACGTTCAATATCTTCATTTAGGCTTGCTGTTTCTTGAGAATCATGTGGACAGGATGAAATTGCATTCTTTATAAGAGTAGCGCGTCTCATATTAACCCACGGGCGTGGCTGTCTCATCATAAGCAATAGATGCAGGATACACAAGAATAGTAGTTTGATGTAAGAACATGGTGTGATAGGCAGATGTAGTATGTACCAAAACAGGAAGGCGTGTCATATTCACATGTATAATGTGTAAGCTAAGGAGATGCAATTTAACAAATTAGGAGCAATACAAGCTAGGCACCATATGCAACATGCAACCAAATATCACACTGCCATGTTAGAGCAAGCACCTTGGGTTGTGGATTAGGGGAAATGAGATTTGGAACTAGCACTGTAGTACAAGTAGCAGGAGAATCTGCAGAGATCATCTGTTTCGGTTTCTCCAGAGGACCATCATCATTTCGTGCCTTCGTCCTTTCAGATTTTGCCTTGTCAAGTAAACACACAAGAAAAAGGAATGAAATTCGCACTTCCAAATCCATTGATGCATGATACTGACGAACACAATTTTTATGTATGGAAACCACATTGTAGGAGGATGGAATATGTATGAAAAACGCTAAGCAGAAGGCATTTCAACAAATTGGAAGCAATGCAATCTAGACACCATATGAAAGATCCAACCAAAATCACTCTACCAAGTTAGATGTGTCTCATTATAAGTGGCACTTCAACAAATTAGAGGCAATACATGTTTGAAATGATATGCAAGATGCAACCAATATTACAGTGTCAACTTGAAGGTGCGTCATAAGTGATTGATGAGGGATACACAAGAAAAGTAGTTTGATGTAAGAACATGGTTAATAGAAAGACATAGTATGTACCAAAAACAGGAAGGCATGTCATATTCACAGGTATAATGTGTTAACTAAGCAGATGCAATTTACCCTAATTAGAAGCATTACAAGGTAGACACCATATGCAACATGCAACCACATATCACACTGCCAAGTAAGAGCAAGCACCTGTGATGGTGGTGTGGGGGAATTGCCGTCATCAACTAGAGAGCTACGTTGACTATCTTCATTTAGCCTTGCTGTTTCTTGAGAATCATGTGGGGAGGATGACACTGCACTCTTTAAACAAGTAGGGAATCTCACAGTAACCCACTAGGGTGACTGTCTCATCATAAGTGACTGACGAGGGATACAAAAGAGCATTAGTTTGATGTACGAACATGGTTAATAGACATATGTAGTATGTATCAAAAATAGGAAGGCATGTCATTATCAAAGGTATAATGTGTAAAGTAAGCAGATGCAATTTAACCAAATTGGAAGCAATACAAGCTAGACACCATATGCAACATGCAACCAAATTTGACAGCGTGAAGTTAAAGCAATCACCTAGGATGGTTGTGTGTGGCAATTGAGATCATCAACTGCAGAGTTACGTTTACTGTCTCCAACTGCTGACACTGCACCCTTTAGAGCGCTGAAACGCTTAGTGCTTATCTTCGAATTACACTGGAGCGACTTCTATCTTTTCTTTTCTGCATTCATCAACACCGCGTCAGAGTCTGAAATACCCACGCATAAAAAAACAATAGTGTGAGTATGGGTAAAGTGTGTGCACAATTAGTACAGTGTAAAGGTAGCAGATAGCAGGTCGGTGAGAAATAAATGACGGGAGACATATGATAGCTCTACAACATGTATGGCACACTAAATTACTACAGGATTCTATGAGAATAACAGTCGACTGAAAACAAATAGGTCAATCCATTTGTTCTGCATCGTCCGATGTACAAAGAACGGGCAAATCGCCTTCATCTACCTCCACCCAGTCAGTGTTGACGATCTTCCTAGAAACGCCAGCGACCACCAGCCCAGTCCCCTGCCTGCGCCCTCCCCTCGACCTCACCGCCGTGCTTGGCACCACCCCCCGTCCATCCATTCAAGCCCCACCGACCTCCAGATCGGGCGCAAGCAGCTCCTGCGCCCCACACCCCTATGATAGACACCGATGTGCCACTTCCCCAACGAACAAGCAGACTAGGTGCTTCGCGCGCCTAAGCGGGTGCTGCTTCTTTTAATTGCGGTTCGACTGACCCTGAATTGAAATCCAGGCGGGCTACTGACCTCTAGCAAAGGTCAAATAGTAAAGAGAGGAAACCTTGTGCATTTAGTATCACGAAGAAGATGCAGTAAGAAGCGCTCAACTAGTTTCTTTCGTGGGACGAATACAGTGTGAGCAGAGACGTAAGATTTGCACGAATAAGGGAAGAGGAGTACCTCTTTCTGCTGGCAGTGCTGTGTCCTCCTTCTGTTTTTCCAACGATCTTCTTGTGGTTTGATAGAAACGAGAAGTTGTGGAGGACGGTGGAGCCTTGGATGAACCCATGGGCAAGTTGTTGAGTGTGGTGTGGTGGCCGTCTGTCGGCGACGGGGAACCAGATCCGAGGCGGTGAATGACGACATAGCGGGAACAACTCCGGTGCGGTGGACGGTTGTGACAGTGGAGCGGAAGCAGTGAGGCGTAGGACGGCGTGGTCAGAGTGGTCTGGTACGGCGCACATCGGTGTCGGCATCGTGGAGGTAGCTCTGCCTCGGCTTTAGCTGCTAAGTCCTTGAGGGCGTTGCGGTTGCGGTTGCGTTGGACGACGATGTTGGGGTACCGGCTCCGGCGTGATGGAGGAGGGCGGCGGTGGATTGGTCACTATGGGGTGGAGGACGAAGGAGGCTGGGGTTTCGTGGCTGGTGGACAGGGCATTTTGGTGCCCACGGAGTATGAATGGGGAAACGTAGGGAGGCGGGGAACTAAGGGGGAACAATGTTTCAGTTTGAGACGCGCTTGTTTGAAATTTGGGGAAAGTTACAAACTTTGCCCCCATCTAAAATTTCGGACATATTGCGGGTTGGGTGTAGGACAGTAATCTCAGGTGTCCCAAATGTGGGCAGGATAGATTTCTGTCGAGCGCATGGGTGTTTAGGCGCCCACAGTGTATGAATGCTTCTCTAAGGCGGTTGAGACTGGCGTCTTGGTGAAGTTACAAACCTACCCCGGTTTAGACCTTTGGACATCGGGCCGATTGGCTAGACGGTCCAGAGTCAGGATAGTAATTTCCTACCACCAAACATTATCTCGTGCGGTTTCGGGTGACCAGAGGCCTATTTGGCCTTTGTTCAATATTTGGGAGCAGAAGCATTAACGTTTTTGGTTCTCTTGAATTGAACTTTCAGGATTTGTCAAACTTCACAAATCTTTACTCTTGAAAATCCTAAAGCTACAATTATTTTGGAATGGAGGGGGTACATTTGAATATACATTATACACGAGTATATATTAAAAAATATGCAACTTACCTCAGTTCATGCATGGTTCCAGATATAATCTCCTTGGTTGCAAAAAAAAGTTAGACATGCGTATGAATATATATAGCATGTTCAAACGCACAACAAAGATTGATTCCCCCTTTTACATCTGATTTACAAATGCCATTATCTCGGGTTCAAATAGATGAATGCACTTCCTATGAATTCGAATCTTTGAAACCCCCTTTATGTGTAATTCAACATGTATTCTATTTCGTAGCTAGCAATTTGGAATGTATCCATGCAAGTGACAAATGTATAAAGTGCTTCACACTAACAACATGGAGTGCACTAATTAATGTTTATATATGAATTGAAAAAGCATCCATTGCCTTTATTTCAAACCGCTCTCACTCTATGGATCGATAATATGAAATAAACACATGCACATGCTAGAATTCAATAGAGTATGGGTGTCTGATAGACCGATTTTCGTCCATACGCAATTTGCAAAATTCATGATGTCATCCAAAAATAATAATGCCATTTATATTTTAATTTAATGCGTAGAACCGCCTTTTACACGTAGATGCACTATGCCTCGGACCGTTCTCACAAACACGTTATATATCTCTCTATTTAACGCATAAGTGCACACACTTTATATGCATCAGCATTTCTCTTTCACACATGCTCACAATCTCTCTGGGGTGTCGGGGTGTCTCACGCACATGCTCTCTCTCTCTCTCTCTCTCTCTCTCTCTCTCTCTCTCTCTCTCTCTTTCTGACTACTATGTACCACTCTTTTCACTAATCTTAGTTGGAAAACACTATTTCTCTCACATGCATATATACACACGCACGGTCTCTACTAGCCCTCTATACGCACATATATGTGCCTACGTGTCTCTCGCACGCACATTATCTTTAGGCCTCTCTCGCACACATTGCCCCCCCCACACACACCTCTCTCTTAGTAGTTGGCAGATATGATTTCATCATATCATTCAGTAGGATATCCATGTCTGTTAGGATGGATAGTAATACGAGGCAAAGTTTTACCCTTGTTTGGACCCTTGCAGTTGAAGAAAAAGCCTACTCCTGGTACTGTATATTAGTGATAGGGGTGTGTACAAAGTACACGTGAATACCATGCATTGTGCGTGTGTGTATACTATCGACGAACTAGCCCCAAGCTTCTATAACATACTGGGGGCCTAGGGTTACAAATCATATATAGTCGGCTTATCACCACTGGGGATAGAGTCCTCCGCGACTCTGGTAGCTTCGTGTTGTACGCCGAGTCCTCCACATGGGTCTTCATATAACGCGTCTCGGTCCAACCTATATGTGGCGCAGGATGGAACCGACCCATGAGTCTTCATGTTGACCCACCACAACTAGAAATGATGTTCCCACCACACCACACACGCAATCGGCCACTAAGAAAATAAGCATATACAATAGTACAATGTTATACATGAGAGTTAATTGCATGGTGAATCCAAAAATATTTGTTCTGCATTGTGAATGTTTATATATTCTCCTAAAATATTAGTCACGGGAAAGAGAAACGAAGGGCATATCTCTCCTTGTCTCCACACGACACCCCCTCTTTCTACACCACTTTCACGTACACACACAAACTATCTCTCGGCCCTCTAAAAGTATGCATGCCCACGACACATTCACGCGTGACAGTCAATGTATTTCAAGCTAAAGCACTATACGGTCACTGTACTTCAGAATATGCTCATTATGGTCACCGTATACATTCTCGTGGTGATCATACAATATCTAGCTCACGACACATCTCCGTATTTTGTTGATGACACTGACAGACTTTGCATTTGTTGCATGCTCCATATTTTGTTGACGACACTTACGGTCATTGTATTTGAAGCGAAAGCACGACATGGTCAGTGGACTTCAAAATAAGCTCATCACGGTCACCACATACATTTTGTCGTGCTAACCAACATGTGGTTGGATGGTTAGGAGGACAGTGGTTTCTCGAGCCCACCAAGGTTAAAGTGCCGGTGCTCGCATTTATCTTGTGTTAATTTCAGTATTTTCTGGCGATGTGCGTTCAGTGGGAGGAGACGTTCCACTCGACTACGAGGCACCTATGGTGACTTAGCAAAATTCCAAGATCATATGCTCGGCCACTCTCTCGAAGGTGCTCATAGGGGTAGGGTCTGCGTGTGTGCGCTTATAGCGGTGAGTGCTTGCGCGTATATATGAGCCCTTGCGTCTGTACCGTGTTAAAAAATACGTGTCATGATTATACGGTCACTGGCTCACCCGTACAACTCCGTATTTTGTTGATGACACAATCAATTGACCAGTTAAACGTTCCACGTGGCGCAACTTGTGTTGCACCATCGGGGCGCGTAACCGTGGGGCCCACCTATCAGTCCGTATATGAAAGAAAGAAATGGTAGTTTGAGTCTGTACTGTGTTAATAAAATAGGAGTACATTTTAGGGTGATCATACGGTCACTGGCTCACCATACAGCTCCATAATTTGTTGATGACATGATCAATTGACCAGTCAAATGGTCCACATTCAGCAGTGCACATTACCATAGGGCCCACCCGTCAGCGCGTATATGAAGGACAAAAATGGTAATAAATTAGTGGTCGGTGGGTATTCGAAGTCGTGAGACCTTTGGTTGGCAGTCGCCGGCGGTGGGGGGGGCATTGATTGGGCGGTGGGGTGGGGATC
>NC_041389.1:262095121-262106384 GCF_002162155.2 Triticum dicoccoides
GGCCGCGGGCGGCGGGGCCGGCGATTCGACCGGTGGTGGCTGGCGGCTCAGGGGGGTGGAGTTTGATGATAAACTGGAGGCCCTTGATTTTGTATCCAACGGCTGGAAAATCTAATGACCAGAGATGAAAAAGTCAGTCGAGTGACGTGTAGCCTCACCCCGCATGTACACATGCACGCACGCAAGACACGCACGCATGCAGGCATGCAACACTGACACATACACATAATGAACACACGCACGCATGCAGGCCTGCAACACTGACACGTACACATGCACTCACGAACACACGCACGTACGCACCCATGCATGCAACACTGAAACATACCCTTGCATGCACGCAACACTCGCACGCCTGCATGCACACATCACACGACGCAAGACACATGCTCAACCTATATGTGCATGCACCCTTTGTTAAGGACATGGATTGTTACGGGTATTAATCAATCTTATCTGTGATAAGCAGAACATTGATGTTTGCAGCGGTCTTTATGGGTGTGTTTGGTTGCGTTCTCGTCTCGGCATAGTTGTTCCCTCTTCATGCATGTTCAACTCAACACCCCTCTTCATGCATGCTCTCTTCATGCAAGCTTCTAGTGTATTTGTGCTAAACTAGTGTGGACTCATGCACCCTCCATACACTCTACCAAACACCCAAAAGCGGGTCGAGAAGGGAACTCTTGGGCTCATGCATCCTTCATACACCCTACCAAACACACCCTATGAATCACAATGTATTGAACATGCTATCAACATAGTAGGCTTATCTACATGAAAAAGATGACATCACACTCAATGAACAATCATCGGTTTATGAAAATGCCCGATTCTGACCGCCCTGGCCCACCAAAGGTTCTTCTACTGTGTGCTGCCTGCGTTGGGTCACTGACATGTAGGCCATGTACCCAAAGAGACCACACGTCAGTGGAAGAACGGCGCGGTGTCCTATGTCAGAGTCGAGGGCGCCACTCGCTGCACGCCCGGCTGAACACGCCTCCTTGCCGCATTCAAACGCCTCCATGAAACCTGCCCGTGTGGAAGCCGAGAAACCCACTCTGGACGCACGTCCATTCATGACTGGGCCGGCATTAAATGCAACGCCGACCGAGCTCCTCCAGTCCGACGTCTATTTAATATCCTATTTAAACGAGGCCAAACGTCGGCCAAGAATCGCACACCTCCGCCGCTCCCCTATCTCCTCCTTCACCATTTGTCCACTCTTACAATGGCTTACGAAGAGTAGTTATTTCGCATCCATGCCGGCTGGGTAGCCCACCGGATACGAGCTGTGCAGCTCGCTGATCCACCTCCCTCCCCTCGCCCGACGGAGCCAATTGCCACCCCAAGTCGTTGCTACCGTCCACGCAGCCGCCTCGTACCGCGTCTCCCGTTTCTGTGGCCGAGACTCCCATGCCGGCGGCCATGCCATGCAAGTAGCAACAGAAGCTGGGTGCGCGGAGAGCGACGAGTCGGTGGCCAGCGCCTCCGCGTCCGCCGCCATCATCGAGGAGAAGTAGAACACGGGAGGCCGCCGCCGCTTGGGTGCCATGAAGGCCACCGCGGAGGCAACGCCGGCGTACATAGCAGGTGTCTTGCCGGATCCTTTTGTTGTGAGGACCTTCATCTACCCCGCATGGGCTCCACAGAAGCGGGGAAGCCCCCTTCCACCATCATCTTCGGCATAAGCCAATGATATCAGTTGGGCAGTGGGGAAGCGAGCTGTCCTTTGCGCTGAAGCATATACCTCTGGGGCTCCCGGCAGTCTGATGATCGTGCTGCCGGACATGAGGAACACAAATTGATCGACAGGCGACCATTTAGGCCAGGTATTATATACCTGTATTGTCCAGAACTACACCACGTAGTTCATTTGAATGTAATGAAATCCGTCATGTTTGTATGAAAATCCGGTATTTTATATGATTTTTGTCGTTGTTTATATGAAATATCAGTTTGTCTACGTGTTTGCGTGAATTTCGTCCGGTTGGTTGAGTTGCTGTCATAATGTGTGCGGCTACTGTTGGATGGCGTAATTTGCGGGTCGCCGGTCGGTCCGCGGGCGGCTCGGGCAACATGGTGGGACAAAAAAACACAGCTCGTGCGAGCTCGTCTCCAACGTGCGCGCTGTAGGATGCATGAGCACCCGAGCCATTCCTCGTTCATCGGTGGCAAAGGCACCGGTGGACAAAGGGTCACCAATATTTTGGCTACCCCGGGCAAGATCCAAACAGCCCCTCCCAACAGATTCAAATCCCTCGTTCGCCATGGAATTTTGCCATGTGTTGTTTTCATGGACTAGCAAGATGCCCGTGCATTGCACGGAACATCAAGATGCATTTTTTTACAAAACACATGTTGTGATTGACCCATGCAGGAGTAATCCCATTTTGTAAAAACTAATGATATCTTGAGAATTTTATCGGATAAATGGTATCTCGAGAATTTTATCGGACTCCATTTTTGTATACAAGGCCACAAAACCATATTACAGGTACCAAGGCAAAAATTAGTGTCTTCTATGTCAATGTTGCAAGACACCTTGTTTCCTTGTTTGCCGTGTATTCTTCTCTTTCATGCACATCAAGCCAATGCTTACACTCCCGCATGCATGCAAGGGATAATTAATGTCCTCCTTTGCTAGTACTACGAGGCAAACACCATTAATATTGCATCGATTAGTGTTAGTGGCCTTGTATATCTGCAAATTGTAATTTTGATAGTGGCCCCTTGTATATAAAAATGGAGGGAGAAAGATGAGAGATAAGGTGAGGAGGAGTGGGGCGTGGTGGTGACTGGTGGTCGGACTAGGCGGAGGCATGGGATGGACGGCGCATTATGTCTAGGTTTGTATCTTTGTCTCACACACCCACGTAGGTGGGGGACATGCACGAAGAGAAGAGGTGCACGCACGTCACACGTACTCCCGTCTCTTTCCCAACCACACCCGCGCGAGTACATGGTGGAGCTCATTTCTGTATGAAAAGGCAGCCCACATGGTAATTTGACACGTGTACTGGCTGTCCACTTGGTGGAGGGAGGATCATCTACCACGGGTGAACAAACAAATTGTGACTTTACGTGTTATGTTAAAAAAGAGGCAAACCATGTGGGGCCTACCTTAGAGGCAAGGCTCTATACACTGGAGTACTTTTGATGTGTCCCATCAACTCGCAGAACGAGGAGAAGCTTTCTTAGTACGCTGTCTCCCCCGTCCACGGGCGCGGTGGCTCGCAGGATGAGGTGAAGCTTGCTTACGAGTACTACCGTACACCTTACGCCCGCTCTCTCGCCCACGCGCACGGTGGCTCGCAGGACGAGGAGAAAATTTTACTACTCCCATCGTTAACTCCTCGTCCCTACTACCTTGGTTAGAGAGATTATCATATTGTTTGGAATATATATGTCCTTTAGTACTCCCTCCATTTACTTATACAAGGCCACTATAAAAAAAATACATTTTGCATCTATACAAGGCCACAAATAGTAATCGAGACAAAAGTTACTACTCCCTCCTTTCCAGTTTATGGCTCAATTTCAAAATCTCTCCAACCAAGGTAGACGGTGAGTGGTCGAATTAATTTCGTAGTTTGCACAAGTAATTAGTACCCTCATTTTTCTCAAGAAGTTATGTTTACCGAGGCATTAATTAGAACGAATGCATGAATGGCCACTAAATTTCCATGAACTTCTACATGCATTGGTGAGTTTTCTCTTCACACTGCTTGCATCGGGTGATCTAACGCACCTCGAAATCCAACATGTGATGGTACTACTACTAGTAGTAGAATTGAGACTTATCAAATGGAAAAACGAATGTTTTTTACATGAGCCCTATAAACCCTAGTGGGCACATACTCCGTAAAATCAGTTTTTTCCAAAAGTAAGTCGCTCAACCTTTATTTCCTTGTTTCCCTTCCTGCCTCCTTGCCTCGAACAGACTATGCCAAACTCCCCTGCTTGCTGCGTGGGAAAAGACCCGCCCTCGCCTTTTTTTAGTCCGGGTTTGTATCGATGGATCGCGCGAAGCAGCAAAAACCCAAGCCGTGTCTTGTATACTCCTTCGTTGATACTCCCTTTCATGAATTCTGTACTTCCTGTCGCCGACATGTGGGACATATAGCAACCGGGTCAATGTGCCAAGCACCAAATAATAGTGCAGAACAACAGGGGGACGCACCCCAGTCATACCGCCCCAGTAGTAGTAATGAGCAATGAGACGTAAAATCACAATGCCGCACCTTCCCAGACGGACGAAGCAACCATTATTTCACACTTTGGTTCACCATCATCTCAAACCACGTAGTATTGCTTCTACCTCAAGAGGGACACGCGCCTCGCCTTGGTACATCATGACACGTGGGACCGCATGACAGGTCATGCTCCCCCGCCGATCGCTCGGTAAAATCACCTCATTTTTACTATACTTCCTCCGTATTGGTTTACATGGCATGCACGTCGTTCTAGGTTGAGAATTTAACTGGCTATATATGTGATGAACAGTACTCTAGCCTTAAAAAAAATTATACTTTTGTACAATAGTAGTATCGATGGATTGCGCCATGGCGCAAAAATTGAAATTAAAAAAAGGTGGTACATATAGAGAGCGCTCATCGCCAAATTATGCATATAGTACTATTAAAAAAGCTAGTATGTGCTTAAATGGGGTGCTAAGTTCTATTAAAGAAATACTAGTATGTACGTACTAAAGAGTTAAAGTAACGAGAAGAAACATAACATAGTTCTGCTGGGGGCTCAGCACAACACACCCCTCAAATTAAACTAAGCACACCTGAAATTAAACTATGCAACTAATCTGGTAGACACTGCATTAGAACCACCATGAGCAATGACACTGCCACCTTACTCGAAGTCCTGGTCCACGTCCTCGACTTCGTCCTTGTCCCTCTTCCTCTTGGCCGATACTTCTTTGCTTGAACCGCACACTTGGTTCTTGCTCTTCATCCAACCCTTGTAGATATTGAAACAAAGGTAGCCATCCATTGCAGCGTAGTGGATGTGGTCTATATCTAGTACATTCCGCTGCCATGCATGATGATGAAACGTGTAATGAGGTTTCTCCAGGTTACCTTACGAAGGATGAACCATGGCTCCTGCCAGGGTCAACATTGAAGGTTGACCACTGGAGGGTAGCAACCGATTCTTCTGGAGATCGAAGGGGTTGCCTACAACGAGGCCTATCCGACCCAGGACTTTTTTGTCATTCGTAAAGTCTACAGTAACGAATTTTACTAGGTCGCTCTTGAGGAAGTTCTTAAAATCCTGGCATTCAACGTCAGCACGGCATATGTGGTAGACCAAGCATAAGTCATGCACGCAAACCTGGATCATGGCGGGCTTCTTCCTCTCTTCCTCCTTTAGATCCTTCTCTCGTCCCAGGACTGTGGTGTACTCAACATCTAGCCCAACGACCCACTCATCATTTGAGTTTTCGAACATGCGTCTGAAGTGAGCAAGGCATCCTTTCATCATCGCAGAAGAACGGGTGTAGATGACATCGAACTCATCGCCGGTGATGGTTCTAACCTTGTACTCACCGCCGATCATGGAGATTTGGGACGCCTGGATTTGGGAGGAGGGTTAGGATTAGTGGAATTGTCGTAATGTGAAAGGACGAGACGACTAGGAGCGAACCACCATAATATTAAAGGACGTGCGGGGACGAGTAGGAGCGAACTGCCAGCGTGCGAACGGCAGGGTAGTGGCTTTCCATTCTCCCGTGATACGGGCTTCCGAGAGCCCTTGGATCTGAGATCGAACGGTTGCATGGCGTGATTCTAGACCTATGGGTGAATATCCTATCCTGGAGGGTTATTCTGTAAATTTTCAGCAGATTAGCATGCAACCGTTCGATCTCAGATCCAAGGGCTGCCAGGAGCCCGTATCATGGTCGCGCCTACCACGACCGTCGCGTCGCTCGCGCGGTCGCACCCTTGGAGATTTAACACGACGCATTAGGCTATCTGATGTTGGCGTGTCATACATAGTCATCACTTAGTCACTCATACTACAACAAGGTTAGCTATAAGGTTGGCTATAAGTGAATATTTTTTTACTTCTCTCTATCTCTTTCTTCGTACTCCCTCTGTCCCATAATATACGAACATTTTTGACACTAGTGTAGTGCCAAAAACGTTCTTATATTATGGGACAGAGGGAGTAGTATTTATTGCATTTGCCAAGGAGTGACCTCTTCTAATGAAATGGTGCTTAGATGAGGTGCTAAGGGCATTAAATGGCTTAGCAATCAAGTCCCCAATGCATAGGTGCTTATTAGTTTTTTGTTGCTAAGTTTTCTTCATTTAATTAGCTATAGACTCAAAATTGTCTTTTCACTTAGGTACATGCGCTTAGCACCGTTTCTTACTTGGGTCACCAAACTAGTCTCTCTCTTCTTAATTAACTTGCCACATCAGACTTTATGCCTATGTGGCAAGCTTAGCACCTATAGGAGGAAGTAAGTACAATAGTGGGCTATAAGCCCGCTTTACATGGCATTTTTGCATGTGTGGAGGAAAGAGGCAAGGAAAAAGTGGAGAAGTTGGCTCTCATGCAAGAGCCAGCCTATACTACATGGTGGAGCATTGGGAGAGGCACCTGTATGGAGGTGGTTAGGAATCGGGAGACTCACCCCGGTCGTAGTGCCGCAGTTAAAATGATAATGACAAGTCAAATCACGGGGCCCCACCTATCCAGCAGTAACTCGTTGTCAAATCACACAACCTACGTTTGCAGCAACCTACTCCCTCATCGTCTCGCGACTCTGTCGAACCGACTAGGCGGCACTGCCCCGCCTACCGCACAGGAAAAGCCCTGCCCTCGACTTTTAAATACAACTACATCCGCTTAATAATCCAATGATATACTTTTTGTGATATAGTAACTCATATTTAGTTAGTCAAATGGATGACTTAGAACTACGTGCATGCCTTATAAACCGAGACGCCTAAAAAAACGAGACGGAGAGGGTAGTTCAGCACGTATCTTTTTAGATCAATATAGTCGGGATCCACCAAGGAGCAAAACCAAGTGGTAGGCTGCTCCTGTCGTGTTGGCGTAGCAACTCAAGCAGGGTCATTCCGCACATGAAATGGCGACACACTTAACAGGACACCTTTGGCCAACATGTGGCTCATCCACCGTCTTGTTCCATGTGCGATGCACCAAATTACAGTTCGGAGCAGCGGTTGGAATTGGAGGCACCCCGGTCGTAGCGCCGCAGTAGTAGAAAATGAGCGATGAGGGGTCAAATCACAAAGCCCCACCTTTCCCGCATTAAGCTGGACGGACGAAGCAACCATCATTCAACTCTAGGGCGCAAGAGCATACAGAAAAGAGAAAACAATGATGCATGTGGCAGCTACCTAGGGCACCCTAGGGTAGGGGTCTCCACTACAGATCCTTTTTTTAAAGCGCCTCCACTACAAATCGGCTTCTCCCTCGTCCTCTTGAAGAAAACCGATGATGAGTGCGGCGGTAGGGTTTGTAGGAGTACTACGGCATGCGGGTCCACGTCGTAGTAAACGGGAGAGGGATTGAGTTTGAGTCAACGCCTTAAATATGTGTGGGCCGCTTGGTTTTACGGGAACGAGGCAACATTTGGGTTCGGGGACCAGTGGAGATATAGTACATACAAAAAATTGTGGACGTAGGTTTGACCGAAAGTCAATGATGCATGGGCCCTGCATTTTGATATACCCGGGGCCGTGTGAAATATGCTACTCTACTCAAAACTAGTACGGTACACATGCATTGAACGCATGAGATTTCGAAACCAAATTATGAATAAATACACACTATAGCATGTAAAGCTTTGAGTCATATATGCATGATGTAGATGTTCGTTTAGTTCTTATAGTTCATCTCATTCAAAATCAATTAGTTTTATAAAAATGTTAAGATTCATGGGGTTGTGCATTGTAAAACATAAATTAAAAAACAAATAATGGCAATTCATTTAGAAAAAATATATTCAATTGTGATACAAAAGATTCTAGAACAAAGGAGAAGTGCTTGTGTTTTGAGGTTTGTGCATTATGCTTAAGTTCAACCATGGAGTCTTCTAAATTGTACATGTGACAGATCTGGTGGAATGTTGATGATATCCAACGGCCAGTAGTGCTCGGATTTGCCATCTCTACACTGTCGGATTAGCTTCATCCATCGACCATCTTTAAAAGTTATTGGCACACTATATAGTTCTTGTGCCATAGTTGCATGTCTTGGAAAAAAGCTACTAGTGGATTGTACTAGCTATTTAGGAATAGAAGATGCATACATGGAAGTTGTAGGGAAACAGATGGCATGGAGTATCTCAATTCCTATGAGTAGGGATTGGAAAAGAAATGTCATTTGGTTCACATCATAGGAACTTTTCTATTGAATCTAGAGATGACATGTATCTCAATTCCTATGAGGAGGGATTAGAAAAGAGATGTAATTTGGTTCATATCATAGGAACTTTTCTATTGAATATATGCTAATGTTTATTTTCCTTTGAAATTAAGGGAGTATGGGAATCCATTCGTATGAACCAAGTGGCTCTAAAGCTATAGAAATGATATCATGTTTATTTCCTTTGAAATGTGGAGTATATGAATCTATTCCTATGAACCAATTGGCTCTAAAGGAAAAAAAATCCTATCATATAGAGTTCCTATGATATTCCTCGACACGAAAGGATGGTTGAAATTGCTGCGGGTGATACGATGGTCTTTCTTTGTAGACTCCTCCCCCATCTTTATAGTTACCTCTCGAAGATGAATGAAATGATATATACTGGGTATTATACATGTGCAATTTGGTACACGAAAACTCGGTAAAAGTTTGCGAGGTTCGAATTTTCAATAAAGCTATATGCACTGCATTTTGGAATGGAGGGAGCATACGGCAGTTGCTAACACTCACGTGGAAGATTTGTGTGTAGGAGGAGTGGTTGTTCTGTTAAATGACATGGCAAAACTGACACTGCCGGATGCCGATCTAACGGTTCTTACGGCGTTCATCAGGAAAAGGCTTGTGGCGAATGTTTGTCGGACAATGATTTACGGACACATGCATTGCATTGATATGTGCCCCCCTCTCTCTCATGCACACGTACCCTCATGAGTCATGACTCTCCCGAGTCCTCTCGCACCCACCGTCTATCTGCTGGTAGACGTCACACACATATGTGCTCTTCACACCCTACCCTCAGAACTTCTAAAAAACAAAAGACGTTGCGCACATTTTATTTCAGCTCACACGTCACACACTTATACTATTACTCTTGTGGCGAACGTTCTTTGGGCATAGTATATTGTACTCTCACGAAGAGAAGCGGTGCACACACGCACTAGTTCTCGCACATTTTTTTGAAGCTGGTACAACAAAATCACTCCACTATATATAAGCAGGAGCCTTAGCGCTTGCTTTACTAGGGTTCCTCTCGTTCACTCTCTCATGCTCTCCAGATCTAAGCAATACATAGGTGGCCACACTCTCTCTCATCTCACAGCTAGTCACAAATCCGGCCGGAAAACCTCGACCGGGGCAGGGGTGTAGGTGCATCATTCACGCTGTCGTTGGTGGTGAGGGAGGAGACCAATGGCTGCCCGTGCGTCCCGATCGGCGGTTGTGCTGTTCTCTCCGAGAGAGCGCCGGATCGGGAGGGCCTCCGACCCCTTCTTCTTCCCTGCGGTATTGTGGCAAGATGCGGCCTCCCGACGCCGTCTTTGCCACATGCCGACGACCCTCAGGTATATATTCCTTCGAAACCTGCCTTGCTCTACTACCCCAGCTCCCTTCGTGTGGATCTTTTTCTACTTCCGTCCGCTGTTCCAAAGCCACCTAGACTTTTAGTATTATTAGAGGTAAAGCTAGTTCATACAGTCGACTCTAAGAGTTGGTTCAAACAGGGAAGAAAGTGAGAAAGCTATAGCATAAATCTAGGACTTGGTTCTAAGAGGAAACGGGGGAAAGTAGTAGATACTGGCTACCCAACCGGTCTCTTGGTTGAAAAGACGAAGAAAGCATGGTGGATGGCGAAGGGTGGGGGGAAGTGGACCTATCTCTTGGTTGAAAAAGGAAAGAAAGTGACGGGTGTTGGGGGACAACACAAATGAGAATGAACAGGTCTAGATTTCCTGTGCTCACATAGGAAAATGTCGCCGAGGAGATAAAAAATGGGACAAATGCAAACATGCTGCCTGAGTGTTTGCCGCTCTCGGCAGCCACATGTGCCTCACCACTTTATGCCCCTGCTATCCCTACACCCATATCGCTACCGCTAATGTAAAATCACATGAAGCATTAAGTAATGCCACCTAATGTCACTATAAGTAATGGTCTAGTGCCGTCGATAAATTGAAGCAATGCCACCACCATTTTATGAAGTGCTTCCATCTTGCTTTATTTCCCATGAATTGTGTTTTTGCAGTTACACTTAAATCTCACACCGCTAACATTGCTTCATCCCATTGGAACTGCACAAATTTGATTGCACATTTACTGACCATGTGCTACTCTCATGACAATAATACTAATGCTATTGTTCTGCACGTTAATCTAGTGGCAGTGTTGATGTGATGTGATGCTACTTACTTAAGGACAATTCATATTGTAATTCTAGTGCCAATTTATAACACAATAGACACTACTGGAAACTTGGAATTTGCCATCAGCCAGTTCTTTGCCATCTGCCAGCTGATGGCAAAGAACGTCTTTGCCATCTGCTTATAAAAAACAGATGGCAAAGAACTGACAGATGGCAAAGAACATGGTTGCCATCAGCCAATTCTTTGCCATCTGCTAGTGGATGGCAAATAATCTTTGCCATCTGCCAGCAGATGGCAAAGAGGTGGGTAGGGTCCAGTGCTGTAACGGCCTGTCAACCCACCTCTTTGCCATCTGCCAGCAGATGGCAAAGAATCTTTTCTGTCTGTTGGCAGATGGCAAAGAAGTGGGTGGGGCCCAATGGATAACGGCGATGTAACGGCCGTGTAGCCCACCTCTTTGCCATCTGCGAGCGGATGGCAAAGGCCCATATCTTTGCCATCAGCCAGCGGCTGGCAGATGGCAAAGAGGTCGAACTATCTCCTCCCCCCTCTTCTTCTAAAAAAAAATTCTCCTCCCCCTCTCTCCCAGCCCGGCCCCTCCCCTCTCTCTCTCTCTTCCAGCCCGGCCCCACCCCTCTCTCTCTCCTCCCATCTCACCCACCCCCACCACTTGTCTAAAAAAAACTCTGCCCCCAAACCGCACCCGC